>NC_056731.1:1175060831-1175433331 GCF_019279795.1 Protopterus annectens | reverse complement strand
CTAGCTGCAACAATCTCTTTCCTGTGCTCACTGGCCACCTCAAAACCAAAAGTCAGGATACTCTTACAGTCCTTTACTGGGCTCTAGAAGAACAAAAACTGGACTTACTCCAACAACAGAACTCAAGATAATGGTGTCGACCGTGTTTGGGCAGCTTGTCATTTTATGTGCATGTTTACTTACACTGTGGGAAGGGACACCTGGCCAGGAAATGTTGGGCCAAGGAGGGACAGTTGTATCAAGCTTGCCAATATGGGAGATGATAGCATTAAATATGATCTATCAGGCCCTCTGGAATTGCTTTTTAACTGTAGTGTCCAAACAGGCTTTGTACCTCATGAATAGAGAACAGAAACAGTCATCCCTCTGCACAAAGGTGGGCCATCTACAGACCCATAAGTCTCACTTGTCTCATATGCAAAGGCATAGAAAGAATTAACATGGAAATTATCAATAATGACATAGGACACTACCAGACATTTGATCCAACCCAATTTGGTTTCATGAAGAGCAGATCATGCCTACTTATCTTGGTGGTCTTCTTTGAGAAGGTCACCAAAGCAATGGATGAGAGTAAAATGGTTCACACTGCCTACCTTGACCTGGCCAAGGCATTTGACACAATCCCCAACTCAGGCACTGTTGACAAACTTAAGCGTTTAGGTACAAACCCTTACAGCACACAGTGGATAGCCAGCTGACTCACAGACAGGAGCCAGAAAGTTAGAATGGGGAAGTCCATTTCTCCAAAGAGGCCATTTACAAGTGGAGTCCCTCAGGGATCTTTCCTGAGATCGCTCCTTTTTGGCATTTACTTCTTTGAAGTCAAGGCCAACATCAATAGCCCCTGGATGATTAAATTTGCAGATGATTGTAAATTAATAGCTGTTATTGAATCACCCACTGAAACAAATGCCCTCCAAGAAGGGCTGACACAGACAAACAACTGTCAGAGCTATGGACTAAAACGTAATGTCAAGAAATGCATACTAGCATCCTTTGGGAAGTCATCCACCCCAGGAAACTATCTCATTGACAACATATCAGTTAGAGCTGACCCAGTAGTCAGGGATTTGTAGACACAGATAGACAACGATCTAGCCTTTGACCATCACATGTCTACAGTAGTGAGGAAATCATTCTATGTTATGCAACTTATAAACAAAGATATGGCAGCTAGGTTCAATGAAATCATTGTTCCACATTATTTGGCATTTATCATACCTGTAATTGAGTACAATGCCCCATTTGGTATGTACCTAGCCAAGTATATCTAACAATTGGAACGTCCACAGAGGTTTCTCACTGAAATAATATGGGGCGTAAGTAACATGCCCTTTGCAGACCGCATCAAGGCCCTATCCCTGTATTCTGTCTCCTATAGACTGTTGAGGGAAAATCTATGCCTGGCATACAAGACATTATCAGACCCCGCTCTGTTGGACCTCCTGCATATCCACAAAACAAGCAGCACCAGCATTATCCATTCTAAAGACTTAAGCATTGCCTGTGACTTAAATAGGACCTACTGGAGAAACAAGTATGCATCCCAGAGACCACCCCTTCTCTGGACAGGTTTCCCATTCATGTGAAGCAGAGTTCCTGCCTAACCCAGTTCAACCATAACTTGGACAATTATAAGGGGAACAGGAAATTCATCTTTGGTTTGGCATCCATGTGTCTAATGGACACAGACAGCCTGTAAATGGTTCATCTTCCAGGCCCTTGCTTGTAACTGTTTCACGACTAAGCCCCTGCTTACACTTATCAAAAGGACCAGAACTTGTCAGACATTTGGGATGCATGGCTAGGCTTAAAATTGCCCTTGTAGTCATTAACTTAGTGCATACCTATGAACCTGTGAGTAAGGAATATTGTAAATGTCGAAAAAACAAAAACATTCTGCAGACTCACCGTTGCACTGGCTAGGAAAGGATTGCCTCACCAAATGATAAAAGGAATGAGCAAAGAACCCCTGATGACAGAAAGGGTGAGGGGGTTACCAACTCTCAAACCCCAGACCACATAAACCAGATACTGACATTCTAACCACCCAGCTACATTAATGGCTTGAACAATATGGACAGAAAACAACTAAAATTAATTATGTTATCAAGAATTCACTAACCTAAAGAAAAAAAAAAACTAACCTGGTGTAAATAATAGATATTGGGTGTGTTATTTTTTATTTACCCTTTGTTGACTGGGTTAGTGCCACTAGGCTAGTAGCCTCTTTTCAATGGAGACCCAAAGTGGCATTTATACAATTTGGGGAAATTTGGCCAGGGCATCAAGGAACTTCCCCTGATCTATTCAGTAGGTATTGTGGAATCTTTACATCCACCTGAGCTACCACCAACTCAAGGAGATGGGTCTTTGGTTTAATGTCTCATCCAAAGGACAGCACACTCATGAGTGCAACACCCGCCTACACTGCACTGCCACGTCAACAATCAATCTTCTGAACCATAGGTGAGTGTGCTCCTGTTACACCAATGAAACTGCTAATTTAAAGGGTTAACCCACTCTCTTCCTTATATAAGTAGTGTTGTAAGTATGGTCCTAAAACCAAGTAGCTCTACACATCCACACAAGAGTGGCATGCAGATGACTCCACTCTCATTTGCATATGTGACAACATGGTACACCTCCAAAAAATTACTCAGGAAGCTTTAACAGTCACTGAAAGATGGCATTCTTACTCATAGCTCTTGCTCAACCCCCCCCCCAAAAAAAAAACAAAAAAAAAAAACAAACTACTACTTTTTTTACACAAATCCATCTCTCATGAAAAAAACTAAATTTAAACTCCTCTCTCTTGATAAAGCAACCACTGAAGTCACTTCTCACTGTAAATTATTAGGGGTGATAGTAGATGATAATTTACATTCAACCTGCATATAAAAAACTGCATAAGAAAAACTCATCAAAAACTAGGGATGCTTTACAGAGCCAAAACATTTCTCACCAATGCAACTAAAACTGCACTTGCCACTACATATCTCTTCCTCACATTTCTTTATGTCACTCCCATCCTCACTAACCTCCAAGACTTCACAAAAATTAAAACTTGAACAATGCTATAACAAAGTTGCTAAATTTGCAGCAAATAACCCTGTCAGAATCCACTACTGCATAGCACTATAAAGGCTAAATTGGTTAGAACTGTCTCATCAACTAACATATACACAGTTTTTTACCGCCAATAAAATTATCTAGCATTCATCTGCCTTTCCAGCACTAAAAACATTCTACCCAACTATGTTCCCAGTCGGTCACTGAGATCCAGTGAACAAAAACTGTGTGTCTACAAACCATTCAAATTTGCTGTGCATTGTCTGTACTCAAACAAGTTTGTTAAGGCCTGGAACTCCTTACCTGTACTCACCAGGTCAACACTCCAGTGGTGGCTGGTGACTTCAAATCAAAGGGGGGCTGCAGGAGACAACTGAATGGGTGGGGTCAATGGGAAGGGGTGCGGCCAACTAGAAAGGGGAGGAGCTATGCTCAAAACCACAAAAACTAAATATACTGCCCTGGGTGCCAAACCATCATTATGAGAGTCCAAGACAAAATGAAGTGTAGAAGAATAAAAATATTTCAATGCATTGGCTGCATGACAGCTTAATATCTAGATGGAAACAAAAAGGTTGTGAGGCATGAAAAAATAAATTACTTTTTTAAATACATTAATGGAATGCCAGTCAAAATCAAGTGTAAGAAAAACAAGCAGCACTCAACTCAAACCACTTCTTGCACTGCAGTTCTAATTATAATTTATATTCAGCTTTATTAAAGTACCAAGTAACATGCTGAAAGTAGAAATCTCTGATGCCCCCACTTGTAAAAATGTTCCTTATCCAAAAAAAGACCTGCTGCCTGACATCTACTTGTTTCATGGGGAAAACATGATCAAAGTAAAAAATGAAAAGCAAACAAGAAATAAGCTCAAGATACATTGCTTAAAAGGATTACTGTACAGGTTATGGACCACACTAAAAGGATTACTGTACAGGTTATGGACCACACGATTGGCATTCTGTTTATGGGTAAAGCCTGCAGAGATGACTGGAAGTCTCCAAGTGTAATGAGACTCTTAAAATAATGTAATCCTGTCCTTTATTACAAATACTGGCATATGCATTTCAATACCCAAGGCTTATACATTATCTAGTTAAGTATTCTCTACATGGCAACAGAAAGGCTTTCAATGTTGGCAATTCTTTAACAGTATGCTTACTAAAGCTTACTTGCATCTTGCAATCTCAGCCAAGCTTACCGAATGGTAATTAAAGTATTGCTACTTAAACACAGAGCAACAGGCACTTTGAGTAATAAGCATAAATCAACAGTACAAAAAATATGACAGAAACCAGACCATTCTATAAAAATCAAGGACAGATGAAAAGCCACTCTAGTACTTGTGTCTACCTTGGATGGGGGGGATACTCTGCACATTTACATAACTACTCCTTGCCTTGCTTCGACACATCCAGAGTCACTATATGGGGGAGTGGGGTGCAACAAGTATGTCACAGTTTGAAATGTCTCTGGCTGACTTCTGTTGCCCCTGACACATTTGTCAATACCTCTCAACCTCAGAGCAAGAAATCTGGACAAAGCCATACAAAGAAATGGGACAAAGGCCCAAAAATAAGGACAATTTTTAAAATATTGCTCTTATAAACTTAGAAAGATAATAGAGGTCGTGCATTAGTATGAATTTTCTGAATGGTATGAAATCTGAAACTCAAATGTCTGTCATTATTTTCTAACTTCAGTCTTTAATGATTTGTCACTAATTTGCCCAAAAAACACAATTTTATGAAAAAATGGACCAAAAATGTGATGTAAAAATATAAAATAGCAACACAATACAGCTGGGAACCTGTCAAAGAAGGGATACTTTAATATTAGTACTGCTAACTTGAGCAGCTGACAAAATAAAAGAATCTACATGCATTTCTGAAATAAAAGTAATCTAACTGATTATTACAGTTATTTCTTAATTATAAACCCTCCATGTTTTCTTCCAAAATTGCTATTTTGCAGAGGGATCATTAGGGGAAGAGCAACACTTTGAGCCAAAATCAGGGACAGTTGAGAGGTTTGGCTATGCCTAATACTATAAAGCAATTTATTTGCATGTACCTCTCAACCTGTTAATGCAATAAATCTGGACAAGGCCAAATATATTGGGGGAACATATAAACAATACTAAAAATTGCTCTTGTATAAACTGAGACAGTTGATAGAACAGGTCTTACTTTAGCATGCATTTGTCTGAAGGTTATGAAGTCTGAAACTCAGTGTGTCATTATTTAATGACTTAATTCCTAAATGATTTGCCAGAAAACCACAAATTTTATGAGGAACAAACCAAAAATAAGAAGCAAAAAATCTATTCATTCTTTGAAAATCTGGACATTTGGGAGGTATGGTTCAGCTGGGGCTGCCTAAGTTTGCCGCCCTTCCCCCTCACAAAACCACGGTCGAATGGAGCCTCCCCTGCAGCTATTCCAATGATCCATTAGTTGACTATTTCACTCCATTTACCATAAACACTAACGTGCATACTAATTTACTTCTATGATAATTTGAACTTCATTTGAAAGTTTTATTTTGCATTTTACAGCACAAACACTAAGACATCTGCTAAACAAACTTGGCATTAAAACTTCTCTGCCATTGAAACTCACATTCATTGAAACAACATTGAAACCCACATTCAAAGAAAATACATTTTACCCGTGGCAGATAAAGATTAATTCTGGGCTGTTTTCAAATCATAGGCCCCTTGCATATGAAACATACATGTGCTCTTTGATACACCTTCCTATTGCTTTGAACATTTTTCCAGTAAACAATGAAACAAAACACATGCACCAATGACAACACTGCCCAATTCAGAACATTTCCATCATAAAAGTCTACTCAAACTTCTACAGTCTACTATTATCAGTAAATATGCACAATTCTACAGTCCACCATTATCAGTAAATATGCACAATCTCTGAAGTAGTAAAAAAGTCATCTAAATAATTCCACATTAAATAAATCTGTAATGAAGATGTTGCTGCTAGCAATCACCTTTATATTTCATGGTTTCATCGAAAAATAAAGTGTCTGATGCCCCTGAGAAATAAATTCCTAAATTACATTAAAAATAAGCTAGTAATATTGCAATAGGAAATGGATGGCAAACTGATAACAGGCTCATAGTTAGTATCTTAACTTTTAGTACGGCAGCATTCACCCCTTATGGGAGTAGAACCGACAAACTTCTGCATCAAAAGCAAGTACACAACCAGTTGGGCTATTAGCAATGCGAGCTGACTTAGCATAATCAGCACTAAACTTCTCTTCCCCTGCAGCTCTCAGCTCCTTGTCAAATCTACTCAATACTCAACTGCATCTCAACTTCGCAGCACAAGAAATCTGGAAAAAGCCAAATTTATTGGGGTGGGTCAAAAGGGCAAAAACCAGGGACACATTAAACATTGCTTGTACAATCTTGGAAAGCTGCTAGAATAAAATGCTGTGTTACCACCATACATTTTACTGCCAAGGTCCCTGTGCAAATGAATCAGAACAACATACCACTATGCCAAATCACCTGCTTTTTGAAAGAAAAATGCTGTGTTACCACCATACATTTTACTGCCAAGGTCCCTGTGCAAAACAGTCAGAGCAACATACCACTACGCCAAATCAGCTGCTTTGTGAAAGAGAGGAAGACTGAAACCTAAATGGCCATCATTTAATGAATTCAGTTCTCACCATAGCTGTCAACCTCTTAGCACAAAACATCTGGACAAACCCAGTAATGAGGGAATACAGCCCTCAAACATATTCAGTGAATTCAGTTCTTGCCATAGCTGTCAACCTTAGCACAAAAAACCTGGACAAAGCCAATAACAGGGTAATACAGTCCCAAAAATAAGGGCAAATTTCAAATACTCATCTTATAAACTTAGAAAATTGCTATAATAAAAGGTTGTGTTACTATATATTTATTGCTAGAATAAAAAGTTGTTTTACTATGTATTTTCTGAAGAATATGAAGTCTGAAATTCAAATGCCTGTCAATTTTACTTCTGACGGAACAAAAACAATTTTCAGCAGGGGCCCAGGGAGAAATACTGTAGACACATGTCTTTGTAAAATGGCAGGACACCAGAGCAAATCCACACAAACACAGGGATAAGATGCAGACTCCACACAGAAGGCACCCCAGCCAAGAATCAAACCAGAAAACCTATAGCTGTGAGGCAACGATACTGCCACTGCACCATCAAATATGTAAGGAATTAAACATTCAGAAACCTGAAGTCTGAAATTCAAATGCCTGTCAATTTTATTTAACATTTGTTAATCAGGTTAGTCTGATTTGGAACAAAAAAACAATTTTCAGCAGAGGCCCAGGAAGAAATAATGCAGACATGTCTTAGTAACATGGGAGGACACAAAAGCAAACAAACACAGGGAGAAGATACAGACCCCACAAAGACGGCACCCCAGCCAAGAATCAAACCTGAGAACCTGCAGCTGTGAGGCAACAATGCTACCACTGCACCATCAAATATCAAGCATTGCAGCATTTACAAACCACAGATATTATGAGGAACAGATCAGATCAAATATGAGGCAAAAATCTGCATTTTGTTTTACAAATAGTGGTGGGTAGGGAATTCACCTCTTTAACACCTGCATACAAGGTACAGGGTTCAAGCCTGAGGTATTCCCTACCACACCACCATGAGTTTAACCACCAGTATATTGCACCTGGGGCATTTACACACACACACACACACACACACCTTAGCAATCCACCATACATCCCTGTCCACACACTTACCTGTAGTAGATCTTTCCCTGTAGCAAACCACCATAAATCCGAATCCCTGTCCGAGTAAGCTACGAAAACCCGTGCAAATCCACACCAGACCCTGCTCGACGAGACTGCAGCAAACTCCAACTGTAGTAGATCTTTCCCTGTAGCAAACCACCATAAATCCAAATCCCTGTCCGAGTAAGCTATGAAAACCCGTGCAAATCCACACCAGACCCTGCCCGATGAGACTGCAGCAAACTCCAATCCACACCAGACCCTGCAGCAAATTCCAGACTGCTGATGTTGCAGTCTGACCCCAACGTGTTTTCCCAGCGAGTTTCAGGACAGTCTATGCAGTTTAAAACTGCATAGACTTCTGGGAGCTCCGTTCTTCATGTTTCCCAGTCAGGACTGCTGCTGCTCCAGACTGTCTCAGCAACAGTCCGGACTAGTGCGCATGCGCGAAAGTCCGTGATTTTTTAAATTTTGTTTTTATTTTTATTTCTTTATTTTTACAGTTGAGGAGGCTGGGCTGCAGTCCGGTAGTCCAATAGCATGGGCCGCCCTGCAATACTCTCCTTCCCCTCATTCAAAACCACTCTGAAAGACTTCCTAGCTAAAATCTGTTTTTGTTCTTTCTCAAAATCAGGACAAACTACATATCTAAATGCAAACAAGTAACTTTTCATTCCTTATACCTCCTCTCCCTTCTTCACTTATTTCTTTACTTCTATCAAATTATCTTCCTGATTTTTCTCTCTAAATATACCATTAGCCTGTTTTTCCCTCACTTCATATTACAATTCCTGTTTGCATTGCACTAACTTACCTTCAGTGTCTCTACAAACTGTCTAAAATTTCTCTAAATATTAAAATAATTGTCATATAACTTCTATTAATTCTTAACCAATGTTTTTATGTTTAATTTGCTATAATTAATTAAACTGCAGATGTTTTTGTTTTATGTTTGAAGATTGTAAAATTAGTGTTCTTCCTAAAGTGTTTTGTAATAATTTGGAGCTTTCCCCCACTGGCCTCCATTGAAAATGGGCTTCTACCTAGTCGGCCTCTCCCACTAATCATAGGATCATTGGACCATAGCAGCTTACTAGGCTAATGGTCTTTACAAGCCTAGCCAAGTTAACTCTTATTTTCAAGAGTGTCTTTTATGAGTAGATACTGAATCAGCACCTCTTACCACTATCTAAGAGGGATACAAGTGGAACCCGCAGTGGGAATTTACGGTTTCCCATCCAATTATCCAAATTATGCTTAAATAGGGTCAATGAGGGACTTTACTTAGCATAGATTGGAAGTCTGTTCCAGAGATGAGGTAACCTTTGTGAGACAAATCTGTCACTCCAGCAATTCCTATTGATGTCACATACTAGATTAAGGTCCCTTGAGTGTGTTTGACACATGTACCATTTGACTTGTGATTGTGTAGCATTTCCATTAAGGCAGGGATGGAGAGTGCTTTAAACACAAGGCACAGGTCACCTCTGAGCAGTCTGTATGCGACAGAGTAAAGAGACATTGATTTTAGTCTATCCACATATGACATGTGCTGGAGACCCTGAATTTTCTTTGTACGAGGACTTTGTGGTCTCTCCAGTTGCTGCAAGTGCTTGCAGAAGTACACATCAAAGGGAACATTCTACTCTATTATTGGCCTGATGAAGCAAGAGTACAGGGGGGATTATAACAGCCTTTTCTCTGGTAGCAATTCCCTTACTTACAAGGTGAGCAATACAGAATGCCCCTTTAACTACTGTTTAGACATGGTGATTAAAGGTAAGGTTGCTATCAACCTGTGTGCCCAGGTCTCTCACCAGTGATTGCATGCTCAAAGTATTGCTATTTATGTAGTATTTTGCAGGAACATCACCCTTGCCAAAGGGGATAATAATTAATTTTTTGTACTGAGTTTAAGTCCATGACTTTGGCACCAGTCATTAGTCTGTGTAAGTCCTTCTTGCAGGACATTGACATTGTTAGGGGACTGAATAACTGCTCATAGTTTGCAGTCATCTGCAAATTTGTCAGCCACAGACCTTTTGTTTTTGCCTGTACTTTGGAGAAGTAAATTCCAAACAGTAGGGGCCCCAGAACAGACCCCTGTGGAACACCAGTGGTTACTGGTCTGTTGGAGGAGGTAGAGTCTCCTGTTTTGACTGTATGAGTTCTATTGGTGAGTCAGTTTGCAACCCACCTGACAATATACGGGTTGATACCTAGCTGGGTGAGTTTATCAATAATGCCTGAGTGGGGAATGGTGTTAAAGGCTTTGGTTAAGTCCACATAGGCAGCATGTACAGTTTTACCCTCATTAAGGGCTTTGGTGGTTGTCTAAAAGACATGTACTGAGTTTAACAGGCATGATCTCCCTTTGATGAAGCCAAGCTGGGTAGGGCCGAGAGTTTATAGATTACCTATATCTTTGTTGATAATGATGACACACTCCATGGCCTTGCTGATAAGGCTGGTTAGGCTTATGGGTCTATAGTTCACAGGGTCCATGGATGCACCCCCTTTATGTGAAGGGATGACTGTAGCTGTTCTGCATTCAGCAGGGACAAAACCTGTACTCAGGCTGTGGTTGAACAAGGTATCCAGCGGTGTTGCTAATTCTTGTTTTAAACCATTAAGAATATAGCCAGGAATGTTTTCTGGTCCTATTGAGGCTGTGTTTTTAGCCTTGGAGAGGGCATTTAATAATTGCTCCTTAGAGCTGGGGGACAGGTAGTAGGGACACTTTGTGGTATATGTGGTAGGGACAAGGGAGTAACGTTTACACTGAACCTGTCAGCCAGCAGGGTAGCTATATCCACCAGTTCTGGACATGTAGTAAAGAAGAAGAATGGCAGCAGTTGTACAAAGTATAGCGCCAGACCACATAACATAAACCAAGAATTTAATATTCGACGAACACTTTCACCACTACCCGTGGCTTCTTCAGACCATATACAAATGTAAAAACACACACAAAGAGGTTTTTAAAGCTGTTCCTGTATACCTCATTAACCTGAACGACCACTCCCAGTCAATCAGGTTGCTGTAGTGACACCCACTTTTAAAACATCAGTCCCTTCACATATATTACATAGCACTACTTTTAAAATACAGTTTTTATATCACATTAAAAATCTAGTTCAGCAATCAAAGCATTCATAGGCTTCTACAGGCAATTCATATTTAGAAACATTTCAAAGCATTGCTTCTATCAGCAGCATATCAAATGCTATATATTATGCTAAGCATCATTATGTGAACAACAATGATACTAAAGTCTCTACTCATTATATATGCTTTGCTAAATTCATATTGGGCGATGTTATCTGCTTTGCTTCAGATATGTACTGTTACTTAAAAATTATTACAATAGCATAGCTAGGTCTGACCTTCCATATATTCCTATTACTTCTAACAGTATACATAAAGCTGCAGTTTAAAATTTAAACAAGTTACCCATGCCATGTGTTCAGATTCCATTTTAAAAATTTGACTTCTTCCTTATTCACATTTTCAAATATTAAACTTATCCAGCAAGTGTAATCCACTTAAGATCTACTTATATTGCACCCCCGTTATGTTGTTTTCCATTTCCAAAAGTTAGAAATGTTAAAAATGAGAGAGATGTGCTCATTGTCATTGCAGCGCCTTCGTGTATGCGCAATGACATCATCACACTCGGCAAATGCTCCTTTTTACTTCCTCCCACTTTCTTCATTCAGTATTATAGACAACCAGGTATTATAAAATATATATCATTGCTAGATAGTTTAAAGTACAACAAGTCACAAATTCATATGTATAAACAGTTCCAGTTTAGGGAAATTTATGCTTTTCCTATAGAATCAAACCATACTGTTGCATTTCTGTCTTTCATAAGTCAGTCAGCTATATGTGAATATAAGCACCAGACACGTTATATGCATACATCCAGGCACAGTTTTATACAAATATAATAAACCACACTTTAACTCTATACCTCAGGGCTCCCCATTCAAACCATAAAATATGTATTCTATGGATAATAATAGTTCAACATATATATATATATATATATATATATATATATATATATATATATATATATATATATATAAAAGCAGTTTAATGCAAATATATACATCACCAGTTTACTTAAAAACAGGACTTATTTCATATTCTTGTCCTACATATAGACCCCAAGTATATACTTCATAGCATACTCGGAACAATCTATTACTGTTTGCCAAAGGCATTCTTACACAGCTATATGGTACTTTAAATATAATGTACTTTATGTGAATAGGGGCTTCTAACAACCATTTAAAGATGGATAGATGGATGCTTTGGTTCTCAAATCTTATTTTTAGCAATCTTATTATAGACAGCCCATATTTACAAACATATTTAAGTGAGTGCTGTTACGACAGGTTGAGTAAAACTCCAGAGTATTCTTACTAAGTGGAAATATTTTTAATACCACCTATTAAGTATACTATATGTCACTATTTTCTAGATATTCCTCTTGCTTCTAAAGCACTTTTAATGGATGCTTTCCCATTCAGCCCCTTCTCCTTATCTGCTCTGAGTCTGAGTATCCATCTGAGCTCACTTCATTCTGTCAGATTCTTAATATTACCCAGCCTTTGCCCAATAATAACTTCTTCCAATGCTATAAATTTAAAATCATGGTATATACCACTTCTCTCTATGTATTTAGACAAGGCACTTACAGAATCCCTATTCCTTATACTACTACTATATTCCTTAATGCGTTCTCTAAATGTCCTGTTTGTTTTGCCTACATAAAAGTGTAGGCAGCAGTCACATTGTGCTGCATAAATGACATTCATACTGCCATAAGTGACTTCTCCATTCAATTTATATTTATTACCAGTGACCGAGTGGGCAAACTCATCAGTATTTTTAATATATTGGCACATACTGCAACTGGTACATGCTCTGGTACCTTTCCATGTATTTGGATTACTTCCAGGTAAATCCCTGGGGTAGCATAGCATGCATTTAAGATTTTTCCTATTTATAAAAATGAAACTAAGACACTCTCCAACCACTTCCCTAACCCTTCTATCTGTCATAAGAAGTGGCCAGCATTTATTAAAGGCATCTCTTACTTTCTTCACATCACTTGTGAATAATATAGAGACATTAACTACATTCTTGTTAATCATTCTATCAGTTCTGTTTAATGCTTGATCTATCTTATTTGAAAAATATGGCCTTGCTCTTCCTTCCCTAAGTGTCTCTACTTCTCCCAACTTATCAGTCACTTCCTTCTTTTTATAACCTCTATCATATAAATTATTTTCCAGGGTTACTAGTCCTTCATTGAATGTGGGTTCCTGGTTGCTCAAGCGTGAAAACCTCATTCCTTGTCCATTAACTATATTTGAAAAGGTTTTTATTGGGTCCATGCTTGTCCTATACAATAATGTGTTATGATAGCACTCTTTCCTATAAACCTTGGTGTCAAGCATACCTTCATTTCCTTTCATTACAAATATATCCAAGGATGGCAACCCTTCAAGTGAATGATTCATTGTAAACTTTAGGACGCTAGTAGTAGCTTGTGCATCATTGACAAATGTATTCAATGCTGGAAGGGTACTGTCCCACACAAGAAAAATATCATCCACAAACCTGTGGTAAAGCTTTACATGATTCTTATACAATTCTAGGGGAAACAACTGTTCCACTTCCCATTGGGCCATAACTGCATTGGCATAGCTGTTAGCACAGCATGTTCCCATAGCTACACCTTCACGTTGTAAGTAGTATTTACTATCAAAAACAAACATATTGTTTTCCAGCACTACTTCCATAAACCTACATATCATGTCTATGAGCTGTACCCCATGGTCACTATTATGGTGAAGGAAACTATATAAATATTCAACACCTTCACCATTCGGTATTGATGTAAAAAGGGAGGTTACATCGAGGGTGACTAAATAGTGTTCTCCACTCATAGTTGACGTTTCACTATATGTATATAGGCTCTTTAGGAAGTGCTTGGAATCTTTTAACACTACTTGAGATTTATCCAAGATAGGTCTAATTTTCTTTTCTATGAAAATGGAAAATGGTTCAGTGATCCTACCTCGGCATGCAACTATAGGTCTAAAAGGTGGAAACTGAGGGTCCTTGTGTATCTTACGTTGCCCTTGAAATGAGGGTATAACTGGATGTTCAACTATTAGGAACTGAACCAGTTCCACTGAAATACCATAATTAATCATAAAATCATTAGTAATAATCCTAATAACTCTATACCTATCTTGAATATAATCGATAGTAACAGGCTTATACACTTTGTCATCAGCAAGCATGTTATGTAATGAACTATAATAGTATTCTCTATCCATAATAACAGTCATACCCCCTTTGTCTGCAGGTCTAACTACAATTTGTATATTTTCTATCAGTCCTGATAGGGCCTTCTTCTCCTTCCAACTTAAGTACTTATATTTGTCATTCTTAGAATGTGGGTTTAATGTATTATACAGCTCATCCTCACACATTCTACCAAATGCCTCTAGGATAGGGTGGTTAGGTGGCATGTAACCACTAGGTTTCCTAAAGGTAGATACTCCTTGCTTCAATTCATTGGGAAAGTTAAATTTTAACATAACATTTCTTAAAAACATTTTTAAATCAATTACAGTGTCCGGAATATCTGCTGCCTGAGCAGGAATGAATGATGAACCTTTTTGTAGAACTAAGATTTCATCTTTAGTTAGATGCTTGCTCGATATATTCCATACAATGTTCCATTTTAAATCTGGCTCCACATTCTCTTCAACATGGGGCATTCCATCATCTCTGGCTGCTCCTTCCTTTTCATCCGGCCTCTACTGTTGGACCTGTATGGTTGTCTTCCTCTCTCTTGGCGTATAGGTACGGGAAAAAATGGGAAGGTTTGTGTTGTACTTTGTACACTCTCTTTCCTTCTGACTACTGGTTGGCCCAGTGGTATTTCATTGTCCACTTGTGAAATAGCATTATCCAAATTGATCGTTTCACCAGCTGGATTTGTAGGGTTCATTGTTGTTTGAGTTATTAGCCCCTCAGATACACAGTGTTGTACTTCATTTGGCTTAGGAATCACAGAATTATTTGTTGTTACTCTATCTGTGTCTTGCTCCACATAATTATGAGGTAGCCTGGGAGCTATTTCAAGTTCATTTCTCCTTTCATTAGATGCTCTCATCCCATTGGAATGAGCTGTGGCTATTACTGGTCTTTGCGGCCTAGGCCAAGAAAAGACAGGGCCTTTTTTAAAATCTGCAGTATCCCTCTCTAATGTTTTACGTTTTTGTTGTACAGTTTTGTGTTCATATACACTAACATTGTCAGTTATTGTGCTCATGGATTTATCAACAACAATTTCAGGAAACTGTTGATACAATGTTTCTTGTTTCATAATATTGGTAGCAAGAGTTTCTTCCTGTGGGCTAAAAAACTCATTCATTAATTTTAGATAGCTACAGCTTGCTTCTAGATTTATCTTTTGCCATTTACCTAACAGTTCTGGATACTGAGACCCATAGGTAGGCATTTTCAATATTCGTAGGCCCCTAGGAATTACTTTGAACTAAAGACATGCTTCAAAGTGAAACCTTTGTAGCTGTAGCTTTTTAAGTTTAAATGCATCATTCTCTATGTTATTAACCAACTGTCTTAGTTTACAATGATCAATATTAGTACCTTCCTCTTGCAGTGTCCCTTCATTCGATGCCGACTCTACTATCAGAGGATTCTCAGTGCTTTTCAGCATCTCTATAAACTTAGTCTGTTTCATTATTTCAGCTTGTTTCAATGGGTTATAATCCAATTCAATGTTATTCTGAGTATTCCTTTCTGCCATACTTCAGCTAGTTAAAAAAACAGCAATAAGTAACGAAAACAGGCAAATAACCAGTGGGTAAACGTAAACTGTCCCACCAAACAGGTAAAAGTAACAGCAAAGAAAAATATGGCAGCAGTTGTACGAAGTATAGCTCCAGACCACATAAAATAAACCAAGAACTTTAATATTCGGTAAGCACTTTCACCACTATCCGTGGCTTCCTCAAACCATAAACAAATGTAAAAACATGCACAAAGAGGTTTTTAAAGCTGTTCCTGTATACCTCATTAACCTGAACGACCACTCCCAGTCAATCAGGTTGCTGTAGTCACACCCTCTTTTAAAACATCAGTCCCTTCATCTATATTACATAGTACTACTTTTAAAATACAATTTTTATATCACATTAAAAATCTAGTTCAGCAATCAAAGCATTCATAGGCATCTACAAGCATTTCATATTTAGAAACATTTCAAAGCATTGCTTCTATCAGCAGCATATCAAATGCTATATATTATGCTAAGCATCATTATGTGAACAACAATGATACTAAAGTCTCTGTTCATTACATATGCTTTGCTAAGTTCATATTGCACTATGTTATCTGCTTTGCTTCAGATATGTACTGTTACTTAAAAATTATTACAATAGCATAGCTAGGTCTGACCTTCCATATATTCCAATTACTTCTAACAGTATAAATAAAGCTGCAGTTTAAAATGCAAACAAGTTACCCATGCCATGTGTTCAGATTCCATTTTAAAAATCCGACTTCTTCCCATCACATTTTCAACTATTAAACTTATCCAGCAAGTGTAATCCACAAGGCTTTGAAATGTTTCTAAATATGAAATGCTTATAGATGCCTATGAATGCTGAACTAGATTTTTAATGTGATATAAAAATTGTATTTTAAAAGTAGTACTATGTAATATAGATGAAGGGACTGATGTTTTAATAGAGGGTGTGATTACAGCAACCTGATTGACTGGGAGTGGTAGTTCAGGTTAATGAGGTATACAGGAACAGCTTTAAAAAACCTCTTTGTGTGTGTTTTTACATTTGTATATGGTCTGAGGAAGCCACGGATAATGGTGAAAGCGCTTACCAAATATTAAAGTTCTTGGTTTATTTTATGTGGTCTGGAGCTATACTTCATACAATTGCTACCATATTTTTCTTTGCTGTTACTTTTACCTGTTTGGTGGGACAGTTTATGTTTACCAGCTGGTTGTTTGCCTGTTTTTTGTTACTTCTGCATATGTAGTACCATTAACTACAAGTTCTGTACAAATCTGGGATTTTCCTTTGATATTTTGGATGTAGGTAAAGAATGCCTTATGGTTTTCCTTAGCTAGGGATGCTAATTTGGATTCATAAGTAGCTTTCAAGGACTTTACAAGATGTCTTATTTGTCTATTTAAGTTGGGGAGTGAGTGCTTCCAGGTTTGAGACTGTAACTTCCTTCTCTTAGACAGCAGTTTCTTCCTGTTATTGTATAGTCTGTTAATGGATAATGTCCACCAGGTGGGTTTGTTCTTCCTTGAGGATCTTGCTTTGGTCCTATCAGGTACAGCATTGTTAATACAATTTTGTATAGATGCTTGTATAAAGCATTAGTGTATCTCCCAGCATATATAACCTCTCCATCAGTGGGGAGAGGGGGTATGAAGCTATTTATACCTACACATAAGAGGTCATAATTGGCTTTGGAGATGTTTTTTTTAGTCTGGTTGCTACTGGGGGGGGGGGGGTCTGGTGTTATTCTTATCTCCAATAATACTGATTTGTGGTCAGACCTCACCAGGGAGGGCAGCACACTTAGGGTGGTACAATGATCCCCCCCCATGATGGTGAGCAACAGATCCAGAATGTTTGACCCCCTTGTGGGGGTGTCAACCAGCTGATCCAGTGCACTGGAGTTAACAAAGTCTAGGAACCTTTAGGTGAGAGTGTTAGTACATGTATAATTAACTCAGTCAATGGACGGGTAACTAAAATCACCCAAAAACAAGGTGTTTGGTTGTAATTTGATTGACTCAAGTAGACTGAGGTAGGCTGAGTGGGTGTAATAGTTCATGGATGGGTCCTATAGCTGGCAATGATGTGAAGACGGGTCTTACCAACAGTTAATTGCAGTTGGAGTAAGTCATGGGAATCATTGTATTTAACCAGTCTAGAGGTGCATTTGTCTTTTAGTTCTCACAAATTTCAGTTTGAGGTCTGAACATGTGAAAGGAATTGTAACCTGGTAATGCTGGGATGCTTACTGCAGCCTTAAACCAGGTCTCTGTGACAGCACAGATGTTGACATCTTCCAAATTAAGGACTGCTTCCAGTGAGTGCAGTTTTAGATTTAGACCCCTAGCGTTGAGCAGCATAACCTTGAGTTTGTTTTTTGCTGGTGTTATTATGTTGGGAGTTTTGTCTTTGTGATGCTGCCTAAAAAGGCACTATAGGGGTGGCAAGAGCCTTAGCCAGTAACCAAAATCCCAGAGGTGACAAATGAATACCATCCCTGGCAAAACACTGAGGTCTGGCACTGAGGTCTGTCAGTCATGTCACCCCAGGCTGACAGGTACTGGATCCCTTTAGAATGACACCAGAATCTAAGTCAATTATTGAAGTCAATCATTTTTTATTTGTAGTGAGGCATCATCCTGGGTGAAGGTAAAATGCTGCTTACAGCTAGAGACATACCTGTCTGTGACCCATAATCAGAGAGTTCAATCATGTCTCTCTTCATATAGTCTAGTGAGGTGTGTCTCAAGTCAGTCACTCCAACATGGAATATGATGGAGTCATAACACTACCTGTTGTTGACAGACATGAGTGCATGTGTGATATGTTGCATCCTGGCACCTGACAGACAGCTGACCTTGAACTTTTCCTTATCCAACCTGGTGAGTGGGACATCTGTGTGTCTCATAATGGAGTCGCTGATGACTAAGATGTTTGGTTTTGTGTTTTGCCTTAGGGAATATTCTGGTGAGACACTTCTGCATAAGCTACTATGTGTACTCTGTTTAGTAGAGGATATATTACGTGAAACGTGCTTGTATAAGGGAGGTCTGTGATGTTTAGGTAGGTTTTTGATGAGGAACTCCGCAGATGTAGGCATATGTGTTGTTGGTTTGGATGGTGAAGGAGGTGAGGCGTGTGTGCTGACAACCTGCTCCGCATCACATGTACTGACAGGTGTATGAGAGAGCATGGATTCTAGGTTCTTAACATAGATGCATCAATGATATGTTGAATTTATGTGAATTAGAAGAAGAGGGTTGACACTGTACATGAGGCAATTGCTACACTGCCTCAGGATGCCCCTGTCAACCAAGCTGACTAGAGAAACTGTGAGAAATTGTCCATCCATAGTGCAATTTAAATCAATGTGGTCAGAACAAGACAGGAAGGGCCAGGTAAGGTAGATGGACAGGAGAAGAGATCTAAATAAGGAAGGGCTAGTGGCTGAGATTTGTGGTGGCACCTCAGAGGCTATACTTAGTGTTCCACCTGACAGTGGAGCAAGGCCATCAGAAACCTCAGAAGGAGCACTAACACTGTCCTAAGAAAACTTTGACAAGCAAGAAGTTTCCGTCTATAACCTCCAATGGTGCCCAACCCTGTGCAGCAGTGCACAATGGTGCACTAGGAGCAAAACAAGAGCAGAGCAGCTAATACAAGTAAACCAATGAAAAAGCTCAAATGGAACCCAGAACAAATGAAAAGAATCAAAATAAGCCCAGAACCAGTAACCTTAAATTAGACAGACCTACTGTATGTCTCCTGCCACAAGGGTACAGAGGAGCTTCGCCAAAAAAAGATGTCCTGATTTTCAGTGCTCGATCCACAATCAGAACTGGATTCAGCCAGTCTAAATCCAGGCTATGCTACGGCCAGCAGAAGTGCAATGGCACACAAAGTAAAAAGCAGAAACACTTTTTTTCTTAAATTAAATAAGTAAAAAACAACACAGCTGAACAGAGCTTTTCTTAAATTAAATAAAAGCAGCAGTTGGTGCATTATGTCAATAAATAGATAAATAAATAAATAAAATGAAATAATACATGCAACAGTTGGTGCAAAATATGGTCAAAGTGCAACAAATGCAGTAGTAAAAACGAACTTGGCATTCATAGTTCTTTTGACTGGTTTGGTATGAACAGAGGAGCAGAGGCTGTTTGCCTAACTCTCTGGAGCCTTTGTAAGACAAGCACCAACCTGCACAAACCAGGTCTTAAATATAACACAAGAACAAGGGAGCCATTACAAGGAAACCAATGAAAGAGCTCAAAGGAGCCAGTAACCAATGAAAAAAAGCTCAAATTAAGCCCTGAACCAGTAATCTTTAATTAGTTAGTCCTACTGTACTCCTCCTGCCACGAGGGTACGGGGGGGCTTCTCCAAAACTAGATGTCCTAATTTTCATTGAGCAATCCACAATCAGAAATCGATTTAGCAGGTCTAAATCCAATCTATGCTATATCCAAAAGAAGTGCAGTGGGACACAAAGTAAAAGCAGAAGCACTTTTTTCTTAAGTTAGATAAGTAAAAAAAGGCAGCACAACAGAACAGATGTTTTCTTAAATTAAATAAAAGCAGCAGTTGGTGTATTATGTCAATAAATAAATAAATAAACAAATAAATAAATAAAACAAAACAATAGCTGTATCTGTTTGATCTTGATGGTTTATTCCAAACAAATCCGTGTCACCTTATTTACAAGGTTTTTTTAGACAACGTATGTTCCACAGCATAAAGTGACAAAACAAAAAAGTCCTGCATACTCAAAGTAGACAATTATTTGATGATATCAATAAAACACAATCTTATAATTCATGTAGCAAAACTTTCATGATCTAGAAAACTAAGTTACTTAAACAAAAAGTCTAGAGGAGAGTCACTTATAATGTAATAACACTTCACCTGCAGTACTTCAAAGTATGAAGAACACAAACAACACCGGAGTATCTTGTTGATATTACACAGTGACTCGTTGTAACATTAATATAGTTATTTTTTGTTACTGATCTAAACATCTAAATATGGTGACACTGCTGTCTGTTGTGCAACATCTTCACAATAAATGTCTCTCATTTTATAATGTGTGTGTGTGTGTGTGTGTGTGTGTGTGTGTGTGTGTGTGTGTGTGTGTGTGTGTGTGGGGGGGGGGTGTTGGCATATCTTACGATTATTATTACTCCTCCATAGGGCTCCTTCAGCTGTGCCCCATTGCCTCATTTATTTCTGGGGTGGAAGCCAGACTTCCTCAAAATGGGTAAAATTCTCCACTCCATTTGATCCTATTCATTGACCTGATGGGCCCAATTCATTCTGCTGTAGGTGAGAGTCAGGCATTAGGCAGTGCATAAGATTACTGGCCCTGTGGAGTTCCTCCTCAACCACAACCCTCCTAACCCTTGCTTATAAGTAGTATATTCACAGTAACTAACTGTGCAAGGAATGATGTGTGTGTGTGTGTGTGTGTGTGTGTGTGTGTGTGTGTGTGTGTGTGTGTGTGTGTGTGTGTGTGTGTGTGTGTGTGTGTCTGTGTGTGTGTGTGCTGCCAAACACATTATCTGCAACACAGTGGCATTTGTACTACTTAATGTTGGGGACCTGACCTGTCCTCCTTCATTTTTGGTTGTCTGTCCACTGGTAGTTTCCCTAATATGGCAAGCCTGACCTCTCATTTGGATAAAACAGTAGGTGTCATCTGCTTAAGCCCATAATCTCCAGCCCAGCCCGTCCTGCTTCCGTGATGTTAATCAAACATGGGGGTTGCCTATACCATTGTCTGAGCATCACTGCTTTATACTATGTGGTTGTAGAGACTTGTAGATTACTAAGAATTCTGATCATGTAGTGCTTACATTATTTCAAGTTTATTGTTCTCCACAAAGTATTTTGCTTTTTGCACTTTGCTTCATGCTATCGTGTTATTTATTCTACCTTTTCAACGCAGTATCAAGGAACCACACCTTTATCATTATCTTACTGCAAATCATTGCACCACTCTATGTACTGCAATTCTACTTTAAACAAGACCACAGTTATACATCAAAGCTCACTCTTCAAACGTGGCAATGGACTTTAATGGGCATGCATTTTCATACTGTCCTCTGCGTTCATGTACCTCAATCATTAACACGTGTCCTCAGGGACGGGTTGTACTACTTGGCCCCTCATTTGTATTCACGAGAGGAGAATTAATTCATGTTGTATTAAACAATGAGCAGCTTGTCACATGCAAGTATCAGATACACCAGTATGAAGACTGGGACTTTACGCCATGAGTGTGAACACACTCACTGGTAGGGCTAGTGCAATGAATACTAGTGTGCCCATTCTGTAGTTATCCCTTTACTTGTTAATATGGGGCCTGATAGTCACAACCATCTGTTCTAGGGAATTCTGCACATCTTTGCCTCAGTCATTAAACAAATACAGACAATGAGCTGTCCAGAAGCTGTTGTAGTCTCTTTCTACATCAGCTCTATAATAAAGTGCACTGTCCAACATCCAGGATGTTAGCTTAACTTGTGTCCCTGACTGTGCAAGTCGACACCTTGTCCACACGATCTCAGGGTGGCCAAGAAGACAGCATTTTGACAATGTGTCCCTCTGCTGCATCAACATTGTTTCTGTTTTGTCTGTGTGTTACTTTCATTAGCTACTGTTGTATTTAATCATATACCTTTGTCACTAGTGAGATAGAACCTGTAAGTCTCATAATCTTAGACTAGATTAAAATAATTGCTGGTTGGCATACCTTTTAACATTTTAGTGCAAAGCTTCTGGACAAAATTAAAAATAATGTTGGATGGTTGCAAACACCCAAAACAATGACAAACTTTTAATGCCGCTCTTATAAATTTACAACTTTGCTAAAGAAATAGGCTTTGCATTAGCATGCATTTTTCTGAAATTCAAAAGCTTATCATTATTTAATGATGTCACTCCTCAGTGGTTTGCTATAAAAATCACAAATTTTACTAGGTGAAAAGCAAAAATATTAGTCAAATATCTGGACATTTTGTGAAAATCTGGAGAGTGAAGACATATGCTGGTTGGTCCAGTGCATACAGACTTCTAATTTTTATATAGAAATAGAGTTAATCCACCTATGTGGAGATCTGTGGCTATCAGCCGTCTGTTTCATATTAGTCTCAAAAGGAAAAAAGGAAAATGTCATCAGTTCACATCTTCTCTCAATTTACTTCTGCACAGCTTTTAAGCCCTACATGATCTTGTTAGACAAAAAACATAAACATGAAAAACAGCAGCACACTGCTTCTACTTGATGATTGGATGGGAGAAAGGAAATTCACAATCACACAAGGAATGCTGAGAACAAATCACTTTATGACGCAAAGCTTTCGGGTATAAACCCTTTCTCAATACTAAATACATACATTTACACAAAGCAACTGCTTTTATACAGGCCTAGTAGTCATGTGACTGCAGCCAAAGTCACATGACCTATTCAAATGTGCAATTTAAAAAATTATTTAAAGAAACATACTGCAAAAAAGCATTTGTCAATAAAAAAATGGTTACACATATGCATATATATGATCAAATTTCATAACAATATAAATCTAATTCTAGCACATAAATATACTTAATCATAAGAATATAAAAATATAAAAATGTACATATATACCTATATGTTTAATACAAACTCTAGAAACATTAAAACATAGGTGTACACATACATGTACACAACAAATGCACACATTAACATCAATGTATAAACATACTAATGTGCACAAGTTAATAAAAACATCATTTCACCCCGGGGATCATGTCAGTCACCCTGCTAGACAGGGGTCCAGGGAAGTAATTTTTTTTACTGCTCTAAAATGAATTAGTTTGTTAATAATTCATACAAGAACACACACACACACACACACACACACACACACACACACACACACACACACACACACACACAGACATGCATGCACACACACACACACACACACACACACACACACACACACACACACACACACACACACACGCATGTATGAAGTAAGGACATTGTGCTTCAAACAAGTGTCATCAGAGTCAGTAGCAAGCTTTCCGTTCATACCATGAAGATTTGAAGACCGCAGGATTTGTGTTCCTGTACTGAGATTGTAATGTAGCATACAGTGGGGTGATTACATTTTTGGTTTTGCATTCTTTGGATGCGACATTAAACAAAGGTCAAACCTGCACAAGGTGGCAGTAACCAATGGGACATAATAAAAAGAGTAAGGATGTTTTTATTTAGATTATACCAATATTACATCACAGTCATTTTTCAAAAATGCACTTTTTGCCAAAATCCAGAACCACAGCAGAATATGACTGCACCTTATTATACATTTCAAATAACTTCCTGTCTGTGTCTTCTACCCACTATACACTTCAGTGTTATCAAGCGTACTAATCTATCTGAAGACATAATTTCATAATATTCCTAAAAATCAGTCCAAATGAATAGGTAGACCCAGAAAAGGCTGAAATAGCCAGTATAAAAAATATTCTGTTTATTAAAAGAACATTAGCGCTTTCACAGACAAGCTGCTTCTTCAGATGTAACACAAAAACATCAACTCACACCCTTTAAATATACATCATTAATTGATCACAGGACCATGCTATAATGTTTAAAATTTAAAGCAACAAATAAAATTATAATAAACACCATTCACTTGCACCTGAATGAAAAACTATCTAAATGCATAAAAACATACATAAGAACATATGCATAGAAAAATATATATGAACATATGTATATGTATGTTTTATCTAGCTAATGGTCTAGCTTTTAACATTGGCTTTAGGGGAACCCTATCATTAAGTCCATGTCCATAATCAGCCCTCAATCCTCAATCGATCCATTGTGCTTCCATCTATTCTGTGAGGTTCATCATATACCCACCCCGAATGCTTTCATTCACTCTGCCTATAGCCATAAATTTAAAATTATGGCTACTATCAGTATCATTGAAATGTTTTGCTAAAGCATTTATAGTATTTTTTTACTGATATGGCATACATGTTCCTTTATTCTATCCCTGAATGCCCTGTCAGTTTTACCTACATACAATTTACAGCATACTGTACAGTATGCACGATAAACAATGTGGCATGAATTACAGGTAGCAAACACCATAAAACTGTAACTCTGGATGTGCAAACATGCCTGAACTATGTATGTATGTACAGGCTGAACATTTGCCACAAGAAAGGGAAGCTTTAATACTAACTTTATCACTATGAGTACTAGGGTAACACAGTTGCCTAATAGAGACTTCATATTTTTAAAAAGAAAATTGGGTTTGACATGAACCAGTCCCTTAATTTCTTCATCTGTTCTTAGAAAATTCTAGTGCTTTCTGATAACTTCCATGCACCTATTAACATCATTAGAAAAAAATAGCAGTACTTTTAACTTCTTATCCCTTATTAACTCCATTTTACTTTCAGTGCTTACTAATTGTTCAGAGAAATATGGTGTTGCCTTAGTCACTCTTTGACTTTTTACTTCTTCGATAGCTAAATTAATTTCATTCTTTATGTAGCATAACAATGAAACATATTCTGCTGCTGTTTAATTAATCGTATATCAGTCATGAATTCTTCCTTCCAAAAAATTTATTTTCACTTCTGCCATTATGATCATTTTGTTATGATTAGGAGTCCTAGGCAAATTATCCATGTTTATCATGAATACTACCTGAGCTCTACTTTGAACAGCAAACCAAGAGCTGAAAGAAACTAAACTCACCAACATAACTGAAACAAAGTAATAAAATAGGGGTGTCATTGCCCCTTTTATTCAGCCCTTGTTAGGCCAGTCATTGAATATAATGCCCCCTTTGGCATGAATCTGTCTAGACACATGCAACAAATGGAACACCCACAGAGATACCTTACTAAAAGGATACAAGGCCTAAACAACATGTCCAACACAGACCAGCTAAAAGCCTTGTTACTATACTTGGAATCCTACAGACTGCTAAGAAGTAACGTGTCTGCCAAACAAGGCATACTTCCACCCCAATACTTATGGATTTACTACACATTGGCAAGTCAAATAGCATCAGAAATACTCAGTCTAGGCATCTAAACCTCTTCTGTAAAATAAACAGAATGGTTTGGAAGGACATACTGCTGATCTGGAAGAGATTCCCCATCAACATCAAACAAAGTTCATCCTTGTCCATATTCAAGTGCAACTTGGATCCATGGATGGGAAACAGAAAATTTATCCCAGGACTGCCCCCTGTACTACTAATAGGAAGAGAGAGCTCCTAATTGCCTTATTCCATGCATCAATCCCCTCAAATTAACTACGGTATGATTTAGTTAATATATAATTAGCAATCATGGAATAGGTAAGGGTAATGTCTAACCAAATCAGACAAGTTAATTCAAGCACAAAAACAGAAACCGGTTAGGGTTAAAATGGCCTACAAGGGCAGATAGCCTAGTATTTAACTTTGAAATTAATAAAACTTGTTCTAAATTTTTACATATAATTGATAGTTTAAAGATTCTACCGCAGTCTCATCCTGTTTTGCTTTAGTGCTAAAAGTTCTTTCAGTAGTTCATAATTCCATACTACTGAATATTAACAACAGCATACTACCCTAAGCAAATGGGCAAACAAGTTCCTAGATGTGTTTTAATAAGCATGCTTTTTGCTTAAGCGTTTATAGTAAAATTCCTCAGAATATCCTTCCAGTTACTTTCATTATTTTATGCACAATTAAATAAAAGGTATGTTGCAGAGCTATGTGAAAGAGTGAGTATGAATCATGATTGTGTCTCCTTGGCTTTGTCTTCTCATCTTGCAATTCAAAATGTCACATGGATCATCTCATGAGCTAAGAAAGAGTTAAAACAAAATAGAGTTTTTCACAGTAAAATAGCATTAATTAATGGAATTAATCATTTGTGAAGATGTTATTAATTCTAGTGTGATGGTAGGTACTTTTGATCCTAAACAAGCCTGTAAAATTATCTAAAATATTAAAAGTGTCTATTTGGCTCTGCAGTGCAGAAGAATGCAGTCCAGACTGTAACCCACGTGACTGAGCAGTCTTGGTACTGGGGAAATCAGCGAGGGAGCGACAGAGATACAGGGGCACGTCCTGCTTACCTCTCCCATGGGGGGAGGGTTAGGTTCACTCAGGAGTGCACAAGACAGAACAATATTTCTGGTGGATACAAGAGCTTCAGGGGAATGGGTAGGAATGCCCTTTTGGAAGAGAAGCGAAGAGAAGAGAAGAGAAGCGAAGAGAAGAGAAGAGAAGAGAAGAGGAGAGAAGAGAAGGGAAGAGAAGAGGAGAGAAGAGAAGAGAAGAGAAGAGGAGAGACGAGGAGAGATGAGCAGAGCAGAGGAGAGGAAAGAGAAGAGAGAAGAGGAGAGAAGAGGAGGGAAGAGAAGAGGAGGGAAGAGGAGGGAAGAGAAGAGAAGAGATGAGGAGAAGAGAGATGAGAAGAGAAGAGATGAGAAGAGGAGAGAAGAGAAGAGATGAGAAGAGAAGCAGAGAGGAGAGAAGAAAAGAGAAGATGAGAGGAGAGAAGAGAAGAGAAGAGAAGAGAAGAGAAGAGAAGAGAAGAGAAGAGAAGAGAAGAGAAGAGGAGAGGAGAGAAGAGAAGCGAAGAGAATAGGAGAGAAGAGAAGAGAAAAGAAGAGAAGAGGAGAGAAGAGACGAGAAGAGAAGAGAAGCAAAGAGAAGAGGAGAGAAGAGAAGCGAAGAGAAGAGAAGAGGAGAGAAGAGAAGCCAAGAGAAGAGGAGAGAAGAGAAGAGGAGAGAAGAGAAGAGAAGAGGAGAGAAGAGAAGAAGAGAAGAGAAGAGAAGAGGAGAGAAGAGAAGAGGAGAGAAGAGAAGAAGAGAGGAGAGAAGAGAAGAGAAGAGAAGAGGAGAGAAGAGAAGAGAAGAGAAGAGAAGAGAAGAGAAGAGAAGAGGAGAGAAGCGAAGAGAAGAGAAGAGGAGAGAAGAGAAGAGAAGACAAGAGAAGAGGAGAGAAGAGAAGAGAAGAGGGAAGAAGAGAAGAGGAGAGAAGAGAAGAGAAGAGGAGAAAAGAGAAGAGAAGAGAAGAGAAGAAAAGAGGAGAGAAGAGAAGAGGAGAGAAGAGAAGAGGAGAGAAGAGAAGGGAAGAGAAGAGAAGAGGAGAGAAGAGAAGTGAAGAGAAGAGAAGAGAAGAGGAGAGAAGAGAAGAGGAGAGAAGAGAAGAGAAGAGAAGAGAAGAGAAGTGAAGAGGAGAGAGAAGATAAGAGAAGAGGAGAGAAGAAGAGAAGAGAAGAGAAGAGAGAGGAGAGAAGAGAAGAGAAGAGAGAAGAGGAGAGAAGAGAAGGAAGGAAGAGAAGGAAGAGAAGAGGAGAGAAGAGAAGGGAAGGAAGAGAAGAGAAGAGAAAAGAAGAGAAGAGAAGAGAAGAGCAGAGAAGAGAAGAGGAGAGGAGAGAAGAGAAGCAAAGAGAAGAGAAGAGGAGAGGAGAGAAGAGAAGAGAAGAGAAGAGGAGAGAAGAGAAGAGAAGAGAAGAGGAGAGGAGAGAAGAGAAGTGAAGAGAAGAGAAGAGAAGAGAAGAGAAGAGAAGAGAAGAGAAGAGAAGACAAGAGGAGAGGAGAGAAGAGAAGAGAAGAGAAGAGGAGAGAAGAGAAGAGAAGAGAAGAGAAGAGGAGAGAAGAGAAGAGGAGAGGAGAGGAGAGGCGAGAAGAGAAGAGGAGAGAAGTGAAGAGAAGAGAAGAGAAGAGAAGAGAAGAGAAGAGAAGAGAAGAGAAGAGAAGAGGAGAGAAGAGAAGAGAAGAGGAGAGAAGAGAATGGAAGAGAAGAGAAGAGGAGAGGAGAGAAGAGAAGAGAAGGGAAGAGAAGAGAAGAGGAGAGGAGAGAAGAGAAGAGAAGAGAAGGAAGGGAAGAGAAGAGAAGAGAAGAAAAGAGAAGACAAGAGAAGAGAAGCGAAGAGGAGAGGAGAGAAGAGAAGCGAAGAGAAGAGGAGAGAAGAGAAGAGAAAAGAAGAGAAGAGGAGAGAAGAGACGAGAAGAGAAGCAAAGAGAAGAGGAGAGAAGAGAAGCGAAGAGCAGAGAAGAGAAGAGGAGAGAAGAGAAGAGAAGAGAAGAGGAGAGAAGAGAAGCGAAGAGAAGAGAAGAGGAGAGGAGAGAAGAGAAGAGAAGAGGAGAGAAGAGAAGAGAAGAGAAGAGAAGAGGAGAGAAGAGAAGAGAAGAGGAGAGAAGAGAAGAGAAGAGAAGAGAAGACAAGAGAAGAGAAGAGAAGAGGAGAGGAGAGAAGAGAAGTGAAGAGAAGAGGAGAGAAGAGAAGAGAAAAGAAGAGAAGAGGAGAGAAGAGACGAGAAGAGAAGAGAAGCGAAGAGAAGAGGAGAGAAGAGAAGAGGAGAGAAGTGAAGAGAAGCGAAGAGAAGAGAAGAGAAGAGAAGAGAAGAGAAGAGGAGAGAAGTGAAGAGAAGCGAAGAGAAGAGAAGAGAAGAGGAGAGAAGAGAAGAGAAGAGGAGTCTATGTGCATAACCCATTACATGTTCCCTCCCAGGCTCTTTGCTGGGACCAAATGGAGAGTAGGGCTTTCCACATAAAAAAGAAAAGAGAAATGCAAACAACTCCTAATGACTGTCTAAATGACGGCCCCTCCCAGTAGACTCTGGCACTTTGGAGGGGGAATGAACAGGCTGAATGACCAGAAGGGGGCTGAATGACAGACAGTAGGATCAAAAAGTGTACAAATGAAAAAAATGTTAAATATATGTGTCTGCTGCAACTCTTCAAAACAAAAGTACTTTTAAGTCATTATTCTAATGTAAATGTAGTGCACGACCTTGAACAGCCTTGATTTGTCAGTTAATGAAACATTTACTTCTGACTTACTCCAAAGATATTTTTTTGTTCAAGCCTACTCAGATTTTGTTATGCATTAACAGAATATCAATGAGTACATTTTATAAAAATATTAACATCAATATCACTTCTGAGCCAATATCACTCTAAAAATAGCACAGAAATTACCACTAATAGTATTCATGAGTCACGTTATAAAATCATAAATCTAAATAAAGCTGTAGCTCCCTAAACTATTTATTTATTTTATTTATTTATCATTTGTTGACCGGGAAAGTCCGACTAGGTTCCACAGTGCCTGTTTTCAGCGGAGGCCCGGGGAGAAATTCTCCAGATGCATGTCTTTGGAATGTGGGAGGAAACCGGAGTACCCGGAGGAAACCCACGCGAACACAGGGAGAACATGCAAACTCCACACAGAAGGCACCCCAGCCGAGAATCGAACCGGAGAACCTCTTGCTGTGAGGTGACAATGTTAACCACTGCACCACTGTGCCGCCTTAATATCCATCAGTTTCAGTCTAATCTTTGAACTGCTATTTATCTGAAATTAATCCTATACCAAAAAAGTGCATTTCAGCATGAGGCACAGAGTTAACTAAATTCAAACCCTTTCATATTCATAAAATAACATCAATCCCTTTTTTATCATTTAAACCCTTCTTTTCCTAAACATACCCAGAAGTACAGCCATAATGTATCATGACATGACAGTTATATCAATAACATTAGGCTTAATCTTAACCACAGCACTAAATATTGCATAAATAAAAACATAACAGTCGTTGTTCACCTATATCTAACTTTGCTTTTAGCTCTAGCTCTAACAAGTGCCTCGCCCTAACAATAACACTAAACCTAAGTCTAAAACAAACCTTAGTCATGGTATTACCATCATTTTAGTAGTAATCCTAAACATAAAACAAATTAAGAATGTACTATAAACAGCTACATCACTGCAACTAAAATGACATCCCTAACCCAACAGCATTTAGCTACAGTCCTAATACAAAGCAAAAAATTATAGCTCGCTGGATTTGTTACAATAATTTTACATTTACAAATAAGTAAGGCTGGTACATCACATTAATTTCTCTTGGACATGTAACTAGTCCAAAACATGAATCTCCTGCTGGGATGAATGAAATTTGTAATATTGTCTTCTGTGCATTTTAATTGCATGCATAGAAAAAACATAGCATTAAATGAATGCATACATGCTGAAAGCCTATAGTAGGTCCCTTACCATAAACCATAGATGCCATGTCCCATGCAGCCACCAGGCTGCTGTGTTGAAGAACTTTAACAACTATGTTATTTAAAATATTACAAAATTACAAAATTACAAAGACTGGAGCATTTCTCCCTGGGCCTCCATTAAAAACTGACTCATTCCAAGACAGACTTTCCCGTTAAACAAATGTTAAATAAAATAAATTAATAAATAAATAAAACTAGCTGGTACTGCAGGTCCTAACAATGTAATTCAAAAAACATCCCCCTTGTATATACAAGCAGCATGTTGCTGCAAATCAAACACGTCCTTCAGATTATGTTATCCATGTTGTCTTAATCAATTCAGAGTGTTTTAAAAGGTACTTATCCTTCATGATCCATAATTAGAATGCCTTTGAGTCTCTGAGAGCTTAATGAGAACTGCTTAATTAATTTCAGGCTCCACTGATAAATGACAAAAAGAAAACATTTTTGTGCCTTTGCTTTGTCTTTCCAATTTGTTACTATAAATGTTGGAGTTTGATCAGTCACTGTGTATTTCAAGCTGTTACATATACTATTGTGAAAATGGAATATGTTATACAAATTATAATATGGAAACTGGCAATTTATTAACAATAGGCATCACCAATTCATCAATGTGCTGCATAATACATAACTAAGTATATATATGTGTATATATATATATATATATATATATATATATATATATATATATATATATATATATATATATATATACATATATATATATATATATATCTTTCTCTCCATATATATATATATATATATATATATATATATATATATATATATATATATATTATATACATATATATTTATAATACATACATATATATATATATATATATATATATATATATATGTGTGTATACATATGTACACACACACACACACACACACACACACACACACATATATATATATATATATATATATATATATATATATATATATATATACATATTTATAGTGTATGTGTGTATACATTCCTCCTAAGACTTTTTTCTGCAACATTGTTTTGTGTAAAGTTTAGAAAACTGCCCCATATATATCTACAATCTGATTAGATATATTAATTATGAAATTGTTATGTAAGAACCATTTCAGCTGTATGTATAATTTCTCCATCCTTTGTTTTCTTTCCTCTTTGTGTTATTGGTAGTTATGGAGCAACAAAAAACAGCCAGCACCATTTGTGAAGGGAAAAAGACTTTTAATAAAGTCACACTACAGTCAACAGACTGGTTTCCTATCACACAGGATGGATGCTATGGAGTCTTAATGAGCTTTTTCCTATAGTCCATGGTTTGACATCCTCAGGGTCATTTGCCTTCCATGTGTTTCTGAGCAAATCACTTAACCAGACAATGCCCTGGCACAAATGCATGCCTAAGAACCTTCAACCTTTCTGACATTTGTTTTATTATGCTTATGGCTGTGAGGGGGAGTCAGAGCCTGTCCCAGCAAACAACAATCATAATATAGGGACCCAAATATGTCTTATATAGACATGGAAAGGGCATGCAGACTCCTCACACAAAATACATCAAGCAGGAACCAAACAACTGAATGAAGCACCGTGAGGCTACAGTGCCAACTTCTGAAGCACTGTGCCTCTCTATATCTGATAATCAGATATTCTCTGTAGATGTGTGTATGTATATGTAGATAGACAGATGGGTAGACAGATAGACAGATAGATATAGGTAATGAATAAATCAGGTCCTAATATAAAACCCTGTGATACACAATACATTAAAATAAATGACTGGGGCCTGTTACAGTCTGCTGAAAAATATCATGGTCAAATCTGTGAGATCAGAAGCAAAAATCTCCTTCCCATCATCCAAAATCTCAGAACCATCTCTTTCTCTCTCTTGCCACTGTGGAGCTTGGAATCCCTTCATCTCTCTCTGTCAAATTCAAATTCCCATGATTCCCACTCCACCATCATTCCCCATTCTTCTTCTAACTTGACCAGAAAAGCACTTATCTCTGGTTCTGACCCTTGCTTCTTCTTCACTATTTTTTATGAAATCATATTTCTCTACCTGTCTAATATCTTCTTTTATGTACATAACCACTCATTCTCTTTCACTATCCTCTCTCTCATTCCTAAATAATCTGTACCTTAGCACCCTCATGTCCCACCCTCGTTCATTACTGGCCAATGTTTGTGATATCAGCAGTGTCTGCCTTCCCTATCTGCATCATTGCATGCAGATCCCCACCTTCTTATATTCATTGTAAAGTATATTACTGTTATGTAACCAAGTCCAGAGTCAATCTTCTTTCTCCATTTCATTATCTGTTTTGTGCCTCTGTTTAGTGCCTGAGTACCTAACCACCTCTTTTGCTTCTGTGACAATCCCTCTCCCTTATTCCACCTTAGTAGAAAAGTACAATCATTAAAATATACAATTTCACCTCAGCTTTAGGCACTACTGTTCTGCCTGGAGTAAGATGGAGCCTGTCCTTTTCATACAGCTGGTTTGTCTGCCAGTTCTTCTTCATTCTTCTTAACAGTCTCACTTGTACTTCCTACTCCTCTCCTTCCTCAGCAAGCAGGCTCCTAGGACAGGTATCATTTCTCCGAAGCCCCAAATGCTGGTATTTTCACAAACTCTCCATAGCCTGATTGCATCCCCTGACAAGTCAACGGTGTTCATGTGCATTACAGTTTTGTATCCACCCCTTCCCATTGGTAACTACCTTGCAAACCTTCTCCCATGTGACCAGGCAATTTTATCACTATAATGTCTCTTTCCAAGCACGTCATTAAAACTCTTTTTCTGGCCTTCTACTTCACGCTTCAGGGGTGATATCATTTTCTGTTATGTCACTGACTGCCTGTGTCCATGATGTGTTGCCATCCAGAGAAAACATAAGTGGGTTTGTCCCATCTTCCATCATCATAAAGCACCTCACACTGGTAGTGAAGGACAATCTGAGTGTAGCCATCTAATAACTATACAAAGGTTCTCTGCCTCAGTATATGTGCTGGCAATATTGTCTGCATTTACCTAATTAGCTAAAAAGATGCCAAAAGATGCATGCATGTGTGTGTTTACACAAACATGTATGTGCACATGAAAGTGTGCATGCTTGCCCGTGTGTGCATGTGTGTGTGTGTGTGTTTTCTTGCATTCACGTGTGCATGCATGTGTATTTGTGTGTGCTTGCATGTTATTTATGTTTGTACACATGCATGTGTGATGTGTGTGTGTTTGCATGAATGGACATTTCTGTGTGTATCAATGTGTGCCTACATGTGTGCATGTGTATAAGCACACATGTGCGTGTGTGTGTACATATGTTTAAATGTTTCTTGCTCAAAGCAAGTAATATGCAAAGCATATACATGTAATGGTTGTTCAGACTGTTCCATTCTGTAGTAAAGAATGAACAGTGTAAAGAAAAAGCAACCCTCATTAACTGCATTCAAAAGGCTCTTTTATTGTAATAAAATCTGGTGCTCACAACGTTGAACTAGTTAAGAAAAGATAAAGTTTATGAAAAGTTGCTAGAATTAAAATGTTTCCCCTACTGGCACACTGATTTCATACTGTGAGTAGATATTTTCTCTTTTCACCAGATTCACCCTGTGCTTTATTTTACCTCTTTGGAGCTCTGGGTGACTAATGGAGTTCCTTTATTTTTGAAATCATTTTCTAACTGAAGTATACAATGTTTAAAAATAAAACCTATAAATAATACATATAGGACGTGCAGCATGATATAACAATGTGAAATGCATTCTACCACATATATGTTAGTGTGTAGTTTGTTAAATTGCTAATTAACTAGATAATTACAATGTGAAAGAAAGATTGTGATTTAGATTGACTAAAGAACAATGAGTTGGAAAACATAAGCTTGCATTGCAGAATAATTTACATGGTATTCAATCTGTTTTATCTAACCCTATATGAATTTACAAAGCTTATCAGTCAGATATGCCACCTATGATACTGTTTGTGATATATATGTATGTATTTTACATTAAACATGGGTCATTCTTCATCTGTGTTTATATACTCCTTATATATCAGCCTTTCAGTACTGACATTTAAAGTAATAAATTACAACGTATATGCTACTCTGCGTTATTCCATTACTCTGTATAAAAACAACAGCATTTTTAATCATTTGGAAGAAGGTGTAATAAGTCTTGTTTATTTATGTATTAGCACTTTTTATACATTTAGTGAAACTGTCAGGCTTTCTTTTATTCTGCAGTAATAAGGAGTTCTTCGCATGGATTCAGAAAGGTTTGGAAAAATGCAGAAGATATATCTCACAAGATTCCCCATCTTGCTAACCCTTAACAATTCCCAGACTGCTCTAACTCTGAGGTTTTCCCATTACAGGTTGTCCGTACAGACAGTTGTCATGCAGATGAGGTTGTATGTATGTTGTTGTGGTAGCCCAGGGCAGTGGCCAATCCTAGTTAACCATGTGCTCTCCCTCAGAAAAGTCCACATCTCTTGATTTGTGCAGCTGAGCAAGTCAGAATCACAATCAGCAAAGTAAAATTTACTGTGGGAAGGAAAAAGTGAATCACATGAAAAGACAACACTCACAACTCGCTCATTATAGTGTACTTACAATGCAGGTAAGTTCACAAAACCATGGGGATGGGGAGTGTTTCATTGTGCCTTGGTAAGTGTGTGTGTGTGTGTGTGTGTGTGTGTGTGTGTGTGTGTGTGTGTGTGTGTGTGTGTGTGTGAGAGAGTTTGTGCAATGTATGGGCTGCTACGGAGAAGACTACAGCAGTCAGGTGTGACAGGGCAGTGTTTGATTCAGTGACAAGGAAATGAGCCAATAATGAGGAATTTCTCATTACAGCAATACCTCTGAATCAGAATTCCCATCCTTTGTGCATACAACTAAAGGTTAGGCATTATAAACCTGGTTTAAGGCTCCAGAGAGCACCCCACCACTACCAGGCTACAACTTATACCATACAATTCGGCCACAAAACCCAGACCGAAATACAAAAGGCGGGCATGTATCCATATTCATCAAGGATACCCACACCTCCAGGTTAGTGGCACAGCACGATGCTTCAGAGATCATCCATGTTCAACTAACAACCAGCAGAACTGCAATTCAAATTGTAGCTTGCTACAGATCACCCACCATGTCCTAGGACCCCCATTCCACATTTCTGGAAACACTGGGAAACATAAAGATCCTACCAAACACCCTGATATTGGGTGATTTCAATTACCCAAACATTAACTGGGAGAACTACTCAAGTACTAACTGCCTTGCCCAACATTTCCTAGAATTTATAAACTCAAACACTCTGGGTCAACTTGGTCAACACCTCCACCAGAGGTGACAACATATTGGACCTGGTCATCACCAACATGGGTGACCGGTGTTCCACACCAGAGGTTAACCCCTTGCTGGTTAGATCGGACCATAAACTAATCACTCTGGATATCCACATTCTGCCCCCACCCCCGGTCAAAGAAACAACCATGAAAAACTTTTATAAAGCAAACTTCACGGTACTCAAATCCCCCATGCCAAAGGATAACGCTGCCCAAGCTGCAAAATCCTTTACTAATGCACTCTATGGGCACCTACAATAATGCATGGATCATGCTATCCCAAGCAAAACCAAGACTCACTCCTCCAAGAAAAGGAAACTAGTCTGGTGGACCCCTGCCATAAACAAGCTATACAATAGAAGGAGGAAACTAGCACAGAAAAGAGTAAAATCCCAAGAGGGGAAGACATCCCTGATCAGTATCAGCAAGAAACTACTATCCCTCATAAAATCATCCAAGGCTAGCTTCGAAAGAAAAATTGTCAAGGAATCCAAAGATAACCACAAGGCATTCTTTAGCTATGCCAAGAATCTAAATGGCAATTCCCAGATCTGCTCGGAGTTAGTGCAGAATGGCACAAAATACAATGAACGCCAACATTTCAGTGCAAACTTCACCCCCCTCTCATCCCCAAAAGGGCCCATAACCATATCAGAAGAATGTAGTGCCCCTGAAATCACAGACAGGTTAAAACAGCCCTCTCCAAAGCCAAAAACACAGCATCAAAGGGACCAGATGGTGTCTCAGGCTGCGTCCTACATGAGCTCAAAGATGAACTAACCCCTCACCTAAACACACTGTTTAAACTCAGTCTCTCCACAGACTACATGCCCATGGAATGGTGCACAATAATGGTTATTCCACTCCACAAAGGTGGAGCCGCAACAGACCCTGGGAACTATTGCCCTATAAGCCTGACTAGCTTGGTCTGCAAGGCTATGGAGCGCATCATCATGGATCTCATTAACAGAGACATTGGGAACTTCCAAACATTGGACCCTACCCAGTTCGGCTTTGTTAAGGGCAGATCATGCCTCCTAAACCTGGTGGACTTCTTTGAGACAGTTACCAAGGCTATAGACGAGGGAAAGGTGGTCCACACAGCCTACCTAGACCTCATAAAAGCCTTTGACACCATTCCCCATTCTGGTATTATAGACGAGCTCACCAGCCTGAACATAAACCCCTATGTCACGAGATGGGTTGCCAACTGTCTCATGGACAGAACCCACATGGTAAGAGTTGCGAGAGCTAGGTCTGACTCTAAACTGGTTACAAGTGGTGTTCCCCAGAGCTCAGTCCTAGGAACCCTCCTGTTCGGCATATACTTCTCAGAGGTAAAGGCATGCACAGGAGGACTATGGCTGACCAAGTTCATAGACGACTGCAAACTAGAGGCTATAATTGGCTGTCTGGCTGACACAGATATCCTCCAAAAGGGTCTCACTGAGACAGATACCTGGTGTCAAAATCATGGTCTCAAGCTAAATGCCAAAAAGTGCATAGTTATCCCCTTTGTAAAAAACAAAGTACCCACAAATTATCACATAGGTGGTAGCCCCCTAAATACGGAAGATGAAATAAGAGATCTGGGGACCCAAGTAGATAGTAATCACATTCCAAAGTGTTTAGAAAATCCTTCTATGTGGCCCACCTAATAACAAAAGGATTTGCATCCAGATCAAAAGAGGTCATTGTGCCCCTCTATGCATCACTCATCAGACCCAACATAGAGTACAAGGCCTCATTTGGGATGTACCTTACAGGACACCTGCAACAGCTGGAAAGACTACAGAAGTACCTCACCAAGATGATCACTGGCCTCAAACAGATGCCCTATGCAGCTCGACTGAAGAAACTCCAGCTGTACTTGGTTGCATACCGCCTACTCAGAGGTGATCTCTGCCTGACATATAAGGCCATGTCCAACCCAGAATTGATGGACATGCTCCACCTAAAGAAAACCATTTCCCCTCAAGCCACACACTCTAGGGATCTAAACCTCACCACAACAATAAATGGAACATGCTGGAGGGATAGATTCCTGTCCCAGAGACTTCCCATGCTCTGGAACAAGATTCAAATCTACATTAGGCAGAGCTCCTCACTAACACTCTTCAAGAGAAACCTTGACGAGTGGATGGGAAACAGGAAGTTTACCCCGGGGATCACTTCAGTGGCTCTGCTAGACAGAGGCACAGGGAATAATCTAAGGGGACGGCAAAAGCCAACACATTCTGGCTAGGCTTATAAATACCTTTGGGCAGATAGCCTAGTACCTACCTATGAACCTATAAATGAACAACTAGTAGCCAAACAGTAATAACTCCTTGAAGGAAGTTCCAGAAGCAGCAGTCTAAAAATGATATTTTGTTATTTTATTAATGTTATATTGAGCGCTTTTGTCCCACTACAGGAAACTTCACCAGAACTAAAAATAACCTGAACATACAGTGCTTTTAAATGCTGTGACCAAAAAAAAACATTTTGTAAGATGAGCAATTTAAGATGTGTTTGTATAGGGCATTGTTTTCATTTTTATTTTTAATGTTGTACAAGTGTTCGTACATTCGTGTTCTGAAACAATGTTCAGTTTTGCCCACATAAAAAGCTGGACATTCAGAACATTTAGCAATATACACTACTCCCCTTGATGAACAATTCCTTTTGTGCAAAACAACTTTGGATTTTAAAATATTATAAAGCAATATATATTCTTCTTGCAATATACAGGGGCATTGATTATGAAACCCACACTGGGTGCTATATCCTTTTGGTTGATTACTACCACTACCAGTGTTATTGTTACTTTCAAACATGTTCTTAAAACTAGGGGCCATCTTACATATAAAACCAGGCTCAGGTCCTAATGCAGGATTAGCTTTAAAAATATTCCAGTTTTTCTTGACAATATTTTTAATTTCTGTAGAGAAGTTATTATACTTAAGAATTAAAGTATGTTCTTATCCCATTGTGACTCTAGTACCTTCATTATTATCAAGTCCTATTCCCATCAAGGGTTTGTATTTATCTGATTGCTCTTTGACCACCTGCCTTATAATCTCCTTCACCAAGATGGGAGGATATCCCCTAGCGATGCACATGTCCAAAAGTACCTCAAGTTCTCGTTTGATATCTTTATCTTCAGAAGTCATTCTTACCACTCTTATACTTTGACCTTTCATAAGACTTTTCTTCTGACTCAGGGGATGACAGCTTGAAAAATGTAAATATGAATTACAAAATGTCGGTTTCCCATCCTTTGCCCAAACTGACCAACATGCACTGGATAATTAGCTTGGGTGGTGAGAAATTCTGTGAAACTCATGGACAATCTTCTGGTGCTATTTTTGCAAATGGCCTCTCTCCTTGAGTTTTAATGAAGTAGAGTCTCATTAAAGTGAATTTATTGTCTGTGAATAAAGTAAAAAAAAAATAGTTTATTTTACTTTGAGAAGTGCTGCTATGGGTGGACACTATGCAATAGTCTGAATGTCAATTCAATATTTCTTTTGTTCTTACAGTAAAGTGTATTTACTTATCTTTATTTAATGTGCTGCAGCAATGCATTCTTGGGTTTGTCTAAAGATATAAATCAGCGAATACAATTAATGAGAACTTGAAAGGGTTTTTGTGTTTTTATGGAATGTAGGGGTAATATTGTTAAACGAATGACAGCTGATTCATTAGTATTTGAATTTCTATAGCTTTGCTTGCTACCAGGGGCAGTAGATTTCAAGACTCATTAGCTATCCTGAGTTGGAAAAGAGATGTTCAAAGTTTGGGGGGGTTAATTTAGATACTGATCAAAAAATAATGCAGACATATCTTTTTTGTGTCACACTTGGAAGGGGTATTTCATTTGGGTTGTATATGCATGGTTTAGGTGTATTCCTCATATTTTACTGGGTTCCATATATTATTTTGATTGTTTTACTGCAGCTTATTATTAGATCTGGCTTAGCTAGCTAATTCCATATACAACTTAAGCTGCTGTGTAATTAAAGTTTTGACAAGGAACTGTCAGACTAAACAACTAAAATGCTAATTTATATAACGTATACAGTTTACAGCTTACAGTGGGTAGACTGAGTGATAATTTGTTTTGGAGACTGGAAAAAGTAAAGGCCTAGAATCAAAACTGATGGACTTCAGATAAAAAGTTTCCATTCTCTGACATATTGCCATACTGAAATGTGAATGTCTTCTTCTGAAGATAAGCTGACAACAATTTTAACTCTGCATCACTAATATGGAAAATACTTAATGCCTTAAATAGATGTGGATTGTTGATTTAAACGCATGCTTTATATCTATAATCAATGCTCCAGTAAACTTGCCTTTCTCTATTGTGTCACATTTATGTTTGAGTAGTGTGTAAATAAAGTTTGAGTATTCTACCTGTTCATGAATTCATGTTGTTTATCTGTCATAGTCCATGTTGGAGTGAATGACTTCAGACGTATTTCTCTGGACTATATGAAGAGACATGACAGAACTCTCTGATTATGTGTCCCTAGCTCTAAGCAGTATTCTACCCTCACCCAGGATAATGCCACAATATAAACAAAAATGATAGACTTCAACAATTGACCTAACTTCTAGTGTTAGTCCAGTGTGATCCAGTATCTGTCCGCCTGGGAGGATAAGATAGACAAGAACTCGCTGCTTTGCTAGAGATGGATTGCACCTGTCCCCCCTAGCCATTTGGACACTGCCAAGAACTCTTGCATCTCCCATAGTCCCTTTTTTAGGCAATGTCAAAACAACAAATTTTCCAATGTAACAAAATCTAATCAAGACAAACTCAGGGTCATGCAGCTTAATGCTAGGAGTTTAATCATGAAACTACACTCCCTGGAAGAACTCCTCACCTTGGAGGATGCTGATGTCTGTGCAGTTACTGAGACATGGTTCAAGGCTGCTGAGAGCAACCTGGCTGTGCAAGGCTACAGTGCCTTCCACATGTTCAGACCTCAAAATGACCATGGAGGTGTATCCATCTCCTTTAAAAACAAGTGCATTCTGAGACTCGTCAAAACAGCATGACTATCTCAAACTATTCCATGTACAATTAACTATTGGGAAAATACCATACCACATCAATGCTAGCTACAGATCCACCATGATGAACCAGGATAAGCACACTGCCTACTTAGTTTTACTGGAATCCAATGCCATACGGTCCAACACCTTTGTCATGGGAGTTTTTTTTACTATCCTTTCATAGACAGGGGGATATACACAAGCAAAAATACACTTGCCCAGAGGTTCCTGGACTTTGTTAGCACAAATGCTCTGGAACAGATAGTCTGCAATTCATTGGGGGCTCTAATGTTCTTGACAAAGTACTCACCAACATGGGGGGGGGCACTATACTTCCCCATGCGTGATGCCCTCCCTGCTTAGGTCAGACCACAAAACAGTCCTGTTTGAAGTAGCTACTGGAACTGACACCAAAAAAAGGAATGAAATTAAGACAGAAATTGAATATTTTTTAATATCTGACAGTTTAAAAGTTAAAAAAAAGAATTAAGTATGCTGGAATTTTGGATCATGTGGCTACATGGGTTAAAGTACAGGAAAATTAAGAATATATAAGAATACAAAAAGGAATAAAGAGAATTAATGAAACAGAATGAGATTTAGAAGAGAAAAAAGGACTTATGTAATTATGGAAAAATCATATGAATATGTGAGAGTTTTATGAGAAATGGACTGTTTGGTGGCTTAATTTTAAAGAGAAATATAAAAAAGTGTTTTTAGAATGTATAAGGAAGAGAAAAAAAAAGAAAAAGAGAGATATAAGACATTAAGACAAGAAATATTCACAGACTTATTAGAGAAGAAAAATTCCTTTTATGAAAAAGAAAGAGAAATATATAAAAAAAAATCAAATTAAAATTAACAAGTAGTTATATAAACAAAATATTGTTTAGAAGGAAAGAAAGAAGATGTAACACCATATTTGAGTAAAATAATAAAATAATGAAGAATAATAAGAGAATTAATGAATAAAGAAGGTAAGCAAATAAGACAGCAAGAAGGAATATATGAAATAATTAAGGAATATGTATTGGAATTATTTGTTAAAAGAGAAGAAAACATAGAACAAATTTATAAAGGTGAAAAATTAAAGAATGAAGATAATGAGCATTTAGAAAGTACAGTTGTGTACACTTACCATAAATGTAGATGTTCGCGTGTATTCACTGTTGCAGTCATCACCTGTGGGTTATCCATGCTGTGGTAGCCCTCGGCCAGCCCAGATACCAGAGTCAAAGTTTTTCTGCATCAACTGCTGTCGCTTGCTGGCTGACATCAGATCATCAGTGCTTTAAAGGAAGGCAGCCAATGCCATTACGTCAGTCTTTCTTACCGTGGAGTCCGTTGCAGAAGCAGTTCACAAGTGTGCCAGTCGGTCGCTACCAGAGTTTGAATTACAGATGAAAATGTCTAAAGCTAAGTACCCCATTGGGGATCCTTTTTTCTTGCACTAACTGTTGTCTGAAAAAGTTAACAATTGTCTCGCCTGTGGAAAGCAAATCCCACATCAGGACTTCCATTCATACTGCATCACTTGTTTAGGCCCAGACCACGATGTTCCCCGTTGCCGGTTCTGTGCCCTCTTTAACGCGAGAACCATTCATCGTAAAGCTCTTATTGTAGCCAAAATGTTGTCTGTCAGCCAGCAAGCCATAGACATTCCAAAAAATAATGATAGAGACAGACCACACAAGGCTAAGCCTTCCGACGACTCTACCGCTAAGCAGGTTGTCAGTTCTCCAGAATTCAGTGAGTTGCCTTCGCAGCCCCTGATGCCCGATTTAATACTTTTGCAGGCCTCTACTGAGAACCTTTCAGAGTCCAGTATGCTGCAGAAATCTTCTTGATCTTCCGAGCCTTTGGTTGTCTCTGCCTTGGTTGGGTCTGGAGCTGCGACACAGGCACCGGCTTCCAAGGAGGTTTTTCACACTACCGAATCTAGACAAAAAAAAAAAATTCTGTACCATGGAGTATCACCTCCTAGCATGGATGGTATATGCCCTGACCTTCCTCTGGAACACCCTCTGTGTACGCATTCCCTTCTCTGCCTCTTATTACCAAGGTACTGATGAAAATAAGGGAGGAGAGACCAGGCCATCCTCATTGCTCCAGACTGGCCCAGACAACACTGGTACCCTTACTGTGCAGCCTGACCTTACAGACTCCCAGGCAACTTCCCCTGATTTCAGACCTCTTGATTCAGGTGGTGGGGAAATGCTGCACCCAGACTTGCAGACTCTCAAACTATCAGCATGGCTAATACTCTAAAGGCAAACAAGGGGCCCCTGTTAAGAAAACAGGTCCTAGACATTATCACAGAGCCCAGAAGGCCCAGGACCAGAAAATCTTATGCAGGAAAATGGAAAAGAGTCTGTACCTGGAGTCAGTCCAGAGGGGGCAATACCTCATAACCTTCCATCCCACTTATCCTGGACTACCTAGTGGAGCTACTTAATAGTAGCCCCTCCTTCTCCTCTATTAAAATCCATGCCTCAGCCATTTCAGCTCAATTTGACACAGAACAGCCCCTGTTCTCCCATCCTTTGATTAAACAATTCCTCAGAGGGCCTTCTAATATCAGACCTCCCAGAAGGCCACCCACTCCAGCCTGGGACCTAAATTATGTTTTGGAAAAACTAATCTTACCACCCTTTGAACCTGCTGCTTCAGCAGAACTAAGATATTTCTCCTGGAAGACTACTTTTCTCCTTGCTATCACCTCAGCCAGAAGGGTTTCAGAACTTCAGCACTGATGGCCATTGAGCCCTTCATCATCTTCCATGCAGACAAGGTCTCCCTGAGGACTAATCCCTCCTTTATGCCCAAGCTGGTATCTAATGTAACTCTCAGCCAGGCCATACATCTACCCACCTTCTTTCCTAACCATCAAAGCAAGGGGGAAAGAATTCTTCACTCACTAGACATGCACAGACAGCTCAGATACTATCTGGACCATACTAAACCCTTCAGGAAAACAGACCAACTACTTGTCAGCTTTGCCTAGGGGCAGAGGTGAAGCCCATTTCCAAACAAACCATTTCCAAATGGATATCACACTGTATCCATTTATGCCACAGATTGCATGGGAACCCCCTCAAGTCTATTCGAACCCATTCCACTAAGGCAGCCTCCACTTTCACAGCATTCCTCAGAGGAGTTTCCACCAGGGACATCCTGGAAGCTGCCATCTGGACTTCTGTCCATACCTTTACCAAGCATTACCACCTACCTCTATTTTCTAAGGCTATGGCAGGGTTTGCCTCTGCAGTTCTGCAGGGCATGCTGACAATGGAAAATGGACTTTGACAAAGATTCTAGAAAAAATAATGTTTTGGTTGTGGAAAAAAGAGTATGGGGGAATGCTTAAATTGAAGTTTATAATATATGGAGATTTGCAAATAGATATAAATAATTTAAATATGTAAATAATATGTAATGTATATATCAATAAAACCCCTACTCTTTTCAGTAAGTGCAATGGGATCTTTTACATCCATCTAAGCTACCATCAACTCAAGCAGATGGGGCCTCAGTTTAATGTGCATCCAAAGGATGGAAAATTGTTTACTTCTGCTGCATGATTCTAATCCTGCCCCAAATATCTATCCTTCTTCTTTCTTCATCAGTTCTTTATTGTACTATTTCCCTCTTCTGATTCGAATTATTTCCTAATTCATGGCTTCAGCTATGTATGCCCATATCCTTACATCAATAATGTATATTTCACAAGCTTTATTTTTACATATTCATAATATATTTTTTATCCTTTGTAAACTTATTGGTTATAAACTGTTTGAATTTAACTTTTCCTCTTGGAACTCAGCTGAAAATAAACTGCTCAATCAAAACATTCCAGTTAACAAATATTAAATAAAGTAACACAGAATAAAAATAAAAATAAAATGGAAAAAGCACATGCACAATTCGGAAATCATACAATAAAGTGGGGGGGGGGCTTGTTTACTTCACCGTTTAATGATCTTACACCAGATCAATAGCTACACACTGCTACACCACTCTAAGAAACAGGAATCAATAGTAAAGCAGGCAAATGTCATTTCATATACATACACACACTCATGCAGACATCTCGCTACCACTTTAGTTTATTAATTAAAAGTAAAAATGATTGTCCATATTAGCATGCATTGCAATTACACACTATTAACTATGACTGAAAACAATATTACTTTAAATAGGAAAAAGCAGATTCCTTTTCTTATTTAGATATATGCACAAAATAGTCAATTCAGGAGCAAATATAGTATCGACATACCTAATACTTCATTAAACAAAGTATTCAAATATTTATGCTAATGCAACTACTTTATCTAGTGCAAACTCTGCACCATTGAGCAAGTTACTGCCATGACTAGGTAGTTAATCAGGCAAGTTACTGCCATGACTAGGTAGTTAATCAGGCAAGTTACTGCCATGACTAGGTAGTTAATCAGGCAAGTTACTGCCATGACTAGGAAGTTAATCAGGCAAGTTACTGCCATGACTAGGAAGTTAATCAGGCAAGTTACTGCCATGACTAGGTAGTTAATCAGGCAAGTTACTGCCATGACTACGTAGTTAATCAGGCAAGTTACTGCCATAACTAGGTAGTTAATCAGGCAAGTTACTGCCATGACTAGGTAGTTAATCAGACAAGTTACTGCCATGACTACGTAGTTAATCAGGCAAGTTACTGCCATGACTAGGTAGTTAATCAGGCAAGTTACTGCCATGACTAGGTAGTTAATCAGGCAAGTTACTGCCATGACTATGTAGTTAATCAGGCAAGTTACTGCCATGACTAGGTAGTTAACCAGGCAAGTTGCTGCCATGACTAGGTAGTTAATCAGGCAAGTTACTGCCATGACTAGGTAGTTAATCAGGCAAGTTACTGCCATGACTAGGTAGTTAATCAGGCAAGTTACTGCCATGACTAGGTAGTTAACCAGTTCACTTGGAGTAGAAAATAATAAAAGGATATTTATTTACTTCTGAATTGGTCATTTTTAAACCAGAAAATGGTTTGGCAATTCTAGTTTTGCTGCTCTCTCACTACTCAGTAAAGGAATTTGTTACACTGGATAATCTCCATTAGCACTGTTCTTTGGAATCAGATAGAACTTATGGAGTGTGCCATATTGTAAACATATTTACCTTGATCTTAGCCGGCACTGATCCTTGCTTCTTTGGAAATTCCATCAGTCTTCTAGGTTTATCTTTAGTCACATAAATTGTACTTTAATGGTCTCTTTTGAACAGTATACGACTCTTCTGACTCCTGTATCAGACATGGACCACTTTGCTCCTCCCATGCTGCATAAGTACTATACATTATGGTGGTAATGGGATAATATTCTAGTTGTAGTCATCACTTCATTATGTATCTATGCCAAAACTTAAAAATAAAACTAGAACATTACTCTTTTATAGTTCTTCAGATTTCTGCATCTGCAGAGTTGTACAACTTCCTAGCACTCCACTGTACTTACTCAAAGATTTAAGTTTCCATCCTCCAGCTCCTTATTTCAAACTTCATATCCAGCAGCTCAGGTACCTGCTTTATCCCACCTGTTCAACTCCTTCTTTTATCAGCTTCTTTAATTATGTAACTTGTGTTGCAACCATTTATTTGGATAAATAATAATTGTATATACATTGCAAACGTATGTGACTTTGTATACATTCATTTTATACTTATGTGACTGAAATTTGGTGTATCTTGATTTCATGTATACCATATATGACTGCTCATTCATCCAGGCTGCACCTGTAAAAGCTCAGTCTTGACCAGTGTGCTACTCTAAAAATCAAAAATAAGTAAATACATAAGCAAACAAGCAAATCGAGAAATAAATGAACCCATTTGCGTTCCTGCAAAGCACCTAACTGCTGTGCTTCAGTAAGACCTAAACTTAAAACAAGCATATCTGATTAAATTGTCTTGCACCCAGCAATGCTAAAATTGTAGAATCTAAATGGTAACATATTCATATATTTTTTACTCACTTATTAGACTGATCGACTTTTATAATAAGCAAACATCTCTACTTAGGAGATGAACAACTTAACATGGGCTTATGCATACATATGTTTAGGTAAATATTCACTGTGTCACATGTACATTTTCTGGCGAAACAGTATGATTATTAATGAAAAAGCTTTTACTTTTGCTACAAGATGTTAAATATTGGTTGAGCCTTGAGAACAGTAACACTTTAATCTATTTCTAGGAAAAAGACTGTAGCTGTTAAATTATAAATTATAACCCTACCAGAAGTCATTGGTCTACACAGTTTGCTAAAATGTTTAGAATTTCTAATTGTTTTAAAGTGAAAACTTTAACAATTAGTAAAATTACAATTGTAGCACCATTATCTAGGTATTCTGAGTCTGAAGAATAGATATATAAAGCTTCCCTTCAATGTTTATAAATTCTATTTTATCATAAATAGATGTCCATTATTTATGTATTCAGTGCCTGATGGTCAATTAGATATCACCTGCTGTGGACAGTCCCATTCTTTCTACTCAGAGCTCAGAAAAGCTGATATGATTTCCAGCCTGACAAGCTATTTACCTGGTGAAACAGTATGATTATTAATGAACAAGCTTTTACTTTTGCTACAAGATGTTAAATATTGGTTGAGCCTTGAGAACAGTAACACTTTAATCTATTTCTAGGAAAAAGACTGTAGCTGTTAAATTATAAATTAGAACCCTACCAGAAGTCATTGGTCTACACAGTTTGCTAAAATGTTTAGAATTTCTAATTGTTTTAAAATGAAAACTTTAACAATTAGTAAAATTACAATTGTAGCACCATTATCTAGGTATTCTGAGTCTGAAGAATAGATATATAAAGCTTCCCTTCAATGTTTATAAATTCTATTTTATCATAAATAGATGTCCATTATTTATGTATTCAGTGCCTGATGGTCAATTAGATATCACCTGCTGTGGACAGTCCCATTCTTTCTACTCAGAGCTCAGAAAAGCTGATATGATTTCCAGCCTGACAAGCTATTTACCTTATTGTATCAGCAAGTTAACCAAATGTTGCTCTGCCAAATGAAACTGACTGACAAGTCTTCATATTTTTTCTTATACATCTCTCCTCCAGCTAAAATTACCTCTTTCCCCTTTATGTTTCAGTATGTTCAAATTCAATGCAAAGCTCTGAAAAATGAAGAACTGGATATATATATATATATATATATATATATATATATATATATATATATATATATACATCCCACCACCAAAACACCATACACCCAAAAAAAACTCTTACCTCCACTACCCTCCACTCCTAACACTACTGACCACTTACCACGCCACCCAACCCTAACTCAACACTACTACACTAGCTAACACCTAACCAACCCTAACTCACTTAATTAACCCTCACCTACCCCCCTAAAACTAACTCCTAAACCCACCCTATAAACTCCTAACCTATATATATATATATATATCAATACACGTCTGCAGATTACAAACATATTTCTAATATTTCTAGTTTGGCTGACTAATACACATTTCTAACACAAACAGCTTCAAGCAAACAACTTTTCTGTCAGGCCCATTCATGCTTCTTATACTATACATCTGCACTGCACACCTCAAAACTGTACCTCATTATGAGGGAGATTTCTTATTTTGAGTCTTAAAAAGTCCATGTTCCTTGCTGTTCCACATTGATAGGATCTGTCACACATTAAATGTTAAGTATCTGTGGTAAATAATATTGAATCATATTAATCCATCACAGTAGTGTTTTATCAGTTAACACATTCTAACCATCCTGTGAGCTTCCTAGCTGAAGTTGATAGTAAGCTGTTGGTAAGTGTCCCACATTTTGCCTATCTGTGCACATTATGAGAGACAATGTTCCTACATTTTGAGGGTGGAAAGTTGAGAGGTCTCATGCAGTACCTTTAGTAAATCTTGTCTCTTGACTTATTCTGCAGGACACTATCCAGTACATTAACAGTCCTATCTAAAATATATCTTTTGCAAAGACAGTAGGGTGTCTTTTTTGTAGCAAAGCAGCACAGACATAATAGCCTCCTCAGTACACAGGTGTTCTTTTTGTTTCATTCTAAAAATGGACATATTGTGCTCATATCCAATACTGCACTCAATATTTTTTCCACACAGCTGACAATCTGATGTCTGCCTGAGATATAATTTCACAGAATTGATTAGCATATTATCGTACATCTGTATGTACTTTAGTTATCTGAAATAATGTTGCCCTTTATCAATCGTTTTAACAATGGTATTATTTAAAGATTGAACATGTTGCCTGTCTTGCCACTAGATTTTCTGCAAAGGGTACTTCTTTTAAGTTTTGAGAGCATTCAGCTATTGCTGACTTAATTAAAAAAAAACTATTACCTAAATTACAGGACACGTTTAGGAACAAAGTAAAACCGGCTTCACAATGTTCTTTAAATGTAATTAAGTTACAGCTCCCACATCAAGCTACTCAGTAAAATAAACGTTAACAGGACAATAACATCAAATATCATTTAAGTAAGCCTCCTTCTCCTCCTATATATATGTTTGCTTGTCAGAATAAATGTATTTTTCTGGCATTACTTAATCATGTAATGCCTTACTACCCCAATGCAGAGGATTTCATTTTAATTGCTAAAGTGAAAAGAGTGGTTTAAAGATGTTGCTTTAACGTACCACAGAAATCGAATGACTTTAACCAAAGTTACGCACAGTGGCGAAGCTCAATGATCTATATAAGTTATTTAAGCAAATGACGGGCATCGGAATGAAGGGTATGGCATTTTGTATGCCAATTACTGCTGTTAAGTTTTGTATACATCAACTAGATATCAGCAACTACTGACATCATTAAATCTGTATGGGAAATTTCTACATGCAAAAACACAGTAAAATGTAAACATTTTGAACCCAAATCTCTAAGTAAAAATGGCAGATGTAACATTAAGCTCACTGAAGCAGATCACAGAAAACTAAAAGTAATAATATATGAGAAAATCACCTATTCATATTAGATGTAATTTGACGAAGGTGGAGTGTTATTGATCATGGTAATCACCCATAATCTAACTTTTTGTTATGAAGTCCCTGCTTTTAGCAAATATGTTTTAAATGCTATAAATAAGACCTGGAAAGTGTCACATATGAATTTGGTAAAAACAGATGGCTCATGTTATAAAACATTAATATTTGTATAATCTCTCAGCCATTTAAAAGATAAGCTTGCATATAACATTGCCTTTGATTCCTAAAGGTATTACACTCTCACCAGACCTATTAAGGGTATAAGCCCTATCACAGGGATTCATTATCTAACATTATTAACATACCATGTTATAGCTGATTGTCTTAGCATGCAAGGGCTCTGGTCTCTCAAGCTGGGTCATATACTTAGATAAGTACATACCAAAGGGGTCAATGGGGCATTATAATCTATAACCCCTCTGAGAAGGCAAGAGTAGAGGGGATGGTGACTCCCTTGAATCTAGAAGATATACCCTTGGTGATTAATCTGGCTACATAAAAGGATTTCTTAAAATCAGTGGTAACTTGGTGGTTAAACGGTAGCTCATTGTCTATGAAAGTGCACATGTCCCTAATTACTGAGTTAGTTTTTGTAATGGTGTTACCTACATGGTTATTCTTGGCTTGGATGGCAATCTGCAATTCACATTCACATTTGGAGGACTTGATTTTATTTCTGACTTCTTTGTTAATCTTTCTGAGTTCTTTGGCTCATGGGGTATTGATTTTGCTTTCATAGGCTGTACATTTCTTTCTCTTATTTTATATTTTCTTAATATTTGGGTTTCCCCTAAATGGCTTTTTCTTAAATTTGGCACTGAATTTATAACTTATGGGGCCAAGACCTCAATGCAAGCTATAATGTAAGCATAAAACTTAACTGTGCATAGGACCATTTGTGATGTGGGGTCATCAGAGTGGCCAAGGTGTTTGACTTTTGTAAGGTTATCAGTTAGTTGGAGAAGATTTGCCTAGGAGTAGTACCCAAAAATGTAGAATACACACACACACACACACACACACACACACTCACATATATATATATATATATATATATATATATATATATATATATATATATATATATATATATATATATATATATATACATAGATATTGGATTGTGCTGGATGCAAGCTTCAGCCTGTTAAAGTTGGATAATGTGCAGGAGGTAGATTTAAGGGTTTAAGATTATGCTTAGGTTTAAAAGTTTTAGGAGTCTTGGGTAGCCATTTTGTAACACAACCACCACAGAAAAGTTTAGTATTTACAGCATTTGGGTGTTGCATATGTCTGGGTAGGATAAGCTCACTGCATGCTATTGGTTGAGAGATGGATGCCTCCAGTTTAGTTAAGTGTTTACACTTTCCATAGATAGACTCCTTTCGGTTAACTATCAGTTTGTTTTCAGTCAGCACAAAGCAGTTCTTATACTGCCTAGAGTACCATGCACTATAAGGCTAATAATAATAGACAGATCAGTTTGCTATCTCCCAATGATGGCCATTGTGGCCAGGTGATAAAGATTATTGGGGAAATAATGAGGGATTAGTGGGAATAATACAGTAAAGAAGTTTGAGGGACAGGAAAAATGCAGGACCATGTGGCTAAGGAAGGATCATGGAAATCTGCACAAGTAAGTTTAAGTCAGCTTGCCTAAGCAGAGCTCAGTGATGAGGAAGCCCTTGAGGGAGACAAAGCAGTAGCAATTGTTTCTGCCTTGCTGATGAAGTCACCTCTTCCTTGCCTGCCCCTCTTTGCTTCAATACAATATACTGCTATCTTCATCTGATTCCTAAAAATGAATTTTTTACTTCTTTATAACCACTGACTTCCAGTTCTTCTGTCTTGGTACATACTGCCATAATGTTTCCATTCCCTGTGCAAATAACTCCATTTCCAGACAGAAAACGGCCAATTATCTTAACTATAAATGCAACCATGCCCAAATGTATGTAGGCATTTTCTGAATAAAACACAATAAACAGTTTTCTTTATAAAAAGCAAAAGGTTTTATTACAGCAATAAAGTAAAAAGAAAGCACAAGCAATCCTACCCTTCAGTTAAAAAAATATGTCCTCATTGACAGTTTAAACGATAAATTAAATGGTACGGCCATGAAATTTATACTTGAGACTAATTCATAATAATGACAAAATGAATTAAAAGTAAAACTTGATTAGTCATTTTGAGCAAGAAATCAAATTGGGGAAAATAGGAGGTAAAACAAGCAAAAAATACAGACACCAATTACAATTGTCAAATATAAATGAAAAATATTTAGCAGCTTCCTAATGAGGCTGGCATGCTTAACAACTCATTCAGCTTCTCCAAATTGTGCTTAGTTCTAATGAAGTCTATATTACTAAGAGGAACGGGCTAAGCAAGCAATTTGTGTGAATAATATCTATTAATGGTTTGAACTCTCTTATCTGCATTTTTGAGATCACCACTTGGGTGTATGTTTTCTTTTTATAACATTACTGACAAAGTTTTTGGTGACTGACTGAATCTTATAAAATAAAACAATTTTGAGAACACACATAATTATGCATTGAGCAGTCAGGAGAAACAAAGCAGCATTATTACTGAAAAATAATCATTTTCTGATAACCTGCTTAACTGAATTCAGAGTTGTGGATAAGCCACAGTGAAGCATAGAACTTCTGTGTTCAATGCACTGACACTAGTCCCAATTTTTTTTTTTTTAGTTTTAAATCAAGATCAAGGCTACAATGTCTAAATTAAATATGGAAATCCTTGCCATATTCTTTATCTTTTACTACCTTAGTATTATTACATTAGTTGTTTTGTTCTAATAATTAAAAAAAACAGAACTTCAGTTTTCATTTCTTGTAAAGAAATTATAAAGCTATTAACAGCCTAGTTTTCTTGCCTTAAAAAGTAACATAAATAGTAAAGGATTTATAAGGTCACTTTTACTTCTGTCTTCTCAAGATGCACTCTTCTGTTTATCCTGCATTAATTATAATACTGTATATTGTATGAACACTGGTAGGAAAAAGATACTGCAGGAAAATTACATAGTTTATATACTGAAAAATGCAAACTGGGAGTTGCCATGTAAATTAGAGCTCCTGCAACACGGAAAACTCTGATTCACCATTTAATTAACACTACAATGTTTATTTATTTATATATGTATTGTATTTGCTAGTTTAAGTTTTATTACTTTCAGTTTTTCATTTATTTACATGTGTATTTTTTATCATTTTCTTGCTGACTACTCTTATCATAATCCCTTACATATCCTTTTGTTATTCATATTATGTCTGGCCGGTATAATTCCATTGTAAATTATCAGCAGATGTGTCCCATCTTTCTGGGGATGACTAATATTTAGATAACAGTTAGCAGACAATTTCATGCATGGGGACAGAGCTTGAGGCTTATGAGCTCATCATAATGTAACTACAACTGATTTTTCCAATGAAGCCTCTGCCCCAGCATTGTGCACCTGCTCCATGGTCGGTGCCAGTCCATATACTGCTGTAAGCATTCAATTTTGGGGTTGGTATAATGGGTAAGGTGTTTGACTCACAGACACAAGGTACAGTGTTAGATTTTCACTTTTCCTTAAATACTCAGTGAAATTCTGGGCCTTTGCTTGAAAATATTTCAAGCCTGCTGGTGATTCCCTGCTAGTGAGGAAGGTAAACCTATATTTTTTGTCTGTTACTGATATAGGTTTCTGCTACCTGCTCTATTTTGTTTTCTGTTTTAAGAAATCTGCTTGGCCTGGTGTTTTGTTCAATGGGAGAGGTAAACACATTAGGTAAATTACACATTTCACATGCTTTTTTAATTGGTTAAATTGCCACTCGAGTGATACTTAAATACTCAGTGAAATTCTGGGCCTTTGACTTTGTCTGAAAATATTTCAAGCCTATATAAACTGAAACACTGCTGGTGATTCACTGCTGTGTTTTCCCACCCACCCTTCCGTTTGTTGATTTACTTTTAAAACCTGACGATTTTAAGCTGCCCACCCTTGCTGTAAATGGAGCTTAATAAACTCCTCCCTTTCTACACTGCTGTTGATATCCTGAATTATTTATTTGCCTTTCCTTGTGCTTATACTGGAAAAGTGCATTTTGCCTCCAACTGTCTGTTCCACTTGATCTGACTTCATTATCTAGATAGCGGTGGGATAAATAGTGTGGTTTACACTCTAGCAAACACTTTTTTTCCACATCAAAAGAGGTAAGTGGATTTTCCATTTAGTGCACTGGGAGGCAGTCTGGTCTGTTAATGTTGGGGAAACACTTGAGATTTCTGAATGTAGTTTTATTGGCTGGAGGGCTTATCTTGTTTTTAGTGCCTTTATAAATTCTGTACAGTAGAGTGGCTCATGGCTCATTTATTCAAAGCTAAGTCCTTTTATTGATTAATCACACTTTTATATGCTATTTAAAGTACACTGCTGTATTCATATCTTTAAATTTGTAGTACCGTTTTGTACCTTTTAAGTTTGTTTGTGGCAACATTTTTTATCTGGATACTCCTTTACTGTGCTTTTACATTACGAGTACTGGAGTATTCATCTAGTGGTGGTAGGTGTTTACCTGGTCTATTTGAGCTGGGAAACACATAAAAGGGCTCTAAGCATATTTTGAACTTTTCTGCACTTGATTTTCACTGCTCTGATATCTAGACAGTATAGAATAGATTCAGAACTGCTGAATCTAGCCTGTTACCGATACACTTGAGCACTAAACCAGCCATCTTACAATTAAGAAGGGCTTCCCTGAATCCTTGTGGCAAAAGAGTGTGGACTCAGCCTTGTCTGAGCTGGAGCTTGCTAGAAGAAGGTTCACTGTGTGCTTTTCTATTGGTAGATTAGCTTAGAAATGTTTAATTTCACCTGTATTTAAGCCTCACGTTTGAGTGAATTTGGGTCAATTAACTGGAGCTGCTCTGTATTTGGCATTCTTTGCCAGAGGTCTACATGATTTCTGCTTTAATCCAAGACATCCAAGACAAAAAAAAAAAAAAAAACAAGAAAATAAGTATATTTTGTGATTCTTTTGCACTTTTTGAACTGTATTTTATCAAATTGCTGCATCATTTCTGTTTTCTTTTACTATTTTACTGTTTGTGACTGCTTCATTCTCTGCACTTGATTTGCATTGTTCTGATACCTAGATAGCATAGATTAGATTTAGACCTGCTGAATCTAGCCTGTTATTGATACACTTGAGCACTAAACCAGTCATCTTACATTAGGAAGGGCTCCCCTGTACCATTGTGACAGAAGAGTGTGGATCCAGCCTTGCCTGAGCTGAGACTGCTGGCAGAAGGCTCATTGTGTGATTTCCTATTGGGAGATTAGCTTAAAAGTGTTTTAATTTCACCTGTATTTAAGCCTCGCATTTGCCTGTTGCAGTGTACGATGCAACAGGAGTTAGCAGTGCCCTGTATAGATGCAAATGCATTGAAACTCAATTTTTCGATAGACATCTGTCAGTGGAACCCTCCCAAGCTTCCCAACTGCACTATGGGTAAGTTATGCACTGAGCAGTGTTGCCACACGTATTATCCATAGCTTTCAATTGAACAAGCACCTTTGTTAGTTCTAGCACAAAAACTGGTCAAATTAGCCCACTCCCTTCCCTAATAGTATATACAGTAAAAACCTGCTACAATGGACAGACAATTTCTCATCATTTCACCGACCAGCCTGATTGACATGGGCATCCTGAGGCACTGTAGTAATTGCCTCATGTATACTGACAACCACTTACTCCTAAAACAAATACCCTATGTGGCAGATGCAATTACACTATGAAATTGGAATCAGTTCTCTCATGTAACAACAAACCAGACATTGAAAAGATTGTCAGCACCCACACTTTACCTCTCACACAAAATAAGGTCACGACACATAAAGCCACATGCACAGAGGTACTCACTAGAAGCCTACAAAAAGATCAGAGACCTCCCAAAAATAAACCACTTGCACACACTGTTATGCAAATAGAAACCACTACACATAATAACATATACACCCGTGTGTCAGCAAACAATCACCAAGGGCAAACACCTCAAATCCTAACGTCTTGGTCATAAGTGACTCCATAGTGAATCACACAGATATCCCCATCACCAGGCTGGACAAGGAGAAGGTTATGGTCAGCTGCCTGTCAGGTGACAGGATCTATCAAATCACACATGCACTCAAGTCACTCAACAAGAGACCTTTGGACACAGGTGGACAGTAGTCTCTCCTTTGATAATCACATTGCCACAGTAGTCAGGAATTCCTTCTACATGGCATAACTCATCACAAAAGGTTTCTCATTCAGAAAAAAAGAGGTCATTGTTCCCCTCTACTCATCATGCATTAGACCCATTATAGAGTACAACATCCCTTTTGGTATGTACCTCACAAGACATCTACAACAACTGGAAAGGCCACAGAAATACCTCACAAAGAGGATTACTGGCCTCAAACAGATGCCCTATGCAGACCGTCTCAAAAAACTCCATCTTTACTCCGTCGCATATCGCCTTCTCAGAGGTGATCTCTGCCTAACATACAAAGCTATGTCAAACCCAGAGCTGTTGGACATGCTCCACTTAAAGAAATCCCAATCCCTCCGAGCTACATACTCTAGGAACCTAAACCTTGTCACCACAATAAACACAGCATGCCGGAGGGATAGATTCCTGTCCCAGAGACTTCCCATACTCTGGAATAAACTACCTATCTATATCAAACAAAGCTCCTCATTAGCACTCTTCAAGAAAAATCTTGATGATTGGATGGAAAATAGGAAATTCACCCCGGGGATCACTTCTGTGGCTCTGCTCGACAGGAGCACAGGAAAATAATTTTCTTGGGTGGCAAAAGCCAGGGTACCTTTTTGGCTGGGCTTGTATAGGCCCTAGGGCCGATAGTCTAGTACCTACCTATGAACCTATGAACAACAAGTACCATTATGACTCTGTCATAGTCCATGTTGGGGTGAATGACTGGAGACATACCTCTATGGACTATATGAAGAGATACATGATTGTACTCTCAGAAAATGTGTCCCAGGCAGGTATGACCCTAGTCCTAAGTAGCATTTTACTTTCACCTAGGATGATGCCACAATATAAAAAATAAGTGATTGACCTCAACAATTGGCTTAGCTTGTGGTGTTAGTCCAGGTGGATCCAGTATCTGTCAGCTTCAGAAGACATGGTTGACAGGCCACACTGCTTTGGTAGAGAGGGTTTGCAACTATCTCCCCTAGGCTTTTTGATGCTGGCAAAGGTGCTTGCCTCTCCCATACTGTCTTTTTTCAGGCAATGTCAAAACAAAACATTTCTGATGTGACAAAATCCATGCAAGACAAACTCAAGGTTCTCCTGCTTAATGCTAGGAGTCTAAACATGAAACTGCACTACCTGGAAGCACTTCTCACTTTGGAAGATGTTGATGTCTGTGCAGTCACTGAGACATGCTTCAAGGCTGCTGAGAGCACCAGGTTGTGCAAGACCACAATGCCTTCCACACGTTCAGACCTCAAAATGCACATGAAAAAAAACAATGGTGAAGGTGTGTCCATCTTCATTAAAGCCAAGTACACCTCAAGACTGGTCAAACAGTATGATTCTCTTCAACTACTCCATGTCCAGTTAACTATAGGCAAAACACCCTACCACATCACCTATAGATCCCCCACCATGAACCAAGAAAAGCACATTGCCTACCTGGAAGAAGAAACTGACTCAGCAGAAGAAGAATTCCTTCCACAGCTTGAACAAGCAAATCAGAAATCCTGTAAAGTCCTGTAAAGCTAATTACTAAGCTAAGCCTGCATCCCTAGCTAAGGATAATCATAAGGCATTCTTTAACTATGCCCAAAATCTAAATGGAATGCCAAGCTATGTGACAAAGTGGTAGTAGATGGTACCACTCATACTATACTGGAGGAAACTGCCAAACTGCTAGCTGACAAATTTTGAGCAAACTTTACCCCCCCCCGTCACTGCCAGCCATACCCCAAAGCATACCCGACACCAGTCCTCTGCCTAGTATCTCTAGAGATCAGGTCATACCTGCGCTCTCCAAGGCCAAAAAAGTACAGTTGTGTACACTTACCATAAATATAGATGTTCGAGTGTATTCAGTGTTGCAGTCCTTACATATGGGGCTATCTGGCTCTCGGTAGCCCTCAGTCGGCCCGAATACCAGAGTCCTTGGTATATGACATCGGCTGCCGCGAGTTTTAAAACTGATGTCAGTACGTCAGGTATAAAAGGAGGCAGTGATGCCATTTCCTCAGTTTTTCTAGCCTTAACTGTCAGGAGACCCCAAAAGAAGACTAATCCAGGAATGGTAGCACCCTGGACACATGTCATAAAAAAAATAAAAATCCATAGTCTGTGCCTTAGGAAGAAAGGGGAAATGGAGGGTGGGAAACCAGGACTGCAACAGTGAATACACTGGAACATCTACATTTACGGTAAGTGTACACAACTGTACTATGTTCTTTGTGTTTCATTGTTGCAGTCCTCACATATGGGTTGATTCCCAAAGCCCAGTAAGACGACAAAGGGGGGGGGAAGGATCACAGATTAAGGGTTGGTAAGGAGGCCCTGCAAAACTGCAGAGGCAAAACCAACCCTGGATTTAGAAAACAAAGGTAGATTGTAATGCTTTGTGAAAGTATGGACAAAAGACCAAGTAGCTGTTTCTAGAATGTCCTTAGTAGGCACACCTCTCAGAAAGGCTGCAAAAGTAGAGGCTGCTCTAATAGAATGGGTCCTAATACCCTGGGGGGAACCTTCCCATGCTGCAGGTAACAAAAGTGAATACAATGAGCAATCCATTTGGAGATGGTTTGTTTTGAAATAGCTTTACCCTGAGCCCCAGGAGACAAAACTAACCAAAAACTGTTCAGATTTTCGAAAGGATTTAGTTCTGTCTAAGTAAAATCTCAGCTGTATATGCACATCAAGAGAGTGTAGAATCCTTTCCCCTTTATTTTTGGGGATTGTTGAAAAATGTAGGCAGGTGAATAGACTGGCTAAGGGTTAAACTGGAAACCACCTTAAGCATAAAGGAGTGATTGGTTCTCAGAGAAACCCAATCTGAGTGAAAAATAATGAAAGTTTCTACTGCCATTAAGGCTTGCAGCTCAGATACCCTTCTAGCTGAAGTAATAGCTAAAAGGAATGCAGTCTTCCAGGAGAGAAACTTCAAATCTGCAGAGGCAGCTGGGTCAAAGGGAGGCAGAGTAAGTTTTTCCAGGACAAAATTAAGATCCCAAGCAGGAGTAGGAGCTCTTCTAGGAGGTCTAAGATTACTAGCTCCCCTCAGGAACTGTTTCATCAAGGGGTGAGAAAAAATGGGTAGCTCAAAAGAACATTGAGCCGAAATTGCTGAAGCGTGAATTTTGATTGAAGAAAAAGAAAGTCCACCATTAAGCAATCCTGCTAGGTAGTCAAGAATGAGTGAAAGAGGATGAGAAGAGTCTTCTCCTTTAGCTAGCATCCAAGAGCAAAATCTCTTCCATTTATCTGCATAGGATTTTCTTGTGCTAGGCCTCCTAGCCTCATGAAGAACTTCAAACACCTGTTGGGAAAGATTTAAGTTATTAGCCAGGCAGCTAAATGCAGAGTTTGAAGATGAGGATGAAGGAACATTCCCCCTCCCTGAACCAACAGATTTGGTATCAGGGGAAGATGCCACGGCTGAGCCTGGGAAAGGGTGCAGAGGAGGGGATACCAGTGCTGCCTGGGCCAATCTGGAGCTATCAGAATAGCCTTTGGTTTTTCATCCCTTATCTTTAGTAGCACTCTGGGAAGAAGAGGCAGAAGAGGGAATAAATAAACAGAGATGTGTCCATGGGAAGGGCAATGCATCTACCCTCCGAGCTTTGTTTGAAACTCCCTGGTGCAGAAGGTAGGAAGGAGATGATTGGTGTGAGAGGAGAAAAGATCCACTTGTGGGGTGCCCCAATGATGAGTGATGCGATGGAAAATGTCCCTATTCAGTTGCCACATATGAGGATCCAGAGCATGTCTGCTCAAATGATCCAACAAGGAGTTTAGCCTCCCTGGGAGATACTGGGCTATTAGATGTAAGCCCATGGATGCTGCTATGGACCATAGTCTCATGCTTTGTCTACACAAGGGGTAAGAGTGAGTCCCCACTTGCTTGTTGATGTACCACATGACTGTGGCACTGTCTGTCCTGATTAGCAGAATCCCAGGGTAGAGTAGGTCCTTGAAAGTCAGCAAGGCCTGCTGCACTGTCAAAAATTCTTTTAAGTTTATGTGCAGAAGAATCTGCTGGGTGCTCCAAGTTCCCTGTATGCCCCTGCCCTCCAGATGAGCCCCCCATGCAAAATCTGAGACATCTGTGATGAGAGTCTGTCTGGCAGGCAGTGGGCAGAAAGGCAGATCCTTGTTCTGAGAACAAGCTGTCACCCACCAGAGGAACTCCATTTGTAGACAGGGAATCAGGGGGAGAATCAAGTCTAAGTCCTGTGTGTGTTGACACCAAAGATTCTTGAGGTACCATTGAATTTTCTCATACGCAGCCTTGCATATGGGATCATCAAAATACATGAAGCCATGAACTCCAGTGCTTGCAGCAATTGCCTTGCAGAGAGCTGGGTCATGCTTACCAAGTTCATGAAGTAAGCGGAAAGATCTTCTTGCTTCTTTTGAGGGAGGAATACCATCTGGGTGGCTGTATTCAGGATCACTCCCAGGAAAACAATCTCCCTTGAAGGAACCAACTTTGACTTCTTTTCATTGAGAGTGTAACCCAAAGAGGCGAGAATGTTCTTCACAAAATCCAAATCCTTTTCTAATTGTTCTGGGGAGTTTGCTTGAATGAGACAGTCGTCCAGGTAGGGATGAATTTGAATGTTTCTCTGCCTGCAAAAAGCAATGGCTGCAGCCAGGCATTTGGTAAAAACTGTGGGAGCAGTAGATAAGCCAAAGGGCAGTGCAGAGAATTGAAAGTGTTGCTCCCCAGCCCTGAAGTGAAGGAACTGCCTGCAACTTTCCCTTATTGGGATGTGCAGATAAGCCTCCTTGAGATCCAAAGTTACCAGCCATGAATCCTTGCCCAGCATTGGTAGTAATTGTTGAAGGGTGAGCATCATGAATTTGGGAATCACCACAAAAGTAATGAGAATGGACAGATCCAGAATAGGGTGCCAGGTGCCCCCTTTCTAGGGTACCAGGAAAAAGCCTTGAATAAAAACCTAGGCCTGCCTGATTTGCAGGAACTGGCTCTATGGCCCCCACAGTCAGTAGAGAAGAAATTTGAGTTTCTACCTCTGCCTTGAGAGTTTTGAGTATGTCTGGGTACCTTTGTAAAACAGGGAAGGTGTGAAAGTAAAACTTGTAACCTTGGTTTACTATATTGAGCACCCATTTGTCATCTGTGATGGTAGACCATACCTCTGGGAACCTGGCTAACCTTCCCTCCAAAGGAAACCCAGGGTCCACAGATATGCGCACAAGAAGGACGGAGTCATTGCGAATGCTTGCTTTGGGAAGCTGGCTTAGAACTCCCCGATTTAGCAGAAGAAGAATGCCATTGTTTAGCCCTTTGAGGGGAAGAAGCCTGCACTCTGGAAGATCTGAACCCCCTAGGCCTAGCTCGACCCTGCTTGCCAGGATCAGGGAAAGACCAACTCTTGGAAGGATAATGCCTACTAAACCAACGAGGCTGAACCTGAAGGAAATCTTTTACAGCTTGCATAAATTTTGCCTTACCCTCCAACTTTTTCAGTACCTCCTCAGCCTTATTACCAAAAAGATTGTCCCTGTGCAAAAGAACATCAAGCAATTTAGACTTAATTGGTTCAGAAAGAGGCTGCTCCCTGAGCCAATCATGCCTTCTAATTATGGAACCAGTGGCTGCTGCTCTTCAGGAAGCCTCCAAAGTGTCAAAACCACAATGAAGCGAATGCTTATTAACTAAAGTGGCAGAATTCAGTAAGTCTTGTAAATCTTTGTTTTCCGTCATGGAAGGAATATCTCCAAGTTTAGTCTTAATAGCCTCCAACGTATGCTGCTGATACTTAAGCATGTGAAAAAGACAATTCACGGATCTAATGACAAGATTTGCAGAAGTACAGACTTTTTTACCCCACCTGTCCAAGGCCCTGGATTCCTTATCAGAAAGGACAGGGTTTCTAGAAATAGTAGGCTTAACACCCTTGGGGCCTTGAGAAATAATTTCTGGATCAGCAGTAGGGTTTCTAAAAAGGAATTGATGAGATTCAGGAACCCTGTAATATCTATCCGGTTTTCTGGGGGCAGGAGGAACTGAATTAGGAGTTAAAGAATTTTCCATGAAGACATCATCCGCAACTTCCAAAACTGGAGGTATAGCCAGAGGCTTATGCTGTGGCAAATCTAAAAATTCCCTGATTCTTTTCTTAGACTGTGGAAAATCCTGACATTCCCATTTAAAATGCTCCCTAAGAGTATTCAAAGTATCCCCAAAGGATAAATCTTCTGGAGGGGAGGCAGAAGAGATACAGTCTTCAGCATCAGAATCCTCAAAGCCAGAAAAAAGTTGAGAATTTCCTTCTTCACCAGCAGACATTCTGGAAATCTCAGAATCTGAGACAGAAAAAAACATCAAGAGATAACTCCCTAGTCCTCTTTGAAGGGAGGGGATGAGAGCCCGTAATTAGGGAAAGAAGATCACCAGCCATCTTTACCAAGTGGGACTGAGGTACAGGAGGGAAGGCTGATGCCTGCTTGTGAGTAGGTTTGCGGCTGGAAGGTTTACTAGCAATCTGGAGGGACTCGGGAGGCCTAGCAACTGCAGAAGCCTAAGCTAAGGTATTCGGTCTGATTCTGGTCTCATGTCGAAAAGAAGAGGTGTCAGAAGCTGGTGCCTGCAAAGTGGCTCTGGACCCATCTGAGGTGGCAACAGGCAGAGGGTCTGAAGATGAAGTAGCAGCCTGCGGCATGGAGGACTCCGTAAACATCTCAGCAGAGGCTTGCAGCTGAAAATCTGTGGACTGCAGGGGCTGCAAAAGTGCCTCATTGACTACCGCTGTGCTGATGACCAATTTCACCGGTGCGTCAACAGTAGATTTAACCCTAGGCCTGTTGCAGTCCTTGTCTTTGCATTTCCTAGGAAGATACGAAGTTGGGAGACCAGAAGATGCCATACTGATGAACTTAGGCCAGACTCCGAAATGCTTATACAAAATCTTAGCTCTATGGTGTATGGTATGTGGGTTAAAGGAAGCACAGAGATCCCAATTAGGGACGTTGTGCTCAAGGCCCAAACAAGTTATACAATAGGAATGGAAATCACGGAGTGGAATCTGTTTTCCACAGGCAAGTCAGTTATTAACTTTATCTGACATTCGTTAAAGCAAGAAAAGAGGATCCCCAACGAGGTACTTATCTGAAGGCATCTTCAACTTGGTAGTCGGAAAGCAAAATGCAGGTGAACGGCCAGCCTGCACTAGTGCGAATTGCATCTGCTTTGGGCTCCGCAGCAAGAAAGACTGAGGAAATGGTGTCAACTGCCTCCTTTTATACCTGACATACTGACAGTTTTACAACTGGTGGCAGCCGATGTCATATACCAATGACTCTGGTATTCGGGCCGACTGAGGGCTACCGGGAGCCAGATAACCCCATATGTGAGGACTGCAACAGTGAAACATGAAGAACATCATGACCTCAGTGGGACCAGAAAACATCCCAGGTTGCATATTAAGTAATCTAAAACAGGACCTAGCAGACCACTTAGCATTCTCTTTAACCATAGCCTGGGAGCTGGCATTATTCCAGCAGAGCAGAGAACATCAACAGTGATGCCCTTGAACAAAAGGGGACCATCAACTGATCCTGGGAAAGTACAGTTTAGTACCTACCATAAATGTAGATGTTCGAGTGGTTATGCTGCTGCAGTCATCACACTTGGATTATCCTGCCATCAGACGGTCCCGCAGTCAGCCTGAATTCCAAAGCCTTGGTCCGGCGTCGGTTGTCGTCGCTTCTTCCCTGACATCAGTGCGGCAGGGGTATAAAAGAGGCAGCCGACGCCATTTTCTTCAGTTTTTCTTGCCCCAGATGTCAGGTGCCCCAAACTAAGAAGGCAAAATAAGAAGCTTGCAAAACATACCTTAGTGCAAAACAATGGTACTAGTTATAAGCAAATACACCATATAGACATGCATCCCAAAGGCTGAAGTACATGGAGGTATAAGAAAAGCCTTGTTAGGTAGAAGGGATGGAGGGAGGGTAACCTGGACTGCAGCAGCATAACCGCTCGAACATCTACATTTATGGTAGGTACAAAACTGTACTATGTTCATTGTGCTATGCTGCTGCAGTCATCACACTTGGGTAGAGTCCCAAAGCTATGGTTGGGTGGTAGGAGCTAAACTGGGTTAGGTGCAGCTAAGATGCCCTGCAGAACTGCAGTGGCAAACCCAGCTCTGGTTTTTGAGTATAGAGGAAGGTGGTAATGCTTGGTGAAGGTGTGCACTGAACTCCAGGTAGCTGCCTCCAGAATATCCTTTGTTGAGACTCCTCGGAGGAAGGCTGCTGAGGTTGCTGTAGCCCTGGTAGAGTGAGACCTAATACTAGCAGGCACTGCTTTCTCGTGGTGTGAGTAGCAAAAGCGGGTGCAATGTGCTATCCATTTGGAGATAGTCTGTTTTGAAATAGCCTTTCCTTCTGAGCCTGGTGCATAGGATACAAGGAGTTGGTCAGATTTTCTGAAGGCCTATGTCTTGTCCAAATAGTAACGTAACTGTCTGTGAATGTCCAAAGAGTGAAGGAGTCTTTCTCCTTTATTCTGTGGGTTTGGATAAAAGGTGGGCAAGTGTATGGTCTGACTGACAGCCACACTGGATACTACCTTTGGCATGAAGGAAGGGTTGGTGCATAAAGATACTCTGTCCTGATGGAAAATGATGAAAGGTTCCACTGCCATAAGTGCCTGCAGTTCTGAGACTCTGCGTGCTGAGGTGATAGCCAGCAGCAGGGCTGTCTTCCATGACAAGTATTGAAGCTCTGCTGAAAAGGCTGGTTCGAAAGGAGGAAGTGTTAACATTTCCAGAACAAAATTTAGATCCCAAGTTGGGGTTGATGGTTTTCTGGGGGGTCTTATATTTTTTGCCCCTCTGAGAAACTGCCTTAGCAAAGGATGAGAGAAAATGGGAGGAACCGTATCATATTGAGCTGAAATGGCTGAAGCATGGATCTTTATGGATGAGAAAGAAAGGCCTTTGTGTAGCATCTCAGTTAGATATTGGAGTATGTGTGGAATATTTGGGATGCCAGGATTTAGGCTTCTGGCCTGGCTCCATACACAAAATCTTTTCCATTTGTCTGAGTAAGTTTTTCTGGTGCTGGGCCTCCTGGGCTCCAAAATGACATTCTGGACATCCTTTGAGAGAAGTGTTGTTTGATAATTTAAGGTATTTTCCATGCAGCTAGATTTAAGGTCCTTAGTTGACTGTGAAGGATCTGAGAGTTTTGTTGGGTTAACAGCAGAGGGAATTGAGGTAAGATCCATGGAGGGCTGCGAGTCATGTTTCGTAGTAGTGGGTACCAGTGTTGACGTGGCCAGTCTGGAGCAATGAGGATCATCTGTGGTCTCTCTGATCTGGCTTTCAGTAATACCTGGGTCAGTAGAGGCAGAGGTGGGAAGGCGTAGACTGACAATGCTGTCCAGCTGAATGATAGGGCATCCACTTTCCAGGCCAGGGGATGACAAGTCCTTGTGTAAAATTTTTGTGGCTGGCAATTGTTGGTTGAGGCAAACAGATCTATGTCTGGTGGTCCCCACCTTTGAGTTATCATTGAGAATACTTGTGGGTGTAGTCTCCACTTGTGAGGGTCTGTCAAATTTCTGCTTAATTTGTCTGCCAAAATGTTTTCTTTTCCTGGCAGGAATTGTGCTTGCAGTTGTACTTGGTAAGTCAACGCTGTGTTCCACAAGTCCATTGCCTGTCTGCATAGTGGGTAGGAGTGCGTTCCTCCTTGTTTGTTTATGTACCACATAACTGTGGTGTTGTCCATCCTTATTAGAAGTTGTCCTGGATGCAAGAGGTCCTTGAAGGCTGTTAGTGCATTTTTTACAGCTAGCATCTCCTTTTGATTGATGTGCAGTTGCCTTTGGTTTGCAGACCATTTGCCCTGTATGCATTGTCCTGCCATGTGTGCACCCCTGGCGTAGTCTGATGAATCTGTTGTCAAGGTTTGGCTTGCTGGAGGTGAGACAAAAGGAAGGCCCTTGTTTGCTTGGCATGCTTCAGCCCACCATAGAAACTCTTTTTGAAGGCAGGGAATGAGAGTTATACTTGCTTCGAGGCTGTGTCTGTGTTGGGACCATACACTTTTTAGGTACCATTGTAGTTTTCTCATATGCAGCCTTGCATATGCAATTAGTTGAATGCAGGATGCCATGTACCCCAATGCCTGCAGGAATTTCCTTGCAGTCAGCTGAGTAGAAGTTGCCATCTTTTTGAAGTACTGAGCCAGTTGTTTTTGCTTGTCTGGCGTGAGGTAAGCCATCTGGGCCGTTGTATTCAAGCTGGCACCCAGGAAAATTATTTCTTGTGAGGGTATTAGTTTTGACTTCTTTTTGTTTACTGTGTACCCTAGGCAACTTAGCAACTTTGTTACAAATGCCAGATGCTGTAGTAGGATGTCTTTGCTGTCCGCTTGGATCAGGCAGTCATCCAAATATGGATAAATTTGTATCCTCGCTGTCTGCAGTATGCAATTACTGATGCCAGGCATTTTGTGAATACTCTGGGCGCAGTAGATAAGCCAAAGGGCAATGCAGAGAATTGATAATGTGTTGTGCCTGCCAAAAATCTGAGGTATCTTCTGCAATCTTGTCTGATAGGGACATGCAGGTATGCCTCTTGGAGGTCCAATGTTACCAGCCAAGACTCCTTGCCCAGCATGGGAAGAAGCTGCTGTAGTGTGAGCATTTTGAATTTGGGAATGTCCAGGTACGTGTTTAGAATTGAAAGGTCTAAGATGGGTCTCCAGGCTTTGTCCTTTCTGGGTACTAGAAACAGTCTTGAGTAAAATCCTTGACCTTGCTCTCTTGCAGGTACCTTTTGAATTGCTTTCATGTTCATGAGAGCTGAAATTTGCTTTTGTGCCTCTGCCCATTGGTTTGTTGGCAGATTTGGCATGCCTCTCATCCGTGGTAAAGTGTGAAAATGAAATCTGTAGCCTCGGGTAATAATATCCAGAACTCATTTGTCCTTTGTTATGATGTGCCAATTTTGTGGGAAAAGAGCCAGTTTTCCTCCTAGAGGTGCTGCCTGGGCAATTTTGCTTGGCAGGCGAAGGGGAAAGTCATTGAGTTTGTTTTCTGAAGGGTTAAGATCTGTCGTCTCCCCCTCTCTGAGTTGTTGTTTGCCATTGTCTAGGCCTGAAGGTACCTTGTGCCTGGCCTCTGCCCCTAGGGCATCTATACCTGCCCCTATGGGGTCTGTCTGAAGCAGGAAAGGACCAGTTTTTTGATGGCCAGTTTCTGCTGAAGCGAGGAGGTTGTACCTGTAAAAAATCTTTAACTGTTTGCATTGATTTTGTCTTTTCTTCCATCTTCTTTAAAACTTTCTCTGATTTGACACCAAATAACGCATCCTTTTGCAGTGGAGCATCCAGTAACTTTGCTTTGACATGTTCTGGTAAGGTCTGCTCTTTTAGCCAAGCATGTCCACGTATTACAGACCCTGTGACTGCTGCTCTACATGAGGCCTCCAAAGAATCAAAACCACACTGCAAGGTATGTTTTCCCACTTGTTCTGCTGCATGCAGCAAATCTTGCATCCCTTTGAAATCTAGTCGATCTGTTTGAGGGATCATTTTCTGTTTTAACTGAGTAAACAAGTACTGCTGGTATTTAATCATCTGGAATTGGCAGTTTAATGCCCTCATGGCCAAAGTGGCAGAGGTATACACTTTTTTCCCCCATCTTTCTAATGCACTGGAATCTCTTTCCGCAGGTAGTGGATTCTTAGCAGTAGATGCCTTAACCCCTTTGGGACCCTGGGAAATGGTTTCTGGGTCTGCAGCAGGGCTTTTATATAAAAAAACTGTGAGAGTCAGGGACTCGATAGTATCTGTCTGGTTTAGGTTTGTGCTGGAGGTAAGGAATCTGGATTTAGACTGGATTCAGTGTAAACATCATCCAGAATGTCTAAAACAGGAGGAATGGCTAGGGATCTATGCTGAGGCAGAAGAAGAAACTCACGGAGTCTTTTCTTGGAGTCAGAGTAATCTTGTCCTTCCCAGTGGAAATGTTCTCTCATGGTGTGCAGGGTTTCCCCAAAAGAGAAGTCTTCAGGGGGGGAAACAGAGGGAATAGACTCCTCAGCATCTGAGTCTTCATAGATAGGGAAGGGGTAATCCTGTTCCTCAGAGTCTGCTGAGGAAATGGATTCCTGGTCAGAAGGAGGTAAATCTTCCTCCAGTCTAGGCCTTTTGTCAGGAGGGGGCTGGGAACCTCTGATAAGGGTAATCAGGTCCTTCGCCATTTTGAGCATCTGTTTTTTAGGCATAGGGGCCTGTGTGGGAGTCTGTAGACCCGGTTTCTTAACCTTTGGAAGCTTAGCGTATGACTTAACAGAGAGAATCGTCAGTTTAAAGACGCCTTCTGAAACCGAAGGCCTGTCCATAGTCTCCGGATCGCCACCAGGGCTGGCGTCCGCGAGTTGAGGAGGAACCAGCTCCAGTGGCCCAATAGATTCTGACTGAGAGGTAGTCGTATTTTCTAAATCTGCGATAGTCAGGGGCTGAGTAGGCGCCTCACTGAATACCGAAGATCCGGCGGCAGGCCTAACCAAGACCTCGGTATCTGGTCTAGGTCTAGGCTGCCGATCTTTGTCCGTGCGTTTTTTAAACATAGTGGTTGTCGGAGGTTCTGACGACATAATGTAGTTGAATTTTCTGCCAAAATAATGTCGGGCGGTATCAGCCCGACGCTTAATAGTGCGTTTATTGAACCTAGTGCAAAACCGACAACCAGAAACGTTGTGGTCTGGGCCTAGAAAAGGAATACAATAAGAATGAAAATCCTTATGAGGTATTTGCTTCCCACAAGAAATACAATTATTAACTTTATCTGACATCGGTCTGAGGCAAGAAAAGTTTCCCCAATGGGGTACTTAGCTTTATAGAAGACTTCGGCTGAAATTCTGTTCAAAAATCTCAGGAGCTGGCCGACCAGCACTTGCAAACTGCTTCTGCTTCGGGCACCGCTTGGCAAGAAAGAATGAAGAAAATGGCGTCGGCTGCCTCTTTTATACCCCTGCTGCACTGGCGTCAGGGAAGAAGCGACGACAACCGACGCCGGACCAAGTCTTTGAAATTCAGGCTGACTGCGGGACCACCTGATGGCAGGATAACCCAAGTGTGATGACTGCAGCAGCATAGCACGATGAACATCTATAGACCCATAAATACAACCAGCCTCATCTGCAAAGCCATAGAAAGAATTATTGGGGACCTTAAGAGAAGATCATGCTTATTAAACCTAGTAGACTTCTTCAAGAAAGTCACCAAAGCCCTCACTGAAGATAAGACAGTGGATAATGACTATCTTGACCTAGCCAACGCTTTTGATGCAATCCCCCACTCAGGTATCATTGAGAAACTCTTCTGGCTAGGGTTTAATCCTTACATCACTAGATGGATAGTCAACTGGCTCACCGACAGAACACATACTGTCAGAGTTGGTGACTCCACCTGTAGCAGTAGACCCATAAGCTGTGGCGTACCAGAAGGATCTGTGCTGGCCCCTTTACTGTTTGAAATGTATTTCTTGGAAGTCCAGGCTAAAGTAGACAGCCTTTGACTTACCAAGTTCTCCAGTGATTGCAAATTGGCTGTAGACTAAGGACTGTGTTGTTTCAGCTGCAGTCATGAAATACAACCCTGTCAAACTATACATTTCCACACTGATTTATGAATTCACTGTGCAGTAAGCTTGGACAGCATCCACCTTTTTTAAATATATCCCTTATCACTGACCCAGCAGAACTATATCAGTATTTTTGATATAGCATATCAAGTGTATATTTTATTAATGATGACACTGTTTCAGTATGATAGTGGTATGCTAATAACCACTGTTTTGGAACAGCCAACATCAATGTTGTAACAGTTGCTTTACCTCCAGTTATGCTCGACTCCAAGTAATAATATGTACCTGAACAACTTCTGGAATGTTACCTCTGCCAAGGCAAAGCTGGCAATTGTAAGACCCCACTGGCTCATTATTTGAGTGATTTGACCATTGAACTTCCACCAGATGACTGTGTTGTTTATTTCATGTTAGAGGGGCACATGTCTCGTTAAATTCATGTTAAAGGGTCCAAAAACATATCATTTAAACTAAGGAATAGAAAAAAATATATATGAAATATAAGGTGATTATACTCTATGTTGCAAATATTAAAATTACAATTGCTCAAAGTCCCTAGTCAAGCATTTAGTCACAGAAAAGCTTTAGAGGATTGTGTACAATAAGAAAATCATCATTACTGCAAACAGACCTCAAAGGAAAACATGTAATTGTTTCTAAAAATGGGTGGTATGGGAATACTTTAAGACACTGCCTAACAGCTACTGATCCTGGCTTGGATAGCCAAAAGGCGCATCTTTTATCACATATTCTCTCTGAAACTTTAAACTTTATTATAGGCTCATAAGTTCATCGGTAAATACTAGGCAGTCAGTCTGCAGATCAAATCAAACCTAGTCAAAAAAATATATCCAAAACTTCCTTTCAGCCTCAAGGAAGGCAAGACAAGATAGACTGGAAGAGAATTTGAGGCTGCCCATTCTACTGTCTAGGTTTACACTGAAAGTGGCAAGGGTGCGTCTCTGCTTGGCATGTAGTGGAAGTTTGTTCTAGAGATGAGGGATATGTTGGGATATGAATCTATCATGCCAACGTGTCTTATTTATCTGGTGATAAATGTTTAGTTCTTTTAACTGATTATTTGATGTGCCACTTGTTCTCTGAAGGAATAGAAGATCAAATAGAATTGGATCTCTCATGGCATGAAAGGCTAGGCTCCATAGTGATCTGTAAGAGACTGAGTACAGATAAAGGGCTGTCAGTCTCTCCTGATAACTAAGATGTTTGAGGTCTCTGATTTTTTAGTTATGAATCTCTAATGTTTCTCAAGTTATGTGACATGTTTTGATAAATCCATTCAAAAAGGTGTGTTTTATTCAATAATAGGTCTGGTAGGAAATGACAAAACGGGAATGAAGACTTCATTGGATCCAGCTGAGATCATCATTATCTTTTTTCGGCTGTTCCCGTTAGGGGTCGCCACAGCGGATCATCTGTTTCCATTTCTTCCTGTCCTCTGCATCTTTCTCTGTCACACCAACCACCTGCATGTCCTCTCTCACCACATCCATAAACCTTATCTTAGGCCTTCCTCTTTTCCTGTTACCTGGCAGCTTCATCTTTAGCATCTTTTTCCCAATATACTCTGCATCCCTCCTCAGCACATGTCCAAACCAACGTAATCTTGCCTCTCTGGCTTTGTCTCCAAACCTTCCAACCTGGGCTGACCCTCTAATATACTTATTCCTAATCCTGTCCATCCTTGTCACACCAAGTGCAAATCTTAACATCTTTAACTCTGCCACATCCAGCTCTAACTCCTGCCTTTTTGTCAATGCCACTGTCTCCAACCCATATAACATAGCTGGTCTCACTACCTTCTTGTAGACCTTTTCTTTCACTCTTACTGGTACTCGTCTGTCACAAATCACTCCTGACACTCTTCTCCACCCACTCCATCCTGCCTGTACTCTCTTCTTCACCTCTCTTCCACACTCACCATTACTCTGAACTACTGAGCCTGAGTATTTAAACTCACCCACCTTCGCCACCTCTACTCCTTGCATCCTCACCATTCCTCTATCTGAGATACCTTCAGAAATTAGATGTGCCAGATAAAAGTCTTTCCGAACTACTGTGGCGACATGATGGTCAAATCATAAGGAATTATCGACAAGGGTACCTATATCCCTTACAACAATGTTTGATTGGAGGGCTGCATTGCCTATACAGAAAGTGAAATGGTTTTGTTTACCAAAATAAACTATGCTATGCTTTTTACATTTATTTTGAGACCACTGTCCTGGCACTGATTGCTAACATGGTCTAAGCCATGGTGGAGCAATTGAGAGTCAGCTGAAGATCAAATAACAACTCCCTATTTACAGTCATCTGCAAACTTAGTTAATCATAGGCTAGAAGTGCCGGCCTTAAGGTCTGAGAAATATATGCCAAATAAGGCTCTGTGGTGCGCCACTGGTAACTGTTTTCATTTCAGAAGTGGCACCTACTACTCTAACCACAGACAACCAGTTAGCTATCCACTGCAGAGTATAAACATTAGTTACAATTAATTTTCTTGAAGCAACTACATCTAACATGCAAAACAGAGGGTTAATTAACACAACTAAAACCAAACTTTCTGCATGAACTAGAGCCAGTGCCAAGGCAACATTGTTTCTACCCACAAAACTTCCATCTGCAAGCAAAACAAAGACATCTCACTGTAAATGTGTACCATGGCTTGCATTTTAAACCTGTGTTATGATGTCTCACTGTAATGACATATTAATTATGCACTTAAAAAGTTTCATTATTTTTGTTTTAAAAATGCGCTTCTGTTTGTTGTCTGAATAGCAGCTTATTGAATAATTATTGTAATTAATGCATGGCAATGTTTTTATGAGCTCAGTAAATTAAACATACTTTTTAAACAATACACACACATATGCACACAGAGAAACACATACATATAGACAGGGGTCACCTTCATTTCGTCGACAGTTCATTTCACCGACAACCAACTCAGCAGGCCCAATTCACTGACACTTCATTTCACTGACACTCATTTCGTCGAAAATGATATATGGTCTATTCCCCACTGTAGAGCGACCCTGGAGTTAGAATATATAGTAAGGGGGTGGGGGGGGCACAGCCCCCCACAATGGGGGGTGTGGGGGAGAAACCCCCCCACATATCATAAATGTTTTACAGTATAGAGATGCATTCTTACAAGTGCAATGAATAACTATTGCCAACAAATCATTATAGAATCCTTATATGTGGGGGGATGTGCCCCCCAAACCCCCCCTTACTATATATTCTAACTCCAGGGTCACTCTACAGTGGGGAATAGGCCATATATCATTTTCGACGAAATGAGTGTCGGTGAAATGAAGTGTCAGTGAATTGAGCCTGCTGAGTTGAGTGTCGGTGTAATGAACTGTCGACGAAATGAAGGTGATCCATAGACAGATATATTATTCATACACTCTGTTACTGCTCATTCTGTTGTATGGCCATTTATCAAGGGTTTTAGACTGAGGTTTGTATAACCACGTTTAATTGGATAGCGTGAGCTAGTTGTGCCCTTTCCCAGCTGTATTGCAACTGTGCAGTGTGGTATGTATAATTTAGGTGGGTGTTTGGGAAAAAATAATCGTTTTGTATGTGGCATGTCAGTAATATGAGCCATGTCTATGTACTGAGGTACAGACAGGCAGCATACTTAATGTAATGCACAGAATGCATGTATGCTATTGTATAATATTTAGGAATATGACTGATCACATTTTTGTACCAACAAACTGGAAAGGTCATCCAGCATAAGATCCAAATTCAACTTCAAGACAGAGATCCACTGATTATGTATTCATTGAGGAGAACTTCTGTGATAATATACCACAATAGTATTCCTAATGCAAATGGAATTTGCTACTATTTAGGTTTTAAGATTTCATTTTATTCAAAAATAAAGGTAACATGTTTTATCTTTTTTACAGAATGCATGAATATTAGGTGCTAATTACTTAATTTATTAGTTTTGAGGCAGATTATCTAAACTCCTATTATTAACAGAGACTAAATTTACAATTTTGCTGTTTTTGGATCAAGTCCAACAAGAGTGTGTCTGGCCTTGAGAACTTAGTAAAAACAGTTTAACATTTAATGATGTACTAGTAGGAATAAATTAGACTGCTGAACTACAACAGGAAGAAATGCATATCTTCATTTGTTTATTCAGTTTCTATTAGTTACTTTATCCTGTTAAGAGTTGACGTGAAGCTGGAAGTTGTCCTGATAAGCATTAGACTTAAGGGGGAGAAACATTTCTTGACTTGAAGCTAGTCTATCATGGCTGGGCATGCGGGTGTCTGTGCACACATGCCTATACACAGTTTTTAAATCAGCCAACTCAGCCAGGCCAGTCCACCTACTGACATATCTTTAGAAAAAGAAACAGGAGACCCTAGAAAAATGCTACAAGAGAGAAAGCAGACATGCAGCCTTGACACAGAAGGCAACCCACATGGGTAACAGACTTGAGAGGCAAGCATTTATGAAACAACTAGTCCAACAGCTGCACTGTTGCACCACTTTACTTTGTCTGGCTTTCTATTAATTTTCAGGATGTTAATAATCAACCGTCAGTTTGAAAGAAGATGGTCTGTAGTAAGATACTGCAGTCACAGAAGTGGCATTCCTTTCATCAGAGCTTTAACGAACAGAGATGTGAAAAGAAGTACCAAAACAACTCTGAGGAAGGTTGAATAGATCCCAAAAAATATTAAATTACTACATGGATGACTGCATCACTCAAATGTTATCGACATTATTGTTAACTATATGCAATAACATAAAATGCACTTCAATATTCATGGGAGGGTTAAAATGACACTCGAATGCTACTACTGCACAGTGCCTGGGAACACATCTTACCACCAGCAAGGCAGGTGGCTTCTGTTTAGTCAGCGCATTTATTCAGGAGCACTTCAACAGTCTTTCACAATTCAAAAGGTTAATGCTAGCATTTCTTGGCAACATCTTGTGTGACCTTAAAAGTTCTTGGCCAGAATCAACTGATGAGATCAGAAACTACATAATGAAGTATCCATTTCAAATGGCAGCCATTCATTCTCCATTCTTGGATCACTCTGAGAGAACAATGGATGCAGAGGCATCTATCCATGTACAATACCTCTACTGAGAATTGTGATGGACATGAATGCATGGTACCCACTCATGGGAAATTAATGCCATATATCCACAGGTACTTCTTTCAGATTAAATCTGGCACAGCACATTAATTGGTGTCCAATCCCCTCCTTGTACATCACCTACCTACCTAGAGTGACCTTTGGTCCAGTAAGAAAATATGTTCCTTCCCCACTTTTCTTCCTTTCATACCTCCTTTCCTAAAAACAGTACTTCTCAAAGTATTTTGTTTTTTAATAACATGGACATGAAAGAGGAATACATTGTAAAACAGGAAGAAAAATAAGTCCCAGTCAAATATACAATGTTCTCACAAACACTGATGCAGACTGTTTCTATAGCCAGACAATTCGGTTATTTATTAGTACATGGTATCATTTGTTTGCATGGTGTAATCTTGATAATTAAAGTACTGCAGTACACCAAGTAGAAAATAAGAATATAAAATTACATTTCAATCAGAAACACAGGCAGCAATGGTATTTACTAAATTAAATGGTATAAAAAGCAGATATTAGTTGGCTGAGATTGAAAAAAAAAAACAGATGGTAAGCAGAAAAGTATTTTCGTTAACTGTTCATTTCCACATGAGATGCCTTTTATGGAATTAATACACACACACACACACACACACACATATATATATATATATATATATATATATATATATATATATATATATATATATATATATATACACATATACACACACACACACAGACACACACACACACACACATTTTACTTGAAATTGCTTTTTGCCGTGGGCAATGCTGTGGTAAATAACTTCTGTTTATACTTAAATACTGTAGCTGTAATTCACAAATGGGTAGCAGAAAACACTGAGTAGAAAGGCTAATATTTACTTATTGCATTTCCTGAATAAGTTGATTCAGAGATGATAACATGGCTACAGAACATTACAATATTATATGAAGCATTACTATAAACTTTAATCTGTATAACAGAATCCAAAACTTGTCATGGCATAATTAGAAAGCATTTTGACTAAATCATTGGGTTCTTAAAATGTTAAGGAAGTTTAAATCACAGCTTCATGACACTCAGTTCACTAAATCTGTTTCCATAAACTGTGAGTCAGTAAGAACCTTGCATGACATCATTCACCTGCCACCCAACATCTAACTCTGTCCTACATGAAGATCCAGTATTTGAGAACAAGTAATATTTCCTGCAAGATGATTTTTTTTTGTAATTGCCTAACTTAGTGAAACAGTTTGGTGAATTTTGATTTGCTTTATTCCCTATTGATTTTGTCCAATACAAAAATCAGAAGATTCTGATTAAAACATCCTCATTTGATTACTTCCTTATTTTCCATGTTGCATACTAAAGTAGTTTAAATATCCAGAGTACACCTGCCCAACAACTGAGAGCATGCACTACTAATTACTGGAACTTGACCATTATAAGCTCCCTTTCTACACTGCTGTTGATACCTGAATTATTTATTTGTCTTTTCTTGTGCTTGTTTTTTTTAAAATGTGCATTTTGCCTCTCATTGTCTGTTTCAATGATTTACTTGCTTTGAATTCATTATCTAGCTAGCAGTTGGATAAAGTAGAGGATTTCTAAACTCCAGCAAGCTCTTTTCTGTATTTTTATATCAACAGGACAGCAAATTTTCCATCTAGTGGCACTGGGTGCTATTCATGTCTATAAATGTTGGGGAAACACACATAGATTTCTGCATACAGTTGTTTTATTGGCTGGAGGGCTTATTAATCAGCTTACCTTGTTTTTAGTGCCTTTATAAATTCTGTTCAATTGAGCAGCTGTTGGCTTATTTCTACAAAGCAAAATACCTGTATTGAATAATCACAGTTTTATAATCTGTTTAAAGTACATAGCTGTTATCTTAAATTACTTATTGCCTTTCCTTAAAGTTTATGTTTGTTTGTGGTAGCATTGCTCTCTGGACACTCTCTTACTGTGCTTTCACATTAGAAGGACTATAATTATTCATCGAGTGGCAGTAGGTGTTAACCTGGTATATGAGATGGGAAGTATACAAAAGGGATCTAATAGTAATTGTTTTATTGGCCAAAGGAATCAGTAGTCATTTTTTTTGTATTTCCTGTGGTGGTATAAATTCAGCAAGTGTACACAGAGCTGTTCGCTGTGCCAGTGCCCTTTACAGATGTAAACATCTGGAAGCATTGCTTATTTTCATTATATTGTGAAAGTTTTCTGTGCTATGTATTTATTTATTTATTTTTTTGCACTTCTTTGAAGTTGCATTATCAAATTGCTGTAAGGGCTGCTGTTCTGCACTGAAATACATTGTATGTAGTGTTAGTTAATATTAGGCATCTGTTTGTGGTTCCTTAGCATTTGGGCTCCAAACCAGTCATTTTACATTAACAGCGTCAATGTCTGCACTCCTTTGGCTGGACAGGGCTGATTTCACTAATCTGAGCTGGGCATTGCTGTTGGAAAGTTCATTGTGTGCTTACCTGATTAACCTTAGGGCATAGCTAGTGTAAAATGTTATTTTCCTGACTATTTAGGTCTACCTTACCTTATTACAGCACCTAGGACTATTGCTGCTCAGAAAGCATCTAGTTTGTCACTGCACTGCATCACTGGTTAGGTTAGCTGCATATTACATCAGGTAAGCACCCTTCCCTCATCAGGTTCTAAATACCCTCCACTCCTATCCCTTGCAAGTGCACATTATGACCTGCAGCCATAGATGGGCACTTTCCTGCTACCTCTGCATCAAGCTTGATTAAAATGGGTATCCTGAGACAATGATACAATGGCCTTATGTACACTGACAACTAATACTTGAACAAACAAGTACAGTATGTAAGAGATGCAGCTACACATTGACCCTGGAGACTAGATTCTCACATAAAGACAAAAAAAAACAACAAACAGGTTGTCAGCAACTCAAACACATCAATCACTGCACCCACAAAGGATCACACACATAGACCTACATATGCGGAAGCACTCACATCTAACTTAACCAAGCCTCAAAGGCCTCCCAGGCACAGTCCTCAGAAAATCAACATGCACACAAACAACGCATTTCTTATCACAACACAGAAAGCCACATCTCACTGAATCACAATTATCAAACCCATAAGGCGAAACACTCCATAACCCAATATTCTGGTCATAGGAGACTCTATTGTGTGACACATTGATGTCCCTCTTAACATTCTGTATAAGGGGAAGGTTTCAATTAGTTGCCTGTCAGGGGTCAGGATCACGAGATCATGCAAGCACTAAGGTCACTTACCCCTAAGTACTAGTATGACTCAGTCATAGTCCACGTGGGTGTGAATGACCTGAAATGTGCCTCCTTGGACTATATGAAGAGAGACATGATTGAGCTCTCAGAATATATGTCACAAGCAGATATGAGAGTACTGTTGAGCAGCATTCCACCATCTCCATATGTCACAAGCAGGTACGAGAGTACTATTGAGAAGCATTCCACCATCTTCATATGTCACAAGCAGGTATGAGAGTACTATTGAGAAACATTCCACCATCTCCATATGTCACAAGCAGGTATGAGAGTACTATTGAGAAGCATTCTACCATCGTCATATGTCACAAGCAGGTATGAGAGTTCTATTGAGAAGCATTCCACCATCTCCATATGTCACAAGCAGGTATAAGAGTACTATTGAGCAGCATTCCACCATCTCCATATGTCACAAGCAGGTATGAGAGTACTATTGAGAAGCATTCCACCATCTCCATATGTCACAAGCAGGTATGAGAGTACTATTGAGCAGCATTCCACCATCTCCATGGATGATTCCACAATACCAGCAGGAAAATATCCAACTTTAACAATTGGTTGAGCTACTGGTGTCATTCCAAAGGGGTCCACTACTTGTCAGACTGTGAGGACAAGGTTGACAGGCCACACTGCTTTGTCAGGGATGGCCTTCACCTGCCACCTCTAGGCTTTCATATATTGGCCAAAACATTATTTGTCCCTATAGTGCCTTTTTAAGCACTGCCAAACAGGTAAACCCTCCAGCATAACAAAAGATACTTGGGACAAGCTAAAGGTGTTACTGCTCAATGTTGCGAGTCTCATCAAGAAGCTACACTTCCTAGAAGCTCTCCTCACCCTGGAGAATGCTGACATCTGTGCATTTAATGCAACATGGTTCAAAACATGGAAAGCACTCTGGAAGTGCATGGCTATAATGCCTTTCATATGTTTCAACCAACACTGAGCATGACGGAGCAAAAGGCGGAGGTGTATCTATCTACATAAAGGATAAGCACACCTCAAGGCCGGAGAAACTATATGACATGCTTGAGCCATTCCATGTCCATATAACCATATATCCATTGACATATTCTTGCTAGCTACAGGTCCCCCACCATGAACCGGCAAATCCATACATCATACCTGAAGTTACTAGAATCACTCAACATCAAGCCCAATAACATACTCATGGGTGACTTTAATAAACCCTTCATTAATTAGGAGGCATACATAAGCACTACCAAGCAGGCTCAAAGATTCCTTAACTTTGCAAATTCAAATGTCCTGGAGCAGTTAGTCTGCAGTCCCATTAGGGGATCAAATATCCTAGATCTGGTGCTCACAATAATGGGACAGCGCTGCATCCCCCCCCCCCCCCAAGTGATGTCCTCACTGGTAAGATCAGAACAGAAAGCGTTTTCCCTTGAAATAAAGTTGAAATTAGTCCCACCACCTAACCGCCAGCATGTTAAGATCTTCTTTAAGGTAAATTGCCACCTATTAAGGGATGGCATAGCTAGTTTCCAAGCTCCTCCAAATTAAAAAAAAAAAAAAAAACAGAAACTGATGCAGAGGCACACACAAAAGCCCTGTATGACAATATAAACAGCTGCATAAAAATGGTAGCACCAGACCAAAATAAACCCAGTTCAAATCTCAAAAACAAGCCACCCTGGTGGACCCCTGTTATTAATACATTGTACAACAAAACAAAGAAAATCTTGTCAGGTAAGGCAGAATGTGCACAACAAAGCAAAAAGTCCCTCATTAGTCTAAACAAGAGAATCAGGGAACTAGTCAAGTTTCTGAAAGCAAACTTTGAGGTAAAAATAGCCTCCAATGGTAAGGATAACCATAGGCTATTTTTCTGTTATTTTCGCATTCATAAGGGCAACACAACAATGTGCACAATTAGTTTGAAATGGCATCACCTATAGACAGCCACAAGATATAGAAAATCTGCTGGCTGACAAATTCAGCTCAAATTTCACCTCCTGATCACCCACAGTTCTCCCCCAAGAAATACCCTCCACTACTCCACCACCAATTATCACCACAGAACAGGTTGCCACTGTGCTCTCTAAAAGCTAAAAACACAGCTTCAGTGGGGAATGACAAGATACCAAGTTGTCGCTTAACAGCTTAAATAAGGACTTATCAGACCAATTAGGATCTCTGTTTAACCACAGCTACTGGACTGGTTTTGTGCCTATAGAGTGGAGGACAGCATCAGTCATCCCTGTGCATAAAGGAGGACCATCTACTGACCCAGGAAATTGCAGAGTCATACATCTGACTAATCTTACACATAAGGCCATGGAAAGAATAATCAGGACCTGATAAATAATGACACAGGAAATCTCCAAACCCTAGAGCCAATGCAGCTCTGCTTTGTCAAGGGCAGGTCATCCCTACTGAATCGGGTTGATATCTTTGAGAAAGTCACTAAGGCCATGGATAAGGATAAAACAATATATACCACCTAGCTTGACCCAGCGAAGGTATATGATGCAATTCCCCCCTCTAATATTATAAATAAATTCATAAAACTGGGCATAAATCCCTGCATCATCAGATGGATAGCCAACTGTCTCATGGACAGGACATGTGGTTAAAGTGGGTGAATCCAGATCCAGCAAGAGGCCAGTTACTACTGGTGTGCCACAGGGCTCAGTGATGGGAGCATTCCTGTTCAGAATATACTTCACTGAAGTCAAGGCTAATATGGAAGGCCTCCAGATGACAAAGGCTACTGACAACTGCAAGTTGTGGGCAGTCATTGAATCCCCCAGTGTTGAAGATATCCTTCAGGAGGGTCTAGATCAGACAATTGGTGCCAGAACCATGGCCTAAAGCTAAATAGAAAAAAATGCATTATCGTACCTTTTGGGAAGTCACATACCCCTGAAAATTACAACATCAGTAGTACACCCCTAAGAGTAGAATCAGAAGTGAGAGATCTAGGTAAACAAACAGATAGTAGCCTGAACTTTGACTGCCATGCGTCCATAGTGGTGAGGAGGTCCTTCTATGTAGCACAACTTATAAGCAGAGGTATGGAATCAAGATCCAAGGAAATTATAGTCCCGCTGTACTCAGCCCTCATTAGACCAATAATCAAGTACAATGCGCCATTGGGCATGTACTTGACTAGGCATTTACAGCAGATAGATTGACCCCAGAGGCTCCTCACAAAGAAAATACAGAGCGTAATCAACACGTACTATGCAGACAGACTAAACGCCCTATCACTTTACTCTGTCTCCTGTTGACTATTAAGGGGTGACCTCTGCCTGATCTACAAAGCGCTCACAAATCCAGCCCTGGTGGATCTGCTACACATCTGCAAGTCAAACAGCACAAAGGTCACTCAATCTAGGAATCTAAACCTAGTGACTGAAACAAAACATGCTGGAGAGATAGATATCTACCTCAGAGATTGCCCCTTCTTTGGAACAAACTTCCTAATCACGTTAAGCAAGCCCTTCCCTGGCCCTCTTCAAATGCAGTTTGGTCCAATGGATAGGAAATCACAAATTCACTTATGGAGTAGTGCCGATGTCCCATATGGACAGGGGCAATCTGTAAGATACTCAAGACATAGGTGCAAACCCATGCCATTCCTCTTGCCCATATCGGCCGTATATTGGATAAAATCAGGATATATTGACTAGACTTATAATGCCTCTTAAGCTGTTAGCCTAGTAATATCCTATGAACCTATGACAAAGATCTTTGAAAACATTGGAACCCAAGGACTCTCCATACTGGTAAACAAAGGGCTTTGCTAGTGGCCAAGTAGAGTCACCTTTTTATTGTTTTACCTATCCTAAATTACTAGATTTTTTCCCGTGTAGACTGGGTTGTCAGAAAAAGTTCTAACAACCTAACAGAATGTCTTTTGTCTTATTAGCTTTTAAAAATTAGTTTGTCACTTTTTAAATTGCCTTTTCCTTAGCTTATCGGTAACTGAATTATTAAAGTTAACTCATAAAGTACATAAGAGCTGAGAAACAGAGTCAAGAACGGAAGTTGTGTTAGTAAAACTTACCATAACACTAGATGTTTGAATTATGTCATAAAAATATGTATTAATGTGTGTATTAGTAATATGCTTAGTGCATTTAGAGCTTGAAAAGGGTTGACACATTTATTCTATTTCATACTGCATAAATCTGTACAAATTGCAGATGCTTTCTGACTTTGTATTGTTAGCTAAAATCTTGCTTGTGCCTTGGAAATTTACTGAGAAGCAGATGATTCCTGCTTATGTTAGGAAAATAATGACTAGAACAATACTACTTGTATGAAACTTAGACAAGAAGTTCCGTTTGTGCTGTGAGAAAATACACAGCTGTAGAAGCTATAGATAATTAGGACAAAGCCTGTTTGAAAATATGAACTGCAATCAGCATTTGCTTGTATCTGAGTTAGAAGAGTACCTTGAAATGTAACACTGTATAATGGAAGCTTGTAAACGAATTAGTGCCCACCAAGGCCAGGTTGTTTTTCTCAAAAGTTTCTCACAAATCTAGTCATGTCAGCAGAAAATCTGAGTAACATCTGCTGTAGAATAATACTAAAAGTTGTGTTTGATTACGTCAGCCATAGAAGGCCATGTCTTGTAACATAGTATAAGAATAAGCATACTTCCTGTTAGTAGTTAGACAAATCCTTGTATTTGCATGTTTTTGTCTCCTTGCGGCAAGTAAATAAATATGCCTTAACTGAACCTTACGTGTATTGGTCTTTGAATTTTTTTCCTTTGACAAATGATCACAGCTAGAGTAGCCTTAGCTACATGGGTTATATTCTGCCAAGGATATAACAGCCAGCCATCTTCAAAAGCTTCAGGATACCTTCAACATGCCCAAACTGTCAGGCAGCTCAAGCTGAGCTGACTAAAAGACAAGTTTGGGCACAAAGCCCTTCAGAGCTTTCCTGCTAGCAGAATAGGGAGGCTAAGCCCTGAAAAGGCCATGGCAGGAACAACAATAAATGTCTGCACCCTGACATAAAAAGCATACTAAAAAACAAGAGAGAATGGAGGGAGGGAGCAGATACTGCAACAACAATCATTCGAACATCTGCTGTTATGATAAGTTTTACTTACACAACTGCACTAAGTTCATCATATTGATCACTGCTGCTGTAGCTTTAGCTGTATGGATAGATTACATTAGCTACCTACATTTAGTAGGTGAAAGGTGAAGAGTCCAGGAGGCCTAGGAGAATGGTCCCAGCAGAGCTTGATGTGGGCCTACAGAAGATGTCACCCTTATAGTGATTTGTAAAAGTATTTAGAGAGGACCAAGTGGCAGCTTCTATAATCCATCCCTTTATATAAAGCCATTGATGGAGCCAAGGCCCTACTAGAGTGGGCCTTGACTCTGCCTCAAATGCTTTTGTTATGGTAAGTACAGCAAAAGCTAATAGCCTTGGGAAAACATTTGGAAATAGTCTGTTTTGACACTGATTGGCCCTTTTCTTACTTTCACAAGAAATAAACAGCTGATCTGAATATCTGAAAGATTTAGTTCTGTCAAGATAATACCTAAGTTGTCTATGGATATCAATGGCACTGAGTAGCCTTTATCCCTCATTTTTAGGTTCAGGAAGGAAACAGGTGAGATGAATAGTTTGGCTTAAAGTAATCGCAGATACCACATAAATGAAGGAATAATTTTCAAAGAAACATTGTCCCTATGAGAAATATGAGATAGGTTGACTCAACTTAAAGAGCTTATAAGTCAGATACCATTATTACAGAGGTGACGATCTGCTCTGGTTCTGCTCAACTTGTTTGCACACATTTTTGCTGTGACAGAATGGAGGATGCCTGTAAAGTGAGATTATGCTGTGAAGTTATATCCCAAGGTAACATGGCTAGTCTGCAAAGGTGAACATGACCTGGTTCCCCCGTGCTTGTTGATGTAGCACATGACTGTGGTATTTACAGTAACCACTTGAAGAGGTCCCAGGGACCAAAGATGATTCATAAAGGCGAATTCCTTAATCAGGGCAAGCATCTCTTGATATTTATGCACTTGTGTCTGTCCTTGGTGTCCCACACCCCTGCACTTTTATCCCTCCTGAAACTGTTCCCCAAGCAAAGTTCAAGGCATTTGTGGTAACTGGCTGCTTTGGAAAAGAGAGGCAGAATGGGTGACCTGTATTTAAGGATATCAGCTATCGCCACCAAACGATTTCTCTTCTGACAAACCACAGTACTGGGATTTGAAAAAGATAAAGGGTGTTGATGGTGGGACAGAAGATATTTCAGATACCACTGTATCTTTTTATGTGGAGTCTTGCCAGAGGTATGATGAGAATCATAGATGCCACAAAATACAAAATTCTGAGATATTCCCTTACAGTGATTGAAGTCTGAGTGAAAAACCTTAGAAACAGGTACAGATGAAGATCTATTTTTTTCATGTGAAATAACAGCTCTTTGAAATAAAGTGTCTAGTTAACATCCCAAGAACACAATCCTATATGGAGGAGTCAAGAAAGATTTTTGAATGTTCTCTTGGAATCCCAGCTTATGTAACAGACCTCTCACTCAAGGCAGAGATTCCTGACAATCTGAAAAAGACTCTGCAAAGATAAGCAAGTTGTCTAGGTATTGAAAATGTGGATACTTTCTAGCCTGCAATGAGTAATAACTGAAGCTAGATACTTTTTGAGTACTGTTAGTACAATGGATAGTCTAAGGGTACAGGGTAAGGCAGAGAACTGATAATGTGATCCAAACACACAAAACCTTAACAAATGCCTGAAGTCTGGATGAATAGGGATGTGATGGTAATCATATTTCAAGCCTAATTATGCCAGGAAACGTGAAATAGGAAGGAGAGGTAACAGGTTGTGAAATTATATCATTTTGAATCTGGGCACTATCACAAACAGATTTAGGAAAGAAAGGTCCAGAACTGGTCCTCAAGATTTTTCTATTTTGGCACCAAAAAAAAAACTTCACCACCTGGGAAGGAGGAACTGGGTGTATAACTCCTTGGGAGAGCAAGTGATGAGGAACTGGTGGAAACAAATGTGTCTGATACAGAGGATGAGGAAAGACCCCCCCCCCCCGAAAGGAAGAATTTCCTCCCACTGCCATCTGTAACCTTGATGAATTATTTTCAGAATTCATCTGTCTGAAACTATCTGCTGGGAAAGAGAAAAATGGAGACTCAGATTTTCTGGAAGAAAAAAATGGGCCAGGGTGAGAAGGATTCACAAGGTCTTTTGAACAGTCATTCAAACATGTTGGGCTGTATTTGGTTTTGGGTGGTTCGAGACTTCTTTTTGGAACCCCCTTGCCATTTCTTCTTAAACGTCTCTACCTGTGTTTTGTTGAGACTTTTTTTGTCAAAATTGGATGAGGAAATAGAATATCCCTTGGAAAATTTGGAAAAGGAGAGAGTAAATATTTTACAGATTTACTGGATCAGCTTCAAACTTTTATCACACTTTTTGATCACCTCTGCAATGGAGGGGCCAAACACTAAATCTCTATCCAAAGGACAATTTAAAAATGTCATGTCTACATAATCTGAGAATGTCTGAGAATGCAGCCTTGCAAACCTCCTAAAAACAGTACCGGTGGCCATATCCTTGTAAGAAGTATTAACCGAGTCATAAACAGAATTCAGGGAGGAGGCAACAGCAACCGACACCGGACCAGGACTTTGGATTTCAGGCCAACTGCGGGTAGCCTGCCAGCAGGATAACCCAATTGTAATGACTGCAACAGTGAAACACGATGAACATCTAAGTAATTTAAAGCAGATTTTCATCACAAGATGAAACTGCACATAAAACATTTCTCATACTTTCACAATTTTTCAGAACAAAGTTTAACATATAGCCTGACAATTCAAAATTCTGAAAATCAGTGTTGCAGAAGTATACACTTACTCATACTAATAATTTTCCTATCCTTATCATAAAGATAAGGATTGGAATTGACTAAGTGCTCAACAACAGTGGGATCAACTAACCCTACAGCTGCTGGGTCAGATTGGGAAGAGTATATAAAAATTTAAGACTGAGAAATTTTATACATTCTCTCCGCCTTTTTAGGGGCAGCTGGCTGACTATCAGGAAAATTGCCAGCAGTAACTCATAAATCATCTAAAGCAGACAAAATAGGAGGAATGGGTGTAGGTTCTGGAAAATCTATCCATAACAACTCATAGTATTTTCTGAGGGACTGAGAAACCTCAGTGTTCCCCACTAAAAACTCTGGCACTTTCTAGCAAAAGTCTTAGAGGAAGAGAAACCCCACAGGGAGAATCAGAAACTGAGCTCTCCTCTGCATCTGGATCAGAAATCTGAGGGGAAAAATGTATCCATCCCTGCATCTTCCTGTTCAGATGTAGAATCTTCAATCTCTTCAGCACAAGAGGAATCCCTCTTTCTTTTGCCAGAAACTACTTTACAAGAAGGATCAATATTCTGAATTAAACCCTGAGCCAGATCTAGTAAGCTACTCTTATTCAAAGAAAATTAAGGAGGAGTAGATACATGCTTGGTTTTCTGTTTATTTTTTATAGGAAACGTGTGGCTAACCATGTTACTAAAGGCAACAACAGCTTCCCCAGGGAATGACACAGTATTCTGACACAACAGAGAAACCTTCTCTGTTCCCTCTTCCAGGATCAACAAGAGTGGCTCTCTCTTGCCCACTGAAGTGACCCCAACAGACTTAGAGGATGTGACTAACCTCTGGTCCATTGTGGCTGCAGGTGCTACATCAGAGGGATCCAGGACAAAAGATGAAAGGTCTCAGATACAATAAATGGCCACAGCAGAGTCACCCACCTGCAGATGAGGCAAATTACTAGCCTGCTGCCATGGCAATGTCCTTCAACCAGTAAAACAAACAGACAGGCTTACTTAGTGGCACAGTGCTGAGAATTCTTGATAAAATTATTTCTAATTGCTGAGTACTCCATTAAAGGTGTGAAAAAAAAGTCCACAGTAGTACGAAAAACTTTTATATAACACTGCTACACAACCAACATAGTGAAAAGGTCATGTGACATCAATTACAAGTGTTTAAAACCTACAACTGACTTGTGCAAACTATATACTGTAAATAAATAAACAAGTCAGTAATAAAGTTATAAAACCTCATTAAATTGAGTAACTTAAAGAGGAGAAAAAAGCACAAACATAATTTATTCATTAAATCATAAAGTGATGTAAAATAGCATTCATAAAACATCCACTGAAAGTGTAAGTTTACCTCTACAAACTGTCACAGATTTAAAATTCTATTAAAAAGTTATGAGTACATACAATAAAATGAATTAAAAATGTCATATACACAATAAATAGTGTGTACAGTTGAAAACTTTTATAAATCCAGCACTTCAATAATATGGGTGCTATTGTAACAATTTCATTAAGTCCAGGTTTGGCTGTTTCATTTAATTTGAGTGGCCAAAGTTTTCAAGCTCAGTTTCCAACCCACCTCCACTGGCATTTTTCTGAATCATGTCAATAACACCAAACCTGAACTTAGAAAATCTGGGACAAGTCAAAATGTTTCCAAAGAGCATTATTTGTTTTACACCTGAAAATAGCATATGAATGTTTGTAGACCCATTCACTAAGTTGCCTTTCTGTCTTGCCTATGTAAAAAAAACTTACAACATTAGCAGATGACAATATAAACAAACCCTCTACTAGTACAGTTAACTCCCTTTAGGTAAATATCCATTACTGGGTTCTCTATGGTAACTACATCCTACACTATTCAAACTAATTTTTTTTTGTAGAAAAGTCATTGTATTGAACAATTAATGCTTGTTCATATTTGTCCATCCCTTCTAATTTTCCTTTTCCATTTAAGCCAGTTCTCAATAGGAGTTTGTACTTTACCTCCCTTTCATATTGATCAAATTCTCAGTGTAACCTCTTGCCATGAACATGTCCTTTATCCATTCCAGTTCTCTCCCCACAAATCCACATGATGTGAAGTCATTCTTACAACCCTAACAAATTGCCCTTTCACAAGACTTTTTTTTCTGTGAAAAGGGGTGACAACTGGAAAAGTGCAAGTATAAGTTGCAGAAGCTAGGTTTCCTCTAAATGTTGGATTTGAAACGTGAGGTTGTGTGATATATGAGTGTGTCAAGATAATTTATCTTTTCTTTATTACAAGTTGTGATGAAAGGAGATACTGCCAGCACAGGTAGCTGGAACTTTGTAAATAATTATATGTCATTTGTGAATATCAACATGATTTACATAAGATGCTTGTGTTACAACTGTATTAGAACTGTATATCATGTGTATATCAAACTGCTTGTACAGATGTGTGTGTTGAAAAGGAATTTGCAAAGTGCTGTTTTTGAAATGTAACCACAGTGTGCCCTACTGGAAGAGAACATAAATGTACATACACTATTGTAAATGTTTAACTGTATATATTTTAATAGTGGAAACTGGAATACAGGAAGTTACCTAAGTCCAGCAAACTTTAGAAAATATTTGAAATTAAATGACTTTATAGGCTATGTCATAAAGTTACATGGTTCAATGCAGCTAGAGACACAATGTCTGTACTGGGAAACTTTCTGCATTGTCTTTAGGGTGAACTAATGACTACCTCTGAAAGCATGAACAAATGCAATTGTTTCATGATTTCCAGCATCTGCCAAATATCTGAGTTCTATGTATTTTTACAGGTAGATGCTAAATACTGCCAGCTTTCAGCAGTGGGGGTTTCACCTGGGAACTAAGAAATTATGTAATTCTGCAAACTATCCCAGCAGTAATATTGTAGATATTAATTTGAGAGGTCTATTAGTGAGACATAGAATTCTGCATTCTCTCTTGGACCTGACAACAACTACAGGATCCATTCACCACATCTGCCTTGCTCTATTAGTAAGTCCTTAGGTTATAGCAATTCTCTTAGATTCAGTCAGGAATATAGTGAAGCTTAGTTTAGATATTTTTCTTTATTTATTTGAGACTGTCCTGCAATGTTGTTTTAAATATTTCCCGTGGTTTTGAACACTGATATCAATGTGAATATATATTTAGTATTGTCTGGTTCTTTTATTATTATCAAATATATTTAAACCTTTCATTGTGACTGATCTGTGTAGAGATATTTAAGTTTTGAGAGTCCTTGCATATTTATTTGGTGACACTGTGTCGACCACTCAGCCTTGTTCTTGGTCAAAGTACAACTTGTATTAATATTAATATTAGACAGAAAAATTGGACACCCTTTGTTAAGGGGGTTAAAGTAGCTGATTAAGGAGTAATGGGTGGCAGTAATAATTACCTTACAGTGCGGGCAGAAGGGAGCATAGCAGTAAACTTGTGCCAGCCTTTTCCAGGTATGTGTGTGTGTAAATCAAACCTCAAAGTTTGTGTGTGTGTGTGTGTGTGTGTGTGTGTGTGTGTGTGTGTGTGTGTGTGTGTGTGTGTGTGTGTGTGTGTGTGTGAGCTACTAGGGCAGGGACACAAAGCACTGGTTGGATAGACAGGGTGCTGGGGGTCTTGGCTTGGTCACTCAGCTGAGATCTCAACTCTATAGCTGTGCCAGTGGGGAGCCTTACTGGGGATCTGGAGGAAGAGTGAGAAACCAGCCCTGGACTGACTGTGGTCTCTGTGTGCTCTTAAGGGAAATTGCACTTGATGCAGAAAGCTGCATCTGGAAATACTGTGTAGGTACTTGTCATCCTCTCACTGAATGTCCCACCACTGTTGCCAGTGGTGATGATCGAGGCTTTTTGATTACTGGTCCAGTGGAGGAACATCACATATTAATTGGTTGGCAGTGGTGGGATCACCACATCACATATTAGGATTCAGTGTTGTGGATATTGAACTCCTGTAGCCTGTAAACAGTTCATAGGTTCATAGGTAGGTACTAGGCTGTCGGCCCTGGGGCCTATACAAGCCCAGCCAAAAAGGTAACCTAGCTTTTGCCACCCAAGAAAATTATTTTCCTATGTGCTAATGAGGAGCATTGTTTGATATAGATAGGTAGTTTATTCCAGAGTATGGGAAGTCTCTGGGACAGGAATCTATTCCTACGGCATGTTCTGTTTAATGTGGTGACAAGGTTTAGGTCCCTAGAGCGTGTAGCTTGGAGGGATTGGGATTTCTTTAAGTGGAGCATTCCAACAGCTGTGGGTTTGACATAGCTTTGTATGTTAGGCAGAGATCACCTCTGAGTAGGTGATATGCGACAGAGTAAAGCTGGAGTTTTTTGAGACGGTCTGCGTAGGCATCTGTTTGAGGCCAGTAATCATCTTTGTGAGGTATTTCTGCGGCCTTTCCAGTTGTTGTAGATGTCTTGTGAGGTACATACCAAAAGGGGCATTGTACTCTATAATGGGTCTAATGAGTGATGAGTAGAGGTGAACAATGACCTCCCTTTTTTCTGGATGAGAAACCTTTTGTGATGAGGTGTGCCACGTAGAAAGATTTCCTGACTACTGTGGCGATGTGATTATCAAAGGAGAGACTACTGTCCACCTGTGTCCCAAGGTCTCTTATCACACTTTCAGTGTTAAGTATACTACCGCCTATGTTGTAGTTCATGGGTACAGAGCTTTTACCAAAGGGGATGACAATGCACTTTTTGGCATTGAGCTTGAGGCCATGGCTTTGACACCAGGCATCTGTCTCAGTGAGGCCCTTTTGTAGGATGTCCACATTGTTAGGAGTTTCAATTATGGCTCCTAGTTTGCAGTCATCTGCAAACTTCATTAGCCAAAGACCTTCTGTGTTAGCCTGTACTTCAAAGAAGTAGATACCAAACAGGAGAGGACCCAGGACTGAACCCTGTGGTACTCCACTTGCCACTGGTCTGGAGTCGGATTTGGAGTTTGCTACTTTAACAGTGTAGGTTCTGTCATTGAGCCAGTTGGCAACCCATCTTGTGACATAGGGATTTATACCTAGTTTAGTGAGTTTATCTATAATTCCAGAGTGGGGGATGGTGTCAAAAGCCTTGGCAAGCTCTAGATAGGCTGTGTGAACCACCTTACCCTCGTCTACGGCTTTGATGACTGCTTCAAAGAAGTCTATCAGGTTTAGGAGACATGATCTGCCTTTTAAACTCGAACTGGGTGGGATCCAGAGTATGGAGATGACCAATATCTTTGTTTATAAGTTCCATGATGATACATTCCATAGCCTTGCAGACCAGGCTCATCAGGCTAATGGGACGGTAGTTCCCGGGGTCCGTGATGGCTCCCCCCTTGTGGAGTGGGATAACTGTTGCTGTGCGCCATTCAGCAGGCACAAAGCCTGAGGTGAAGCTATGATTGAACATGGTACTTAGGTGGGGTGCCAGTTTGTTCTGTAGTTCATGTAGAACGCAGACTGAGATGTTGTCTGGTTCCCATGGATGCTGTGTTCTTGGCTTTGGAGAGTGTGTTTTTTACCTGTGCAGCCATGATTACAGGAACTTTGCATTCTTCCGGTATAGAGATGGGCTCTTTAGGGGGTGAGAGGGGTGTAAAGTTAGCACTGAACCTATCTGCCAGGATGTTGGCAATATCAGTTGGGTCTGTATATTTAGTGCCATTGTGCTGTAACTCAAAGCAGATCTGAGTGTTGCCATTGAGATTCTTGACATAGCTATAGAATGCTTTGTGGTTGTCTTTAGAATCAGTGGCGATTTTGCTTTCGTAACTAGCTTTGGAGGATTTTATCAGGGATCGCAGCTTCTTACTGAGGCTGACCAGGGAGCTCCTCCACTCGTAGGATTTTACTCTCTTTTGCAAGAGTTTCTTCCTTCTGTTGTACAGTTTGTTTATGGCAGGGGACCACCAGATTGGCTTCCTTTTTTTGAAAGATAGTGTCTTGGTTCTGTTTGAGATAGCACAATCCATGCACTCATGTAAGTGTTTATAAAGTGCAATTGTGTAGGATTCAGTAGTCGTAACGGTATTGTCCATCTGCATGGGTGTCATGAAGTTCACCACTTCTGTCTTAAGACGTATGAAGTTGGCTTTGGAGAAAGTTTTTACCATGGTTTCCTTAATGGGGGGGTGGAGGCAGGATGTGGATATCTAGGGTAATTAGCTTATGGTTGGAGCGGACCAATGAGGCGTTGACTTCAGCTGTGGAACACCGGTCACTCATATTGGTAATGACTAGATCCAAGATATTGTTGCCCCTGGTGGGGGTGTGGATATGTTGTTCTCAGACATTGGAGTTTATGAATTCCAGGAAGCGTTGAGTGAAGGAGTTGGTACATGAGTAGTTTTCCCAGTTAATGGTGGGGTAGTTGAAATCGCCCATTATTAGGGTGTTTGGTTGAACCCTGATATTTTCCAGTACATCAAGAAAAGAGGAGTGGGAATCCTGGGGCATGGTGGGTGATCTGTAGCAAGCTACAATTTGGATTGCAGTTTTGCCCAGAGTTAGTTGCACTTGGATAACCTCAGCTGCATTATGCTGAGCAACTAGCCTGGAGGTGTGGATATCCTTAATGAATATGGACACACCTCCGCCTTTGGTGTTCCGGTCCAGGTTACATGGCCGAAACATGTGGTATGAGTTACAGCCTGGTAGTGCAGGGGTGCTCTCTGGAGCCTTGAACCAGGTCTCAGTCACTGTACAGATATCAATGTTCTTCATTTTAAGGAGTGCCTCGAGTGAGTGCATTTTGAGATTTAGACTTCTAGCATTGAGTAGCATCACCCTCAGTTTTTGCTTGCCTGTTCCTGTTATGGTGGTGAATTTGTCATTTGAACCTTGCCTAAAAAAGGCACTATAGGGGCGGCAAGAACCTTAACCAGTATCCGGAATCCCAGGGGTGACAGGTGCAGGCCATCTCTGGCAAAGCATCTTGGTCTATCGACCATGTCATCCCAGGCAGACAGATACTGGATCCCTTTAGAATGTGGTCACTAAAGCATAGCAGCCACACAGTGAACACTCAAGAGTTTTATATCACAACAGTTTTATTTACTTTTTTTGTTAGCTTAGTCAGGGAGAGCAGGCAAGGATGTCAGCGGAGAATTATGGCAAGCTGACAAGGAGCCAGTTGGCTGAAATGTGCCAAGCCAAATGACTGGGCCATGCCAACCTGACTAAAGTGGAAATGGTTGTGGCCTTAGTCACAGCTGCATCACAGACCAGCAACTAGGAGGACAACCAGACTGGCCTTAAGGATGCACAATTCTCAGAAAATGGACAGTTCAACTTTGCCTCAGAGGACTTAAAAATCTGTCTGGAGTTAAAGAGGCTTGAACTGGAGGTCAAACATTTGGAAAAAGAATCAGCAGAGATGCATTTGGATGCTGAAGAAAATGACAGGCAGAGTCAACATGGAAAGGATATGCTGACTCTTTGACAGGGTCATGGAGGTAATGCAGAAGGGAATAACTGAACCCCAGAAGCAATGAAGGTCAGTACAAGTGTTATTTATATATTTGAAAGGGTTTGTAAACAGTGTAATGTTGACTAAAGGCTCTGGGTATGGTTCCTGATCCCCTAACTCCATGGTAAAGTTGTAACTTCTTCTTCTTCTTTCCGCTGCTCCTGTCAGGGGTTGCCACAGCAGATCAACTGTTTCCATTTCTTCCTGTCCTCTGCATCTTGCTCTGTCACACCAACCACCTGCATGTCCTCTCTCACCACATACATAAACCTTATCTTAGGCCTTCCTCTTTTCTTGTTACCTGGCAGCTTCATCCTTAGCATCTTTTCCCAATATACTCTGCATCCCTTACAAACAAAAAGAAACTTGTGGAGGAAATAAGGCACCAAGAACTTTACCAAAATTTTAATAGTCCACAGCATACAAACAGCTTTCCAACGAAAAATACACCCAGATACACAGCACTAACGCAAAATCTCGACACTGCGTTTTCGTTTAGGTCACTTCCTCAAATGCAACTGAATAATAAATCAGGACATACTGTTCAGTATTTATACACAACCTGATAAAAATTAACCACTCAATTAAGTAATTAAGTAATTAATATAATAGCAATAAGCAACCTATTTAAAAACATATTCACTAGTCAGAGCATATAGCCTTGCATACAAACAAATTTAATTAAATACTGTTCAACCACATAAACTTTAAAAATACATAAACTTTAAAAATACAGTTAAATAGCCAGAAATATATATATGTAAATTACAATTAATTGATAAATGAAGTTGATTGATAAATACAGATGTGTAAGCAAAACCTCAAATACTTGTCAAACATTGCCATCTACAGGCAAAACTAATATTACTGCAAAACAGAGAGATTTGCTTATTTATTTATATACATTAGAAGCCTGAACATATCAAAGAACTTGTATAGACATTTATATAAAGTGCATCAGTGCATAATAAATAAATAATAAATAATATTTCTAATAACATGGGGGAATACAATATATAAAAACTGTAAAAAAGCTAAATAAAAATGATTAGAGCTTAGCTGCTCTCATTTTTAAGACTGGGGCAATAGATATACTATCATTCAGCCCTGGGGTTTTATTAGCCTCTAAATAGATTTGCCATAAGAGTTCTTTGTATTCAATAGATGTTTCCCAGGGCCCGCCTCTCAAATCTCTGTCAACTACTTCTAAGACAAAAAAAGTAAAGGAAGCCTGCTCACAATTCACTTTATGCCTAAAAAGAGCATTATTAACACACTGATTCTTCATATCGTAACAGTGTTCATAAATTCTACTCCTTAGCTTGCGCTCAGATTTTCCTACATAAAATGCATCACATTTTTTGCACAAGGCTAAGTACACTATGCCACTAGTTTGACAGTTGGCAAAATATTTGCTTTCAATCAGCAAATCCCTACTTTTTAGGTATATGGTGTTTCTTGGTACTACATGCGTACATTGGTTGCACCTACCACATTTAAAAGTACCAACTCTGCCCTGTTTTACATTCCCACTAAACTTTTTACTTTCCAACAAATTTTTAATACTCTTCCCCTTTCTAAATGTACATTTAAATGGGGTGGAAAATAAATTAGGCAGATCTGAAATTTCACCAAAATTAGTCCATTCTCTCTCTAACATGTTCCTAATTTTTTGCGCTTCTCCACTGAAGTCCAATACAAAGTTGCTGCTTCCTTTAAAAATTTCATCTTACTGTTGTTCTATTTGCCAGTTCATAACACCTAAAATTGGCTTAAATTTGTCAGCTCTTCCTATTTTAACTTCATCCTCTATTTCTTTAATTAGTTGGAAGGGGTACCCTCTAGCCGTAAACATTTCCCTTAATAAATCACATTCGTTGTTGAAATCTGACTCCCTAGAAGTCATACGCCTCCCCCTTACATACTGTCCTTTTATTATGCCTTTCTTTTGATAATGGGGGTGAGCACTATCATAAGCTAGGAATGAATTGGAATAATTCTGTTTTCTAAATACTCTTGAATAAAAGTTATTGTCGTCACCCTTACCTATAAAAATATCTAAATAGTTTAGAGATGTTTTGTCCAATACATAGGTGAATTTCAAAAAGCAAGTAGACTGGCTAATGTAATCAAAAAATATTTTGAAATCCTCCTCGGTCCCTGTCCATAGGAAGCACATATCGTCAAGGTAGCGTTTATACAGCTTCCAACAGTTTTTATATGGGGAATTCAAAATAAATTTATTCTCCCAAGCTGAGAGTATGATATTAGTGTATACTGGAGCACATCTTGCCCCCATAGCTATTCCTTTGGTTTGCTTAAAATATTCCCCTTCATAATACAAAAAATTATTATTTAAAACTAATTCCATCAATGTTAAAATCAAATAAAACTCATTACTACTAAATTTACCAAATTTAACCAAGGCTTCCTCAAACCATTGTAGGCCTTCCTTGAGTGGGATGGAAGAGAAAAGATCTACTATATCAATAGTAACAAAGATAATTTCTTTGTCAAAAATACTATTATTAATATTTTGTAGTAGGTCCCATGAATCCTTGACTATGCCTGATCCTTCCTTAACTACAATTTTTAATTTTTCATCCAGCCATTTAGCTAGGGGGCAGTTACAGAACCTTCAGAGGCTACAATTGGCCTCATTGGTGGGTCATTGACACCTTTTTGGACCTTAGGCACCCCAAATATACAAGGGACTCTAGGTTTAGTCACATTTAGATAATTAAACAAATTCAGGTCAATAGAACCTTCAAGGAGCAAATCATTCAAAGCCAGCCATATTTTCTTATTTCCTATATTTATTTAATTTACAGATGCTCTTTCATACCTATCCAAATTTTCCAAGATATCCATCATTTTAGTTTCATAAAAAACCTGATCCATTATTACTGTCCCCCCTCTTCAGCACATGTCCAAACCAATGTAATCTTGCCTCTCTGGCTTTGTCTCCAAACCTGGGCTGACCCTCTAATATCCTTATTCCTAATCCTGTCCATCCTCGTCACACCCTCTGCAAATCTTAACATCTTCAACTCTGCCACGTTAAGCTCTGACTCCTGCCTTTTTGTCAATGCCACTGTCTCCAACCCATATAACATAGCTGGTCTCACTGCCCTCTTGTAGACCTTCCCTTTTACTCTTACTGGTACTGATCTGTCACAAATCACTCCTGACACTCTTCTCCACCCACTCCATCCTGCCTGTACTCTCTTCTTCACCTCTCTTCCACACTCACCATTACTATGAACTGTTGATCCCAAGTATTTAAACTCATCCACCTTCCCCACCTCTACTCCCTGCATCCTCACCATTCCTCTATCCTCCCTCTCATTCACGCACATATATTCTGTCTTAGTCCTGCTGACCTTCATTCCTCTTCTCTCTAGAGCATATCTCCACCTCTCCAGGGTCTGCTCCACCTGTTCCCTACTCCCACTACAGATCACAATGTCATCTGCAAACATCATAGTCCACGGGGACTCCTGTCTGATCTCGTCTGTCAACCTGTCCATCATCCTTATAAATAAGAAAGGGCTCAGAGCTGAACCTTGATGTAATCCCATCTCCACCTTAAACGCATCCATCACTCCCACCGCAGACCTCACCGCTGTCACACTACCCTTGTACATATCCTGTACCACTCTTGCATACTTTTCTGACACTCCTGACTTCCTCATACAATACCACAACTACTCTCTAGGCACCCTGTTATATGCTTTCTCTAAATCCAGAAAGACACAATGCAACTCCTTCTGACATTCTCTGTACTTCTCCATCAATACTCTCAAAGCAAACATTGCATCTGTAGTGCTCTTTCCTGGCATGAAACCATACTGCTGATCACTAATCATCACCTCCCTTCTTAACCTAGCTTCCACTACTCTTTCGCATAACTTCATGCTGTCACTGATCAATATAACCCCTCTGTAGTTACTACAGCTCTGCACATCAAACTTATTCTTAAAAATCAGTACCAATACACTTTTTCTCCATTCCTCAGGCATCCTCTCACTTTCCAAGATTTCATTAAACAATCTAGTTAAAAACTCTACTGCCATTTCACCTAAACACCTCCATGCTTCCACAGGTATGTCATCTGGACCAACAGCCTTTCCGTTCTTCATCCTCTTCATAGCTATCCTTACTTCCTCCTTGCTAATCCACTGCACTTCATGATTCACTATCCGCGCATCATCCAACCTTCTCTCCCTCTCATTCTCTTCATTCATCAGCCCCTCAAAGTACTCTTTCCATCTGTTCAACACACTCTCTTCGCTTGTGTGTACGTTTCCATCATTATCCTTTATCACCCTTACCTGCTGCACATCTTTACTAGCTCAGTCCCTCTGTCTAGCCAATTGGTACAGGTCCTTTTATCCCTCCTTAGTGTCCAACCTTTTATATAACTCTTCATACGCCTTATCCTTAGCCTTTGCCACCTCTCGCTTTGCCATGCAGCTCATCTCCTTATACTCTTGTCTACTTTCTTCATCTCTCTGACAGTCCCACTTCTTCTTCACCAACCTCTTTCTCTGTATACTCTCCTGTACTTCTTCATTCCACCACCAGGTCTCCTTGTCTTCCTTCCTCTTTCCAGATGTCACACCAAGCACCTTTCTAGCCATCTCTATTACTAGCTCTGCTGTAGTTACCCAGCTAATTTGGTAACTCTTCACTGCCACACAGTGCCTGTCTTAACTCTTCCCTGAACATCACCTCACAATTACCATTTTTCAATTTCCACTATTTGATCCTTGGTGCTGCCCTCACACTCATCCTCCTCTTCTTGATCACCAATGTCATCCTACAAACCACCATCCTATGCTGCCTAACTACTTTCCCCTGCCACCACTTTACAGTCTCCAATCTCCTTCAGACTGGCCCTTCTACATAAGATATAATCTACCTGTGTGCATCTTCCTCCACTCTTGTATGTCACCCTATGCTCGCCCCTCTTGTTAAAATACGTATTCAACACAGTCATGTCCATCCTTTTCACAAAATCCACTACCATCTGACCTTCTGCATTCCTTTGCTTAACACCATACCTACCCATCACTTCCTCATCCCCTCTGTTCTCTTCACCAACATGCCCATTGAAATCTGCTCCAATCACCAGTCTCTCACCCTTGGGTACAGTCATCACCACTTCATCCAACTAACTCCAAAAATTTTTCTTTCTCATCCATTGCACACCCAACTTGTGGAGCATATGCACTAACAACATTCATCATTACACCATCAATTTCCAGCTTTATAAACATCACTCTATCTGACACTCTTTTCACCTCCAAAACACTCTTAGCATACTGTTCCTTCAGGATAATGCCTACACTATTTCTCCTCCCATCCACACCATGATAAAACAATTTGAACCCACCTCCGATACACCTAGCTTTGCTCCCCTTCCATCTGGTGTCTTGCACACACAATATACCAACCTTCCTTCAGTCCATCATATCAGCTAGCTCTCTCCCTATACCAGTCATACTGCCAACATTCAAAGTTCTGACCCTCACTATCACAGTCCTAGCCTTTACCTGCCTTCTGCCATGCCTTCCTCCTCTTCTCCTTTGGCCAACAGTAGCCCAATTTCTGCCAGCACCCTGATGGCCAACAGTACTGGGGACGGTCGTAAAGTTGTAACTGCTGCTTCTAAATTGTCTGGTACTGATTGCTTAAATTATAATACAGTTAAATGCTTTAACACATAAAGCTTATAGAACAAACGTTTCGTGAGCATAGATGCAAAGGAGGTGAAAGTGTGTGTGATTATTGTGCTGAGTTAAGCACTTATTTTCATAGGTGGGTGAGTGGGTGTCAGGTCACCACTTTTGAAGGGCTGGAAGATCTTTTGGTGAGGGAACAAGCCCTTAGCACTTTGCTTGAGGACATGAGTATCTGGCTGGCAGATAGAGAATGCAATATCACAGATGGGTTGGGGAAAAACAGACCTATACCTAGCAAGCAGGGCATAACTGCACAGGAAAGGGATACCCAGTGCTGCACATGGGTCTAAGGGAACCAGTGGTGGGCAGCCTAAACCTCCCCAGCAGAGTCCGCCAGTAGCAGGGGAAGCCAGTAGTTTAGTTACATGGCCGGGATCAAGGGTTAAATGCTTTAAATGTAACCAGTGGTGCCATATAGCATACAGATGCCCATGGAGGCAAGGTGGGGAACAAAAGCTGGTGGAGCCAGCAAGTAGGAATGACAGAATGCCAGCGGTAAGTTGTCTACAGACAACAAGGGTACAAAACTACCACAAGAGGTTATAGCCTATCATAGTAGATGGGAAACAGGCCACTGTTGAGAGAGACACAGCTTCTGACCTAACCATTGTGAAGCCTGCAATGGTTAAAGAGGTGCACTACTTGTTTGGGCAGTCTACACCAGTCAGAGCTTTAGGAAGGACCCCATTCCAAATACCTTTGGCGAGGGTTCACTTTGACTGTGATGGTATATAAGGAAGCAAGCAAGTAGGTGTGTTTCAGGATGTCCCTGCAGATGATTTTGATAATGCAGTACCTTGTGTGCATGCAGTTACATGCAGTCAGGCTTGGAGACAAGCATGTGGGTCTGGTTGCCTGGGGGGGGGGGTCCCAGACAGACCTCACACTTAAAGCCAGGACTGGTGAGGTGGCTACTTCTGGAAGGGAGCTACCTTGTAGCAGTGAGACTGAAGGTGAGCCACAGCTGCTGGTGGGTACTGATGTTCCTTTGGACAAAGTAATTGCAAGGGCAGAGCTGAGTAGTAGTACCAAGGCTGACAGTGATGCACCTCTGTCAGAGGATACCAGACTTCCTCTGCAAGGAGAGCTGGGAAGGGTTACAAAGAGAGAGTTGAGACAGGCTCAGCTGTCAGACCCTACATTACAAGGCTTTAGGGAGGTAGCCAGGGAGGGGCCTGATTCTCAAGGGAAGGAGGAATCTGTATACTGGGACAAAGGGTTACTGTAGACAGAGTGGACCCCTGAGGGAGGGCTAGAGGGTGAGGTAATACAGCAGTTGGAAGTGCCCAGAGCCTACCCTCTGGCACATCTAGCCATAGCTCTTGATATTCCCTTTGCAGGTCATATGGGCATAAAATGTACAAAGAGACATATTATGTAGAACTTTTATTGGCCTGTGATTTCCAGGGATGTAACCAGGTATTGCAGGACCTGTGAGCAGTGCCAAAAAGTAGGCAAAACAGGAGACAAGGTCAAAACTCCTTTGATGTCTTTGCCTGTGATTGAAGAGCCATTTCAGAGGGTAGCTATGGATACTGTGGAGCGTCTGAGTACCCCAAGTTTCACAGGGAAAAGTACATATTAATTGTAGTAGATTACGCTACCAGATACCCTGAGGCAGTGGCTCAATCTTCCCTTGAGGCAGAAAAGGTGACAAATGCTTTGTTAAAGATTTTCAGCAGAGTAGGTTTCCCAAAAGCAATACTGACTGACAGAGATGCCAATTTCATATCAGATCTGCTGGCTTGTCTGTGGAAGCACTGTGGGGTGAAGCAATTTAGAAATTTAGACTGTCTCAAAAAAGTTCTAACTCCTCCATTTATTAAGTAATTATACAATGAAATGAGCTTATCTGCTGCATATATTAGTAGCTGTTATGCATCTACTTCATTCTGATTATGTCTCCTTCTGACGGATGAAGCACTAAATACATTTACATTTTTATTCCATCATTGAACTTCCACGGGGATTATTGTTGTGTCGGTTGGTTATTAGCCTTTTCTAAAATCCCATTTTCAGTTCTGTTATCTCAACAAATATGGTCGGTTTAAACTCTAAGTTCCATTTTCTACTAACTGCTACTTTGGCAACCACAAGAATTAAACTTAATAAGGCCTTACTATGTCTAGGCAATCCAGATAATGTATCCCAGCTTAAAAAAGAAAACATTTCCTTAGGTACATCCACAGAGTACTCTGTAGGAAATTTTTAAAGTCTGCCAACTCAATACATTCCCAAAGCATATATTCCCAGTTACCCCTTTTACCCATTACACATTCTTTGGAGTCTGTAAAATACCTATGCAAAAATCCTATTCTTGTAGACTTTGCTGCATATTTGATAGCAATACATATGTCCTCCCATAGTTTCTTTGTGATTCGCTTACCCAATCTCTCTTCCCAGTCTTTTCTAACCTCCTCTGACTGATTTCTTATAGCTAGCAAGCAATATTTTATATGCCCTCCTAAATAACTCTTTTTAACAGCAGCTTCTACTCTAAATTCAGCTAAAAACTCTACTAGTGCAGGTCCTTCACTTAGGATTCCCGTATCCTATATTCTGACAGTGATATCAAAATCTGAGAGTGAAGGCAGTCTCCAGCCTACAATCCAAATGCCTTATTGGCCTCTTATTATTCTATTACTCTCCCTCTGTAATTATTTGTTACCAGTACTTTGGCTTCTTTGCCAGTTTCCTCCAGTAAAATCCCATCCCATTTTGTTATTCTATATACCCCTGATTGCAGTCATCCCTATCGGCAGAATATGCTTTCTCCACTCCTGTGCTGGCTTAGTTCTTAGAATACTTTCTGCTACTTTATGAATATAATATTCTACATCACTGTTGTTATTCTCCTTAAGGATATACATCTAAATCCCACTCTCTCCTTATTCCTTGATTTTTCCCTCTGTTCATCATTATCCCTTTCCACTTTGAAGTGTAGCTTTCTGTTTGTGTTATGTATAAGAGCCATAACTGTGCAGCTCTAAAATATCCCTTGAAATCAGACAATCCTAAACCTTGTTCTATTGGAAGGATCACCTTATCCCACTTGATTCTTACACTCTTCCCATCCCAGATAAAATCTGTCAACTCTTTATTAATTAGTATTCATTTTTCTTTATATCCTTAATATTTTCGTATGTACTCTTTAAACTCATGAATCATCTTGCAAACATAAAAAGCCTGACAGCTTGTAGCATTTAGCTAGATAAATCAAATGTTTTACAGTCCACACAGTTTAAAACATCAATTTTCACAGTAATTGAATGTGAGAACAAACTGTATTCAGACATACCTTTGAATTTCTTTGCTCCAGAAGTCTGGACAAAATCAAAAACAATGTGTGCATTTAATTTTGTGCACAAAGTGGCAAAATCAGGGAAAGATTATATGCATTGCTTTTATAATCTCAGAAAGTTGCTAGAATAACAGGTTTTACACTGACATACATTTTTGGAAGGGTATGAAGTCTGAAACTCAGGTGTCTGTCATTATTTAGTGACAGTCCTCAATGAGGAATAGACCAAATATATAAGGCAAAAATGTGGTTATTCTGTGAAATATAGACAGTTGAGAGGCATGTCTTCACATCTATTCTTGTAGACAGAACACTCTCGGCAAGAGTATGTTTTGATACAATCAGATACAGTTTTCCTGTGTGTTCCTACAGCAAAGATGCCTTTTTAAGTTTAGTGCCTAAAACAGATATGGGCAAATTCAGCTTAGACGCAACACATTAAGAAATGTTGTGAAATTAATAGGAAGAACTGGGACATTTTGATAGTGGGTAATGACATATTTAATACTGTAGGTTATGTATCAAAGTTTACATTAAAAAAAAAGAAAAGAATTTGAAAAAAAAACAGTTCTGAATTAGGTCTCAAGTCCAACTCTACTCAGTTCAACCCCACTTTCTTTAGTACGATAATATAATAGGTTATGTAGAACCGCTATCATGTATTAATATACTATACGGTAGTAAACTTAAATACTGAGTTTACTGTTTTTAAAATGATATACTGTTAGACTATGCTTTTGCTTAAGACAGAGTATTGTGCTGAAAAAACTGTTCTGCTCAGATTGAATTGCACTGTTCTCTTTTCTGCCTTTCAGGTTAAATTGCACTGCTGTCTTTTCTGCTTTTCAGGTTAAATTGCACTGCTGTCTTTTCTGCTTTTCAGGTTAAATGGCACTGTTCTAATATTTTCTGCTTGCTGTAGAACTGATTAAGTTTCTTGCAGATCATTGTATATTTTTTGCTGCTGGGGACACTATATCCAATTGTTTTATCACTCTGTACCAAGCTTTCTTGATTTTACATCTGATTATTTTGAACATTCCCTTCTGTACCACCCCTGTACTGCATATTGGTACATCCAGGTAGAAAATATTCAAAAAGATCATCGATCAAAGATTATCAGAGAAATTAGAGGAAAGAAAAATACTTGGACAAGAAAAACTGTAAAATGCTTCCAACCAAATTTGTGTTTATTAATACAAGAGATCCATGGAAAGCATATAGACCAAGCAACTTTGAACTAGTACATACAGAGGAGGAATGAGGTTTAAAAGAAGGCAGGTTTTGAATGAGCGATGTAATGTTTGACGGACAATGATTGGGTAGATTATAAGTAATGTATAATGCTTGCAACTAAAATTATGTCAATATGGTTTGTGATATAAAATGCTTGCAACTAAGATTATGGCAATATATTTGTTTTCATTTGTATAAATGTATGATTTCCTATGTCATAAGTGATAATTTAATGAAGATTGTTCTTGTTTAAAAAAAAGAAACTATGAGCCAGTTAGACAAAGAAGTGAATGAAGAAGTGCGAACATATGAAGAAAAAAATCAAGAAATTTTTGAAAGGTATAAAAAAAGAAATATGGACATGGGAAAGAAAGAGAAATATGATATGGTGCAATATTTATGCAAAGGAGAAAGCCAAACTAATCAATACAAAAAACAGCCCTAAAGTTATTTGAAGAGAAATACAGGCAAAGGCAGACAAGCATGGACCATTTCACATACAAAAAATAAGATCACAAAGGGGGAATGTAGAACAGAAGATTAGTAAAAAGAAGTTAAATAAATAGAAACAAAAGTTGTACAATACCTGCAAAGTGAATGATTTAGAAAAGAAATTCTAATACAGGTTATGTCACAGCATGATGGAAGAACAAGCCCTGAAAGAAAGAAGAAACAGATACCTCAGAAGGCATCCAAAGAAGAAATATGGAAATGGAAAGAAAAAGAGATAAAATAAGTTGCAATATTTATGTAAATAAGAAAGCAAAACTAACCAATACAAAAAAGTGCTACCAAATATATTTGATGAGAAATACAGGCAAAGGCATCCAGATATGGAAAATTTTACAGTACAAAAAATATAAAAAAACAAAGTGAGAAAGTAGAAAAGAGGATTAGTGATGGAGAAGTTAAAGACATAGAAGCTGAAATTATGGATTACTTAAGAATGTAAGGATTTAGTGTAGAAAATCCAACTCTTATAATGTCACAGCATGACAGAACAATAAGTCCCAAATTAAGGAGAAACAGGAAGCATCTGATCACTTGTTACATGAAGATAGTTTGGAGCCTTCAGCAAGAAACCAGTGTAAAAGTTCAGTTGGAGCTGACAGCAAGAGAAGGAAAAATAAACAGTGACATCTCTGATGTAATCAATATTGTGGAGTTATAGGACAATGAGTTCCCATATGCAAAAACAACAGATGATGCAGGATGCAGCTGAAGAAAATATGTCACAGGAATATGTTTTAGAACTTTATGTCGAATGCCTCCAGGAAGCAGAGAACAAAGAATGTAATCTCAGTTTTGAAGAAATTGATCTACGGGAAGAGTTGTTTGATTTAATAGAGATGGATAGACATTTTAAGACTGATGAAATAAATAGATTACAGAAAGTCAATAAGACACAAAATGTCTTCATGTGATAGAAGTACATAGGATATATTACTGTGCAGTAAAATTAATAACAGATAATATGTTACCAAAAAAAAAACATAGGGCAATAAGGGAAAGAAAGGGAAGAAACTGAATGTCATCATAGAGGCTGTGATAAACTGAAATGCTGCCAGCCCAGCTAGCTCGAATTTTGTAAATAATTATATGCCACTTGAAAAATATTAATATGATTTATATAAAAATTTGAAACTGCCAGCCCAGCTATCTGGAATTTTGTAAATACTCATATGTCATTTGTGAATATTAATATGATCCATAGGCTTATCTTATAAATGTAAGGGAACTATATATTATGTGGATATTAAACTACTGGTGCAGAAGTATGTGTTAAACTCTATGTTATGTACTGAGCTTCAAGAATGCAACCACAGTGTACCCTACTGGAAAAGAACTGAAATGTATATAATTAGCAGAGGTTGGAACATACCGAGTTAACTTGCAAAACTTTAGGAAAATAAGTTAAAAGTGTTTTACAATATGCTATAAAAAATAAGATATGCTATAAAAAAGTTAATTTCAGTGCAGCAAGCAGACACAATGTCTAAAGCTGGAGTTTTCCTATTGTCTGGAAACAGAAATAATTACTAGGTTTCAAATATAAAACTGTTAATTGTTTTATGACTTCCAGTTCTAGGCAAACATCTGAGAGAAAAATTATTTTTCACAGAGAAATGTCAAATTCTGTTGGTATCTGTTAGCCTGGGAACTGGAGGCAGGTGACAAATAGTGATGTTACCCAGCTAACCCAGTAGTAATTTGTATTATTAATTTAAGAACTATCTCAGAGAGGGAGTCTGTGCATTATGTATCTTGTCTTTGGACCTGCATTTTTTATCTTGTCTTTGGACCTGAAAACATCCATTCAGCTTTTCTCACCTGTATTTGCCTTGCCCTGTAAGTAAGATTTTGGTATAGTATTTATTTTAGAGATAGTTAGGAATATAGTAAAGATTAGTTTAAATGTTTTCTGTATTTATGTGAGACTGTCCTGCAATGTTGTTTTAAATATTTCCTGTGATTCTGAACTCTGTTGTCACTATGTTGAGTTACTGAGTATTGTCTTGTTCTTTTATTATTTATTATTAAATATATTTAAACCTCTTAATTGTGGCTGGTTTGCTTAGAGATATTCAAGCTCTTAGAATACTTGCATATGCATTTGGTGACACTGTATAGGTCACTCCAATAGCCTTGCTGTTGGTCACACTTACCATTTGGATAATAGTAACATTACATAGTAGAAATGGTCACCCTTTGGGAAGGATCTTATAGTAGCTGATAAAGAGCTGGTTGTTGGTAGTTATAACTACCTTTTAGCCTTGGCCGAAGGGGGCATAGCTAGTAAACTTGTGCCAGCCTTTCGGAGTAGTATGTGTTTGTATATAAATCACATCTCAAAGTGTGTGTGTCAGCTATTTGGGCAGGGGCAAGAAGCACTGGTTGGGCAGAGAAGGTGCTGGAGATTTTTGTCTTGACCACTCAGCTGAGATCTTACCCCTATATCTGTGCCAGTGGGGAGACTTATTGGAGATCTGGAGAAAGAGGAAGAAACCAGCCCCCGACTGACTGTGATCTCTGTGTGCTCTTAAGACAAATTGTACTTTACACTGTATGTGTACTTGTCATCCTCCCAATGTGCATGCTCCTCACTGGTGCTAGTGGTGAGGATTGAAGCTCCTTGATTACTGGGCCAGTGCAGGGGCATCACAGAGGTATTGAAAAGAGAAAGGTATAAATCAATTAAAACAAGAAGAATCACTATTAGAAGACTGTAGAAGGAACATATCAACAAAATACTTAGAAAGATGATAAAAGCAATGTGCAGTATCAGAACAGGCCATGAACTATTGCACATTATTGCAAATAATAAATTAAAATATCAACACAGGCAGAAAAACTTAGAAGACAAGCGCATAATTATAAAGGAGAAGTACAAAATAAGAAATTCACTGACGACCTAAAAAAGTTTTACAGAGAGTTGGGGAAACAAAGCAACAGGAATAGAAACACCACCCAAAAAAGAAGAAGAAATAGTCACATTTTGGAGAAATATCTATGAAGACCCTGTGGGACATAACAAATTTGCTGACTAGATAAAAGAAGTAAAAGAAACAGTAATAAGTTTGAATGTACAGGATATGGAATGGGATGAAGTAACAGCCAATGAAACTGAAACAAAATTAAGAAAACCTCCTAATTGAAACCCCCCATGCCCAGATACAGTACCTTACTTCTGGCTAAAATTTTTAACATCTTTACACAAAGATTTAGCTCTGAGGAAAAACTACTTATATCCACATCTTGAAGACACCAACCTGGGTAACAATAGGAAACACAATACTCCTCCTTAAGAGTGAACCTACAAGCAATCCTAAAAACTATATACCAATAACTTGCCTTCCAACAATGTATAAACTATATACTGGAATTAATGCCGACAGAGTTTATAGTCATTTACAGGAAAACTCAATCATGCCAATAAAATAAAAGGTAACAAAAGAAAGTCATATGGAAGAAACAATCATTTGTGTTAAATAAATTCATAACAGAAAATTGTACAAATGGGAATAATCTAAGTATGGCATGGATAGATTACAAAAAAGCGTTTGACAGCATCCCATAGTCATGGCTAAAGGAGTGCTTACAGATGTATAAGGTACTTCCTACACTGAGTAATTATATTACAGTGACTATAAAACAGTGGCTAGCCGTTTTGTATCTAAGCCATGATAAAGGACAAATTATTATCCCAAGGATAAAAATTCAAAGGGGGATATTCCAAGCTAACTCTGTCAACGCTGCTCTTTCTTCTTGTCCTTAACACATTAAGCTCTTAACAGACTAAGTCATGGTTACAGTTTGGCTCCCAGCAAACAACAAAGTGTAAAGACTTCTCATCTTCATTTTTTGGATGATTTAAAACTGTATACTTCATTTGATGAAGAGCTGAAAGCACAACTGCAAGTGATCATTTTGTCTTGAAAAATGTGCAAAAGCAACCTTTGAAGCAGGAAAGTTGCAGCACCAAGAAAATATCAGTTTGAGACAGGAATGTGATATAAAGGAACCTGAGCTGAAGGGAGTGTGTAAATGTTTCGTAATTGTTGAAGGATAGACAATAAAACTAACAAATGTGAATAAAACATAGTAAGGAATATTTTAGAAGACAAATCAATGCTGAAAACAGCCCTGAGATCTGGGAACAAAGTACAATCTATAAATCAATTTGCTTTTCCTGTTCTAACTTACAGTTATTGGATCAGTTGGACAGGAAAACAAGAACAATGCTTTGCACTTATCAAATGATATATACAAATCAGTGTATACCAAGATTATATATTCCCCATTCTGGAGAAGCTATGGGCCTCTTTGAGAGTGACTGCATGTATAGATTAGCATTTGTAGGACTGCATACATATCTGCTGACTTAACCAGATCCAAATATAGTGAATGTTTTAAGATATGAAGAGAACAAGTCTAAGATGGTTTCTCTGCTCAGTTTAGCAGAATCATATTGGTGTCAAGCAGGAAATGAATTCAAACCAGAAATAGACAAAAATCAGAGAGCAAATGAATGTGCCATACAACAAAAGACAGAATACGAGAAGAAGGGTCAGACGTGAAGGCATGGAATGTGGAAAATACATAAATATATTTGTTAGTACATAAACCTCCTGGAATAACTTCATGCCAATCAGGATGTGTTGCACAATGGTTAAGGAGAGGCAAATTTAAACCAAAACCTGAAAGATTAATACTCTCGGCCCAGGTTAGTGGACTACTTGCACATTGATTTACAAAGTCTGTTGAACATGTGGGGGAAACAGACAAATGCAGGTTCTGTAAAACAGAATGGAAAATATACATCTTCTTGCTTGGTGAGATACACTAATTGCAGAGGGACTGTAATACTGAAAGGCATAATAATGTGGCAAGAGTGCCGAATTGCAGATTTTGTAAATATTACAATATTGAAGTGACTGATAAACATTGGAAACATGAGCTACAATGCATTATATAGAATGATGAAGTGCATGTCACATGGGATCACTCATTACCAACAGTTCAAAAAATAGATGCAAGAAAACCAGATACAGTAGTTCATGTAAAGAAGACAGAAGTAATATTGATCACTGAAATTGCTACAAACAGTGATTGCATACAGAAAGAAACACAAAGGCATAAAATACCAGTATATGCAGGCAGAAACAAGGGTAATATGGAAGAAGGATAGCCAGACACTTCCATTAGTAGCAGGTGCAATGGGTGTTATAAAAAAGAATTTGCAGTTGTATTTAGATGTGCTGCTGTTACATGTAACTCCATATGAATTGCAGAAGGAGTTGATTGTGGGCACATTATTGGTGCTGTGGACATCAAGGATCAAAACAATAACTTTAATGATACTTTGACTTAGTAATGGGGTCCATTACCATCATGGTATTAGAAACACAAAAGACTTGGAGAAACTAAAGACAGACTCATTCCTGACACCCACCTTACTCCAGACCAAGTCAAAAATGCAGTCTGAAAACAAAAAAAAAAAAAACTGAGCGTCTGATAAGATATCTGGCTCCTAATTCATGTTATAGACTGCCTAATTCATCCTGTTAGCAACCTCCTCCACCTCATCCTCTCTACTGGACATGTGACTGGAGCCTGGAGAATAGCCATAGCCATGCACGAGGGGGAGTCATTCTGACCCTGGAAACTACAGACAACCAGTCTCACCATGCATTATTTGCAAGATAACAGACAGAATGCTAATAGAGGTTTTAAATAACAACATGGTTAACCTGTTGCCCCTCATCCCAGCAAATCTGGTTTTGTGATGTTGGGTATTGAACTTGGTGAATTACTTTGAGAGGGCAACCAAAAGACAGGCTAATAGGAAATCAATGTTTGTGACTACCCATATTCTGATATGATAAATATGGTGCCAGCCTTGTCTTTGATACACTAATGATTGGTTCAAGTATGAGTGATCAATAGTGTTGAAATGCCAGCTTTTTTAACATAAGACTGAGGCTGTAGAGCCCTAGGAATTTTTTCCTTTCCTCAAGATGTTTTGACCTCAGAGTTAGTATACATAAGTAGTGAAGGTACCATCCCCCACACCGGAGGGAGCAGAGGTGCTTGCTCCCCTGCAGAAAATATGTTTTATTTAGTCAGTTTTCATTATGAATACTCTTCACATTTGAGTGATTTTGCTCCATTGTGCTTACAACTTTAACTATTGATCACAATATAGTGCAAGTCTTGATAAGAAACTTCATAAATAATCATACCAAACTGAGCCTCAACCTGTAAGTAATGCTGTGGACCACAAGCTGGCTCAGAAAAGCAACCCATATCGTGAAGGTTGTTGGCAAGTTATCTCAGACTGTTAGTGCAAGAAATCTGGCCTAAGCAGAAAATAATGTGGGGACAAAGGCTCACAAATAGGGTCACATCTTAAATTTTGCTCCTATGCACTTAGAAAGTTGCTAGAATACGAGGATTTTTGTTAGCATGCACTTGCTGAAGGATATGAAATCTAAAACTCAAACATATGTCATTATTTAGTGAGTTCAAGTCTCTGTGATTTGGCAAAACATATTTTATGATGAACAGACAAAAAAATAGAAGACAAAAATCTGGAGATTCTGCAAAACTCTGTACAGTCGAAAAGTATAATGATGTGTATCCCAAGTGGTATGCTACAAGGTTCTGTGCTGGGACCACTTATCCCAAGTGGCATGCTACAAGGTTCTGTGCTGGGACCACTTATCCCAAGTGGCATGCTACAAGGTTCTGTGCTGGAACCAACTATATCCAATCCCAAGTGGAATGCTACAAGGTTCTGTGCTGGGACCACTTATCCCAAGTGGCATGCTACAAAGTTCTGTGCTGGGACCACTTATCCTAAGTGGCATGCTACACGGTTCTGTGCTGGGACCACTTATCCCAAGTGGCATGCTACAAGGTTCTGTGCTGGGACCACTTATCCCAAGTGGCATGCTACAAGGTTCTGTGCTGGGACCACTTATCCCAAGTGGCATGCTGCAAGGTTCTGTGCTGGGACCACTTATCCCAAGTGGAATGCTACAAGGTTCTGTGCTGGGACCACTTATCCCATGTGGCATGCTACAAGGTTCTGTGCTGGGACCACTTATCCCAAGTGGCATGCTACAAGGTTCTGTGCTGAAACCACCTATATCCAATCCCAAGTGGCATGCTACAGGGTTCTGTGCTGGGACCACTTATCCCAAGTGGCATGCTACAAGGTTCTGTGCTGGGACCACTTATCCCATGTGGCATGCTACAAGGTTCTGTGCTGGGACCACTTATCCCAAGTGGCATGCTACAAGGTTCTGTGCTGGGACCACTTATCCCAAGTGGAATGCTACAAGGTTCTGTGCTGGGACCACTTATCCCATGTGGCATGCTACAAGGTTCTGTGCTGGGACCACTTATCCCAAGTGGCATGCTACAAGGTTCTGTGCTGGAACCACCTATATCCAATCCCAAGAGGCATGCTACAGGGTTCTGTGCTGGGACCACTTATCCCAAGTGGCATGCTACAAGGTTCTGTGCTGGGACCACTTATCCTAAGTGGCATGCTACAAGGTTCTGTGCTGGGACCAGTTATCCCAAGTGACATGCTACAAGGTTCTGTGCTGGGACCACGTATCCCAAGTGGTATGCTACAAGGTTCTGTGCTGGGACCACGTATCCCAAGTGGTATGCTATAAGGTTCTGTGCTGGGACCACTTATCCCAAGTGGCATGCTACAAGGTTCTGTGCTGGCACCACTTATCTCAAGTGGCATGCTACAAGGTTCTGTGCTGGGACCACTTATATCCAATCCCAAATGGCATGCAACACGGTTCTGTGCTAGGGCCACTTATATCCAATCCCAAGTGGCATGCAACAAGGTTCTGTGCTGGGGCCACTTGTATCCAGATTACACACTTCTGATGTCCAGGCTGACATTATGAATCTCTGGCTGACCAAGTTTACTGATGACTGTAAACTTGGCACATTTGTTAACTCTCCAACTAATGTTATTACCCTGCAAAATGGTCTTAGCCATGTTGACTCTTGATGGCAAGACCACAGCTTTAAACTTAATACAAAAAATGCATACCATTGATAACTTCCCATGTAAAGTTGACACTGTTCTCAGAGATCTTGGTACATTTGTAAATAATGACCTCTCATTTGGTTACTAATATTATGCAGTCTGTCAATGGTCTAAATGTTTACCACAGTATTAACATAACCTTTTGTTAGGACAGATATTTCTCCCAAAGGACACCCTATTTGTAGACTAGATTAGTATTCCATATCAAGTAAAGCATCTTCCCAAACCTCTTTTAAACATAGCTCACTGAGTGGTCAGGGATCCATAAAACTACCCCTAGCTTGTTCCCCATGGCCCTTGTACACAAAGGAAAATAACAACAGGTACTCTTTGACTTAACTGACCAAATAATCCTTTTGAATGACTGCCTAGTATGAAGCTATGTATCTGTAAATCTGTAAGCCATGTGAAAAAGCCCTTTTCCAACTTTCTGGTGAACTAATGTCATGCAGCATGAAGTGGAGTGGTATGATGATCATTCTGAACACTTATGCAAAAAATAACAAAAAATTGTATAAAGTCTGTAGCAGCATTTACATTACAGAATAGTTACTCACACTTGTTTGAAGCTATAGTGCTTTGTCCTGAAACTAACCAATCAATATTTATAATATCTCACATCGCACTGCCATTCAACAATTCTGTCAAATTTTATGATCTGACGGAGTTTTGACAAGGGTGAAGGGGAACATGTTTTGTTTTTATTTAATAAAACTGTGGGCTAAACAAGCAATACCAGCTTGAATCCTGTTTTCTTACTTTCAATAAGAATGCAGGGGATCTTTAATATGGATCTTACATTAGTATTTATGGCAACAGTCTATTTTAGCAAGTTGTATGCCAATATCATTCATGTACAACTACTTTTCCCTTTTTCTAGGTAAATTATATGACCTCATACAATGACTGCAAGAAAGCACATCATGCACAAGATGTAAGATGAGAAAGTACTTCTCACTGAAGTTTATGCTTCTAAAAACCACAGGTTCAAACCAATTGATGAAACTAGACAGGAATGGTTATTCTTACTTGTGAGGAGTAAGAACTTGTAGGTGACAACAGTTTCTTTTGTGGTATAGTAAACAAAATCAAAGCGTTGGGACAAAGCCTGCCTAGTATAAACAGTTGTCAAACAGTTATTCTCAGCACCATTCATATGAGCTGAGTTTGAAATGTGAGTCTTGCAATTCTGATTTCTAAACAATTCGATAATTTATTAGGGTTCTACTTCATTAAGTTGAGTCACAATATGAATACAGTGGATTTCAACCTCTCCCAAGACCTAAGGTTACCAGTTTGCAGTTATTTTGTTAATATTAACTTTTTTTACCTGTGCTTTGCAAAAAAAAATCCTTCATTCCACATTTGTTTTCCATCTGCAGATGCACTTTAGAATAACCTTATCTATGTTTATTAACACACTGAGATACTACCATTTAAGACATAACTGCATAATGACTACACATACTTTATGAAATAAGAAGCTGTTTTGTAAAATAACTGTAAAAATATTTTGGTCAAACGTAATAGCTATTGTCAGTATTATAAGTTTCCATTCTGCCTGTTAGTGCTACACCTGTGCCTTTTGCTCCTTCCATTAGTTTAACAATTTACTCACCACAGGAAAATCATCAAGCAGCCCGAAGAATGTAACATACCCATTTTTTGTGTAGGTTATACTAATTTCTCTCCAACCTGAGTTTCTCCTCACATTAAATGGCTAACGTTGGTGCAAGACATATACTTTGGCAACAACTAAATATTTAGTACTAACATAATCCTGGGGAGAACCCCAGTGGCGTCAGTAAGATCTGCGGCCAAAAGGGACTGTTTCCACAGTAAGGGAACATGCAATTCAAAATATGTTAGCTGCAAAGACCTCTTTGTTGGCTAACTTGAATGTCTTTGGATAGCCCTTAACTACTATGAATGCAAATCAGAACTTTAATGCGGTAGCTAACACTGGCAACCCATGCATCTAACTGCACATGCATCCCCCGTTCCCTCTCACATACAAATGCATGGATTTACACACACACACACACACACACACACACACACACACACACACACACACACACACACACACACACACACACACATGTACAGTCCCCCTCATCCATTCACACTCACAGGCACATATACCCATTCACCCATATGCACACACACAAACACACTCACACCTACCCTACCCATCACCTAACTAACCCCAGCTACTGCGACCACTCATGCAGACATACAAACACATGCACTCACACACATGCACCTGAAGACACACATCCTTTTGTGCATACTCACACATGCAGCCAGTCACCCATATTCATAAAAACTTCCCCCAATCTGCCTGTTTGTTAAACTCCCTGGCACTGACCTTTAACTCTGTCTCACCCACTGGAAGCAATGGTTAAATGAAGTGTTTGGCCATGTTTAATAACATGGCCATTTACATAAATGTGTTACAGCAGGCATTTCTGAGGAAACATCATATGACTAATTAGCATAGGCCACTCCCCCAGAATGCCTCATTAGCATTTCTGGGAGGATGCAGAGACAGCCCTACCATGGTACTGTACCACTTCACATTTTAGCATAGTGGTAGGGCTGTCTCGGAAGACAAAATGGTTACCATGAGGTGTACGCCAGGATTACACCTTGTGGTAACATTTCTGAACCGGAATCAATGTTGCTAAAGTATGTTTTGCATGCTACACTCCAAGTTTAAGCATGCATCTTTAGCATCTGGCAGGATCATTCAGTCATTTATTGAGTCATTCCTTTCTTCTTTCTTTGATACCTGCTTTATGCTTTATCATATTTTCACAATATTAATATACTATTATGAGTTTTACAGTCCATATAAGCAAGGCAGAAATTAGAAGAAACTCTTGTGTTTTTAGGCACACATTTGCCACTCACTGCTGCTGTTTATTTCTAGAGGGAGGTTAAAATCCAGCATATTTTAGGATTTCAAGGTCTTTCATTATTAATGAAAGTGTTCCAGTCTATTAGCCAGGTAGTCAAATAGCTATTAAACAGGGACTTTACCAGCCTCAGCCTAATGATTAACTTGTTTTGAAGCAGAGGTCTGTAAATACATAAAACAGGTTACAAATAAGCAACATTATGTAATGTTGTAATTACTTTAGTTTTCAAGAAAATGGAGTATGACAATAGGGAGGGAAAATGTTACATAAGACTGAAATGGTAACACGAGTTGAAGTTCACAAGGCAGAAAAGTGCATACTTACAACCAACAGAAGTGAAAAGACAGTCTTCATGTTCCAGTGTTTGCAATAATCCTTCAACCAGTCATTGTACTTACAGCAAACATCCACTCTGTGGTCATGCCTGGATTATATTAAAGTATGAAGTTTGGCCTTGTTCTTGTTCAGTTTTCCTTGCCAAAGTGCAATAATACAAATCAAGGAAGTCCCGCTGGTGGCCATAAGCTAAAGAAGTAAATGATATACTCTCTAAAAGCATTCTCAGAAGATACGTGGGAAAATGCTGCAGACAAAAACGCACTACCAGTAACAGGCATCATTTATAAAGACTTTCGGCTTTTCCCGGGTAGGGGTCGCCACAGCAGAACTCCGGTCCGCTCGTGATTGGTAGTGGATTAATAAGTTTTCCCCCTAAATGAGGGTATCTGGCTAGTGTAGTTTAAAAAACATTCTTAATGGGTTGTCAGAATAAGATACTGACAGACTTTCTCTGAATTTAAGAGGTAATTTTAATACATCTTACAAGGCTCAATGTGTTATTTTGTTGGTCTCTAATTTAAGCATTTCAACCACTGAATGTCACAGTCCTTATTTAAGCACATTAGCTTCTAATATATAGTATAATATGGTAGAGTAGGGTAGGATAATATAAAGTTTTTCTCTGTCTAAGCAGTTGATTGAAAGGAGAAATCCGAAGATACATGTCATTATCTTTTAAATAAATTCTGAACATTATTGTAGCATTTCAAATACTGATCATCACGTTTACATATTTAAGTACTGTAGCATGTCACATTCAGCATAGTACTTGTTGGGTCCCTCATGCTGATAGGATTTCTGTCTGTCTAAAAGAAAAGTGGATCATGCGGTGCTGGTGTTTAAGAACTGTGTGTGTGTGTGTGTGTGTGTGTGTGTGTGTGTGTGTGTGTGTGTGTGTGTGTGTGTGTGTACGTATATTATAGACAGACTCAAACAGTGTACATTGTAGCTGTTTTCTACAGTTTAAAAGAAAAAGTATTTGTTTCTTTTCTGTTTTTATTAACTAAAATTTGAATGCTGTAACACTCCATTTCAGGTGTAAACTGTAGCAACTCCTGGCTATGTCACTTGTAGCCATCAGTTTATTACAGTTTAAAAAAAAAAAAGATTTGCTTATTTTTCTTTTTCAACTAAAATCTGAGGAAGAAGAGTTTGTGGTAGGGTGCAGAAATAGGACTTGATTGTCTCCTGCATTTCTTTTTTTTACTTTTTGTAGTTGGCCCTCAGTAAGGTGTGTTTTTTTCCATTGAAGACCTGGGGCATGTGGGAGGGGGCATGTAGCTTACCACCTGGTTCAAAGAGCAGACATTTTTTGCTGTTCAACTGATTTAAGAGGTGGCAATGTTGAAGAAGCCATGTTTCTAATAAGTTAAACACTTTCTGAGTTATCGATTGCAGTTCAGATGAGGAGTTGGCCGAGTATATAATTGTAGAGTCATCTGCATATTGTATACAAGTAGCATGAGGAACCTTTCAGGACTTTCAGCATAAAATCTGCCCTGTAGGGTAATACTTCAAATTTTCTATATGTGTTTGCTCTGAAAGGCAGAAAACATGACCTTATTTCTAAATTTCATCCATTTCTTGATATAGAATTAGTCACATTGCGATGCCTCATAAACACCAAAACATTTTATCAACATAGTCTGTATCCGTTACCTCATATCTCAGAATTACCTCAAAATCCTCTAGGCTTAAAATACATTTTTGAGTAAAATCATGATTATCTAATGCTGTTCGGGATCCCTGGCCACTCCAGATGAATTTTTATTGCCCCTACATCAACTGTGAATGATTTGTCTGGCCTAGCTTTATCACTGATCTGTCATCTTTGCTTCTGTAAAAAGAGACACTAAGATGGAGCATACCACAGACCTAAGGAAATAATCATTACTCTCAGGTGACTTAAAATTGGTCATAATTTCAGTGTGTGTGTGTGTCTCTCTCTTTCTCAGTATCTGTCTCAATGTCTGATCTAATGAAGTAAACAAGGAGTCTCAGTCTGCTCAATTATATTTTCTGTGTTCCACTTATTAAATATGTGATTCCATACAGAATTTAATTTTTGAATTTACTCTGTGTAAGAAGACATGCATGCCAGTTCCTATGTGCCTTTACCAGGACCAAAACTTTCACTAATATGTCTGTTTCTTTTCCAGATGCATTTCCTCCATGTTCTCATCACTTATCTAGCTTCTGTATGCTGCCCTGTCGATGGATAACCCTGACAATAACAATCTCAAGCCCTACTTTTGTTCAATAGCATTCACAACCTTCTGTTTCTGACCATATATATTTCCTTTTGTTTACCTTGTAATAGCTATCCAAAACACTTATTAAGCCTGCATATCTATTATTGATTTAGATTCATCAGAATGTTTAATATTCTATCATATTTTAACAGTAAGTCCTCAAATAACATTGTTTAAATACACAGTTCTTTCTACAGGCCACTAACTGATCTACTATACAGATTCATATTTTAATCTTCCTCCTGTTGAGTAGCAGTATCTAGCTGAAAAGCTCTCCTTTAAATAGACAGGCTTTCTGGCAATACTTTCTCAGCATTTAGTTCCAATTTACATGACATTATGTAATTTAAAATAAAGGGATATATAACACATGGAACCTAAGCCTATCAACAAAACTGTCACTTACAATTAAGAAGGAGGTCAATTACTTCACCTTTCAAACAGTATGGACCATGCTTAGGCTCCACTTACCTCATTTAAGACCACATCACACCTTTTTTCAGAACATTTAAAAGGAGCCAGTAATATCATAAAATGAATCAAGCATCATGCAGAGTATGTGTTTGGAGAAGTGCTGAGATAGCCTGTGACACTCTATTGCTTACGAGCACAATCAGGCAGCCTGTTTCTCATACTATGTATGCATCAACCAGTTTACTTTCCACATCAAGAAGACGCACAGTTGAGCCGTCATTCCCGTGCACATGATATTACCATTTATCCCGAAATGTAATTAGTGTCCAGCTCTGCAAATCTGTTACAATCACTGGACCAAATGTTTTAACTTAACAGCAGTTTTAGAAGTTACTGCTAACTCCTTTTTTCACACATCATCACATTATGTAAATCTGTTCTATTAAAATGAAAATCTCTTCTTCTATCCCAAACATTTTTGTGAAAACAAAAAGGATCCAATCTAGCATAATTTAAAAAAAAAATTACATGAATCATAAGTCATTTTAGGAAGCTTATTAATGGAGAGTTGATCTCAATCATCTAAATCACTAGCCATCATCAGGCATAACTTATTCAGTGTAGACTGGCCCAAGGGCCATTCCACCACCTCTTTGTCCATGATGAGATCTGGCACAAATGATTATAAAGGTAAAAAAAGCCAAATAACATTACTGCTATCATTAAGGCATGATACTGCACAATCTAGTGAGCACTGTTAGGCTAAGAAGTTTACAGACATGATGTTACCTCATCACTTCAACAACTGCTTATCTAAATCAATTTATATGTCTGAATAATCTACCAATTGGCAAACTAATCCATCAGAGGGAGTATAATCTTCAGTCAATCTTTCAGTCAGTATTTAGACTAATATGTATTAAGGAGGAAAAACATTTTCAATTCACTTTTACATTCAGTAAAAAAATGGCAGCAGCCAAGAGTACTGAGTTGGTATAAATTTGGTGCTTTATCTACTTGTATTTAAATTCAAAAACTTCTGATGTTAAATAATGAAAACGTTCATTAAAGAAACATTAAAGAACATTTTCATTTTTTAATATCAGAACTGTTTGTCCATCCTGGCAGTAGCTAGGAAAAGCATTACAAAGAATGGGAAAATATCTACTCCTCCATTATTTGAAGACTTTCTTCTACTCTTAAAGGAAACAGCACTCAGGTAGACAAAAGTCAAAGAACTAAGAATTCCTCCTAACTGATTCAACATCCTTGGATTAAAGCGATTTCTGTTATTGATTTGTACTTGAATTTTATTAAGAATGACTGAAATTGATATTGAAAAATGGGTAAATTTTGGAGCTTTACTTTCAACCTTCTGTTTTCAGGCCTTTGTAAATATTGTACATAGTCCATTTTGTTTCTTTATCATAAGAATGTGTTACATTATTTATAATTCTGTTACATTGCATTTATTTTTATTTTATGTATTTATTCATTTAACATTTGTTTACCAGGAAAGTCCGACATGGAACAAGGCCAATTTTCAGTTTTACATTGGCCACCAAATACCAATAAATAAAAAAACAGTAGTTGACTTCTGATATCTGTTAAATTGATTAATATCTCTGTAAATATTACCTTAATTAGAACATTCTCTTAAATTTGTAACCTTTTTGCATTTTTCTTTTGATTTTTGTTAAATTGCTTATATTACTGCATACATCATGTTAAATGTTTTATATGGAGCTTTTCTCCCCGGGCCTCCGCTGAAAATGGACATGTATCCAGTCGGACTTTCCTGGTTAACAAATGTAAAACAAATAAATAAATAAATAAATATATATATATATATATATATATACATACATATATAGCAACTATCACTGCCTGTCAACAAAACTAATAAGAAAAGAAAATCATCACTGTTTGAGTCACTGTTGGCATGATAAGAAATTGTATGGCTGATACCACAGTGGCACAAAGTTAAAAGAAATGTGGAGAACTAAACTGCCACTTAAATGCTGTTTCCACTAACAAGTGCCCTTCCCAGTACACAGACAGATGTATCCGGAAGACATCTACTTGCTTAAGGACCAGGATGGCATAGGCACGGGCAGCTTCGATTCCTTTACTCCTGCTTCTCCAGTCCCAAGACTATAACTAAAGAGACTAATATAACCCTTCTAAGAAAACAGACATCTGGAAATTGGAATATAAAATCAGCAGTCATATCTGATTTTCAAGAAAAAAAGGAAACAAAGACAAAAGGTAAACAGAAGCCTGCAAACAAAAATGAAAGCATGCTGTTAGATCTTGACATCTAACCATCAGAGAAACTGATGTACCCCCGTAGAGAGAAACTGTCATTGAGAGTCTTTCTTCAAAGATGAAAGGGCAGTACAGGCATGCATGTCAGGAAGCTGAACACCTATACATGACAGACTTAGTGCAGAAAGAGCAGTTATGAGTATGACATTTAAAGCCTCTACAAAATATACTAATCTGTCCTTTTTGCCTAAAACAAGAAAGGCACAAGAAGTATATATTTAGGAGCTTCAGCTCGGAAAAATCATAATAATGTTATTAAAGGTCAACTGTATCCAAAACCAGAAAACAAACATATTTCACCATACTTTGATGATCCTTGCAGTCTATGTGACACTTCATCAGTCTATGTAATTCCTTTTTTTTGTTTTCATTTTGTAGTACTCCCAAATGGTCTGCTGAGGTCTGCATGGCTAACATGGTTGGGTTCCTTTTGTCAGTATGAAACGTCTGCATGGCTAACAATGTTGGGTTCCTTTTGTCAGCATGAAACAATTTCAGGGAAGCAGACACTGTCATCTTTTCTCTCCACTTACTAACAACAGCGATAGTACTGTGTTGCATTACCCACTGTATCTGACAATTATTTCTTTTATTTCAGGGACTCCTAAATTCCTGCTGTGTCCATTCATTATGAACATGTTTTTGTATGTTTGAATGTTATCTTGAAATGTTTTCTTGCACAGCTACTTTTGTTCAAACTCAGAATTGCATGTAACTCTACACCATACATTTAAATGAAGGTGTGAAGTTGACCACCTGTGTTCAATAAAACACATTTAAAAAAAAAATGACTTTATTGGCTGTGTCTAAGGTTAATTCATTATATTGATCCTGTAGCCTGAATAGCTGACCTACACAATTATCATGTTTTAAATGTGTAAAACTCTTATATATAACCATGTCTTTAGATTTTTATTCACTCGCATAATCCATACAATGAGACAGATGCCCTAAGAAATACAAAAAAAAAGTTGTAATATGATATATGGCAAAAAGGTAGAATGGTTTGTAACTACAGCAACAAATTCAGACAGGAAACTGAGAGTGTAACACAAAAGTGTGTGTATGTGTGTGTGTGTGGGGGGGGGGGACTCTTGACTCCCTGCTGATAATATACTTCACTGTAAGTTTACCTGTTAATTGCCCACTACACTGCAGCAATGGTCAGTATGCTAGACACAGTTCTCCACAATAACATAAACACTCTATCTGGGCTTATTACCATATAAACTGGAGAAATCATTCAAATCCGTTTTAAATCTCCTCATTTTGCACAGCGTATTTGTACTACAAGAATTGTGCTACAGTCAAAGCACATGAAATGAATACTCAGCACACTGCTGAATCAGAAGGGCCCATAGAACTCCAAAGTTCTAGGCATGAATTCACCCTTCTCATTTACTGTATGCTACTTAGGTTGCATGACTTCATGAACTATTTCCCATAAAAGAGCTTCTGGACAGTTCCTGCTTGTCTGTGCAGTCCAATGGCAAAATGAATATCCCACTATGCATGCAAGACATTTTAACATTCATTTATAATGCATGGGTGCTACAACCATCTCTTGTTCATCTAACAATGGTGGTAATGTCTTGTTACATTACTTACTGCATGTGGCAAGTGTCATTTGTTCAGCACGTGTCCAACATTCCTTGTTATTTAACTTACCCTCACTTAACAAAGTGACAGTCTGACAACATGAAGGTAACCAATACAGATATATATCTTCCATAGTAAAATGTAGGCACTCAACATGCCTAAAATAAAAACCTGAAAACACAGGAGAAGAGCGAATCTCAAAGCTTGACCTTCTTCTTAAACTTCTTTTTCAGGGGGGCAAGCCACCCACATCTCAGAATTTATATATACCAACTACAAGATAGCCATACCCCAGAGAAAAGGAAATATTCTGAGAAATTGCATTTGATCTTTCGGACATTCAATCTCTGTATTTCAGGCCTCATTCTAGCAGGTCCTGACATTTCAAACTGTTTATATATATATATATATATATATATATATATATATATATATATATATATATCCACACATACATATGGAAGTATTGCAATATGACTACATACCACAATGTACATGGCAAAAACATTGATCACAGAAAGTCAGCAATGGAGATGCTGACACTCAAATGCACACATGAGGATAATCCTAACTGCATGCACCCCCCAAAAAGAAATGTCACCCACCACACCCCCTAATAATTATATATACTAACTCCAAGATTGCATAGTCCTCAGAGAAACAGAATAATCACCCACCTGGGGATTGTCAGTCTAGTACACCTGTCGACCATCTGCATGTGATGACCATCTGTCCATCAACATTGTGCAGTTGAACCATATATCCTTTTACAAGTTCGAACCACATATGGCCGGGACCATATGTTTGAACTCGTAAAAGTTTGAATACTGAAGTAAAAACAAATAAAACAACTAAACACAAAACTAAACATCTCACCCCCACACCCTCCTTACTTAAATAAACCAACTCCGAGATCGCACTACATTGCGGAAATAGTAAATCTTCCCTTTCCGCACTGTACGGAGATCTCCATTCAGTCTGATCAAACTTTTACAAGATCGAATATATGTTCTCGGCCATATGTGGTTTGAACTTGTAAATGTTTGATCTACTGAAGGGGACCCCTACACACACACACACACACACACACACATATATATATATATATATATATATATATATATATATATGCACACATATATATATATATATATATATATATATATATATATATATATATATAGTAAATATATATACATATATATATATATATATATATATACACTCACAAACATATGTACACACACACATACACACACAACACACACACAGACACACACACACACACACACACACACACACACACACACATATATATATATATATAGATAGATAGACATATAGATATAGATTACATATATAGATATAGATGTAGATGATAGAGAGATATGTTTATGACAGAGAGATATGTGTGTGTATGTATGTGTTACATTTCCATCTACTCTTTACTTTAATGGCTCAACCTAATGTCCTTGATAGTCAAAACATTCCTGTCCTATGAAATGGGGTTAGATTCCACAGCATTTTGATGCCAAACCTGCACATTTCAACACCTTCCTTAGTCAAGATATCCATGCACCATAAAAGTAACTTTTAATCAATTTAGTCATAGCTAGTCTGTCTAATTCTCAGAGAAGTACCCCAGTCTGACATTCCCTTCATCTCTGAATTAAGAAGCAAAACTGCAGCATACCACTTGCTACACAATATAACAAGTGTCTTTTCCACAGTTAGAATATAGTATCAACATTCATTTATGAATACCAGTACTGCAATACCACTACACCGGCAACTGCTGATTACTCTCTCAAAAACCTTGAGTCTTGGGTAGCCATTAAATTTGTTCTATCCTAACTTCACCTCTGCCTGTCATTGCAAGGGATACCCAGCTTAGCTCCTTACCAGGCATACTATTTTATCACCATTCATTCTGAAAACAATTTGTTGTCGTTTCTTGCCTCAGTTGCTGTTGACCACTGCATCACCAAAGCACCAGAACATAAAGGTTTGCTGATGCTATCAATTCCATAAATAAGTTCTTCTCTTAACATTACATCCATGGCAGTTCTTATTGAAACTTCCAGGAGTATGTCAATTCTTGAAACAATCTGTAACTCCTCTCAGTTTCTTGAATCTGCATTACCCAGCCTTCCAGGTTTTAAATATTTACTCACTTTTTTGTGAAATATTTTCTTCCTCCAAGTATTATATGGCAACGTATTGCTGTTAAACATACTTCCACTGCCTGAATTCTTCTTCTTTTCCCAAGAAGTCTGCCATGAACTGCATGATATGGTCAGTACTCAGTTCCCAAATAGTATGATCTCTCATCTTAGGATGCTCTCTGCCTGCACATTACCTTATATGTCCCCAGCAGGCTTACAGCCACTAAAGCAGGATCCTTGTTAATTTGCACAAACAAGGAGGTAGACCCTTGAAATTATAACTCCATAAATGAGACATGTAATTAGCGCTAATGTTTTCCAACCTTAGGACATACTCATCTCTGTAATAAATAATAAATAAGGTCAGCACCAGTTTCTCATCACTGACCACATTTTCGCTAATGTATTTATTTATTTTAGCATTCTGAATTGAAGCAAGGTGTCACAAAAGGAAATATTATCAGCCCAGCTCACTGGAGTTTTGAAAATAGTTAAATGTCATTTGTGAATATCAGCATGATTCATATGATTGTGTTACCAATGTATTAGAATGTTATGTTATGTGTATATCAAACTGCTGGTACAGAAGTGTGTATAAAGTACTGAGCTTAAAGATGTATCCACAGTGTACCCTACTGGAAAAGAACAGAAATGCGTATACACTGTTGCAATTGTGTAAATGTATATAGACAGTGGAAACTGGAACATAGAAGATTAACTTGCAAAACTTCAGAAAAATGACTGAAAATAAATTGTTTAATAACTGCGCCATAAAATTTAGTTTCAATGCAGCAAAGAGATGGGATGTCTAAAATTATGGAGCATTCTGCACTGTATTGTAAGTGTTTTATTTTTTTATGTCTTCCAGCAGTTGCAAACATCTGAAGGCTATGTATTTTCACAGGAAGATGCTAAATGCTAGCAGTTTCTAGTAATGGTTGTTGAACCTGGGAACTGAAGTCAGGTGATAAAAAGTGATGTCATGCTGCAAGTATCTCAACAGTAATATTTTATATTAATTTAAGAACTCTCTGAGAGAGTGACTGTGCATTTTGTATTTTGTCTTTGACCTGGCAGCATCTGCTGGAAACATCCACTCATCACATCTGTCTTGCCTTGTTGTAAGTAAGTTAACTAGGGTACAGTAACTTATTTTAGATTCAGTAAGGAATATAGTAAAGATTAGTTTAGATCAGATGTGTCCAACCTGCGGCCCGCGGGCTGCATGCGGCCCTCAGACCTCTTCCATGCGGCCCCTGACCTCTAACTGCAACATCGATATATGCATGCCCCAAAACACTTTTTTTATTTTGTGCTTTTCACGCCCGTGACCTATAACTCTGTCGATATGTGCATGCACCAAAGCACCATTCTAGCTTTGATTATTTTGCGCCAAAGAGGGATCTGTGTGTTCCCGCCATTATTTCGTGACAAAGAATCAGTGGGTGTTCTCACTGAAGAGGGACTCTTGTATGGATTTGCCGTCATTGCCTATGAAAGGGACAGCACTTACTGTGTTAATAGGCAAGTACGGAGGGAGTGGATGAGTGAGTACATGCATGAAAGCAGAATGTTTGTGCATGTGAAAGTAGAAAAAGAGTGTGTGTGTGTATGTGTGTGTGTGTGTGTGTGTGTGTGTGTGTGTGTGTGTGTGTGTGTGTGTATGTGTGTGTGTGTGTGTGTGTGTGTGTGTGTGTGTGTGTGTGTATGTGTGCATGACATAGAGAGAGACATGCACAAAGAGGCTAATGACAATCTACCTACTGAACCCAAATAAGTTATCTCACAAATATATCGTGCATCAAAAGTACACTTTCATTAAATTGTAGCTTTCCTGATGGAGAGAGTGTTGTATTGAATATGAAATCATACCTCTCAACTGTATGGATTTTCACTTCATCTTTCAATTTGTGTCTTTTTCTTAGGAAATAACATTAGTCATCCAGGGTAATGCATTCCAGGGAGTAAGAATGAGACAGCAGCCTAAGGTTAATGGGTCAGTAATGGATTGACTTTGTGGGACTGTAGCATATAAAGTGGGTCTATATTAGATCACCGAATGCTTAGGTAAGCGAACGGTGATTAACTGACCCGATGTAAGCAAAAGCTTACAAAACCGAACTGTCAGGTGGTTACTTCAGGAAGTGAGCTACGCTGTAACAGTGAGACTGAATGTAAGCCACAGCTGCTTGTGGGTACTGATATTCCCTTAGACAGGGTAACTGCATAGGTAGAGGTGAGTAGTAGTGACCCCACCCCCCCCTACTTATATATACCAACTCTGGGACCGCACTACAGTGCCAAAAACGGCAAAGTACAGAAGCAGCCAAGCAAATTATTTCCCAGGGAAAGAATTCACTTACATGCCGCTTTGATATTTTGCAGTTTCAGTTTTGTCAGTTTGACCAAGATGCACTCGAAAACATGCGTCTTCGGTCTGCTGATAGGAACCCTATAAAGTTGAATTGTTTTTTTCTGACAAACAAAAAAGCACCCAGTACTGTTTTGTCATTGGTGGGTTCTAAGCAGTGGCAGATTGGTCAATAATAAGTATAGCTTTGGTGGATCATCAGTACTGGAAAATCAGGTGGGCACAATGTCATTTTTTAAATGTTGGGGGTTTTAGTGTGTATGTGTGTGTTTGTGTGTTGGGAGGGCTGCAACTATAGATGATTATTAAAGACAGAGACTTACGGACTGTGGAGAATATGTTATTTGTTTCAAAACCTGATACTTGGATACTAGGCATGCCAAAAGGAGATTTGTTAAGATATAGCTTCTTGCCATTTGCAGTGGATGGATATTTACATTTAATGGACAATGCTAGCAGTACGAGTGTGGTCCTGTAGGGATCTGGAGGATGCCAAGTCTACCACTGCTAATGTCTTGTAAAGTGAACTGGAAATGGAGATTGGGATGTTACTGAAAAAATACAGTAAGTGGGCTTATAAATATAGTTTAATTAAACAAAGTGCACTTGCAATTTGCAGGCTATAATTTAATTTATTTCAGGTAGTCCAGATCCTGGTAGATTGTATCCCATTAGACTTAATTAGGGAGAGCTACCATTCCTGGGAAATAAGCAGCCCTAGTTTCAGTGAAAGCTCTGTGGTTGTTTGCAGGTAGGAAGTTGCAGGATGTGGATGCAATGTGTTTTATTTATTATTTTTAATGCATTTGTCCTTTCAAAGCATGGTTTTCTTTGTTGCAAAAGAAGGCAGGATTGATTGAGCCATATAATGCTTACCTAACAATGATGGAATAGAAAGATTATAAGTGATGTATAATGTTTGCAGCTTACAGTTGTTTTAATGGTGTCTGTGATGCATAACTATTTTGGGGCCTGTGTCCCACTTTTTTCTCTTTCTCCAGATTTCTTGCTCTGAGGTTGAGAGGTATGGTTCCATACTAAATCAGAAGGTTGTAGTTACCTTGGAAGACTTTTCAGCATAATTACGAGAAACAGGGCCTTTTTAATATCTTTGCTTATTTCCAATATAAACTGCCATATAACCTTGCAAATAACCTTCTTATTAAACTACTTTAATTCTTTTGGAATTGACAAGTATGCTTCATTGGTTCAGACGTAAGCATAGAGTGCTAATGTGACAGCTCAGTAAACTGTTAGTCTGTGAATAACTTCTGCACAAATTAAAATGTCTGAATGTCAAATGGCTTTAGATTGGGGGGAAGTTATATGTTTACTCCAGTATGTAGTATGATCTTAAAGAGTTTATAGATTTCTTATTTATTTACTTTTTGCTGAGCAGTTGTTTACTAATTTATTGATGGTCCTTTTTGTGGTGGGAAATTAGTTGGATGAGTCCATCTCTAGTATGATTTTTTTTTCAGCTATTTTTACTTCCAGGCAATTTTATTCAGTGAGTGTGTGTCATGTGATTACTGAGGTTGCCTATTTTAGAAGTAGGGGCTCCTTTTGTGTGTGTGTGTGTGTGTGTGTGTGTGTGTGTGTGTGTGTGTGTGTGTGAAACAAATCTCCAAGAGTGTGTGTGTCAGCTACTTGGGCAGGGACACAAAGCACTGGTTGGAGAGAGAAAGAGACTGTTGGAGGGCTTGGCTTGGAACCCTGGCTAAGGACTCAGCTCTATAGCTCTGCCAGTGGGGAGTCTTATTGGGGATCTGGAGGAAGAGGGAGAAACCAGCTCCAGACTGACTGTGGTTTCTGTGTGCTCTTAAGGGAAATTCCACTTTACTGCATGTGTACTTGTCATCCTCCCAGTGTGTACATTCCCCACTGTTGCCAATGGTGAGGATTGATCCTCCTTGATTACTGGGCCAGTGTTGGGGCATCACACAAGGACATGAACGTCCTAGCAAACAGCAGCCTGTTTCTTCTCAACCCAGTAACCATAGATAGACTTGGCTGTCCATATTGGAATCACCTCTAAGAAGGCAATTCCTCCATACTTTCATCTAGGTAGGACCTCTCCTCTGGCCAGAACTCGGCAAAGCAGCAACATTTATAACACCTATAGAGTATACATTTTTGAAAAAGTACAGATCTGTGCTGTTTACTTATTGTCTTACCAAAACAGTAACCTTATATAATGTTCTATGAAGTTCGCTACAATTTCACCGTCATACGTTTAAACACGTTTTACTTCTCTGCTAGCATAAATATTACCTCCCCAGTAAGCAACTCTGAAAAGACAAAGTAAAGATAGCATTGATCTCAAAACTTTATCGTCCTTAAATGTTTTTTGGATCATTCTGTCATCCATTCTAAGTAGTTCAAACACAAAAACAATAACAGTAGTGACAGCAAACACATACTAGTGAGCTCAATAACTTAGAAGCTTCTAGAAAGCTTAGTAAAGACATAATTAAGGAGAAGGTTTATAAACAGATTGAACTGGATAACAATTGTAAGTACTTCACACAACAGGATTTTATGCACTAAACATATATATTTAAGTACATCTAAAATTATTTCCATGGGAGGAACTCCCTAATTAAACTACAATTTTCATTACAGGAAAATATTTGGTTTAGTATCATATGGAAAGTAAATTTAAATTTAGTATATTATACAGTCCTCACTGTGTAGCATTTGTAAATAATAAGACAGTAAATTACCATCTCAAGATTTCAGAGTAATATTCCAGTTATGCAGGTTTATAAGACCTTCAGTAAAACTAGAGAGTATTTTTGATTATTCTAAGGAAAAAGCTTTTATTACTACCTAACATAGTCTTTCACATGAGTAGGGAGATGCCTTAGATGAGTAGAAAATATAAGGAGTGCGACAATATAATCTTTTGAAAAGGTTGAAGAATGTCTTATTTTTATTCACAACAGATAAGAGTTATGAGATCCTCAATGCTTCGTTGAAACAGACACATTTACATGTTTCTCAGCTAGAACTTCCACAATATACTAAATGGCTGTGGTAACAAACAAGGAAGAACCTACATGCTACACAAGGAATCACCCATCTCTTTTCCAGACTTGGTCACAATGATTTAGTTATACTGATTCATCACCAGCAACTATAGTACAAGACGTACGTCCCAACTAACTATCAGTAATTTCAGAAATCTATTTAGTGCTTTACTTGCAGAGCTTCAAATAGACTTCATTCCCAGGTGCAAACAATTTTTCTGAGCTCACTGTTATTCTTGACATTCGTTTTTGTATTCAGTAGAAGCAAATCAAATATGGATCTAAGCCTTTTCAAGATAAGCATTCTTACTGAAGATAAGCTTGTCCTTCAGCATTCATTTTGTAGTTGAACAAGAACAGTAACAGCCTTGTTTCCACAGTCTCACATTCCCAAGACATTAGACTAAACATGTAATCATACAATACCTGCTTGCTAAATTGTACTATGCAAGAATTTTCAAATTTCTTACCAGTAAAACAAGACCTTATATGAGACACTTGCATTTCTGGATTACCATCTATGATAAAAAGTCAAATAATTTTTTAATTATTTTACATTAACTGTACGAATTTTTAGCAGATATATCAATCCTCTTTGAATGAGAGCTGTATGCCATCTATTTTAAAATGCTGTCTCACGTAATCAGTAGTTTAATACAGATTTCCAGAATTTGTAGTCGGCACAGTTATCTGTTTGACTGGGCACATAGTAAAACTAGAAACATTCTTCTAAGAAATAGACTGTGTCATCTAATGCTATTTCTATAAAGGTGCATAACAGGACACTTTACTGTTTTCTTGAAATTCATTACTCAGCTATATATATATCTATAGTTCTCCTTCACAAGATCGAATGAATGGAAGCTCGAAATGCATAAACTCGAGAACAGAATCTCGAACTTCAATTCACTCGAAATTGTGACTGGGATGTTTAGGGTTAGAAAAAAAAAAAAAAAAAAAGAGTTAATTTACCTTTTTGCAGGGGGCTAGGTCTCCCTGCACCCTTGCAGCTGTCTTCTAAGAGCTGCGTGACTGCACTATAGCGGAGGACTGGTAAATCTTCTGTTTTGCACTTATGCATATAGCGCAGAATGGGAGATTTCCCTTTCCTTTGCTGTAGTGCGATCTCGGAGTAGGAATATTTAAGTAGGGGAGTGTGGGGGGTACAGGGGAGCAAAGCCCCCCTGCAAAAACATTAGAAAGGTGTAAACTTGAGATTTTGGCTTCGGGGTTATGAATTTCGAGTTTATAGGAATTCAATCTTGTGAAGGGGAACTATATATATATATATATGGGTCTATCTGACTTGGTCGACATTTCATTTGGTCGACAATTCATTTAGTCGACATGTCATATAATCGACAAGCTTTTGCCCCCTCCCCCAAAATCGTGCAACCCTGGAGTTAGAATATATATTTAGGGGTGGGGCACAGCCCCCACTTGGTGTGTAAGCCCCCACTTAAAAAGCTTGTCGATTATATGAAATGTCGACTAAATGAATTGTCGACCAAATGAAATGTCGACCAAGTCAGATAGACCCATATATATATATATATATATATATATATATATATATCACTACGCCTTTGATTCTAGACATTCCAGGATATGCTAAAATACATGTTCAGTATGGCAGAACAAACTTGAAGGACTATGACTCCCACAATACATGACCCAGTATGGTAAATCTACACTCCTGTTGCAGTATTCATAACATGAGGGACAGTACCAAAGCTCATGATGAAACTTTGGAGGAGGAAGGGGATGTAGAGACCTCTCAAAAGCTATGAAGAAAGGCCCTAGCAAAACTAGCTCTTGCTCTGGAGATTCCATCTAACGTATAGTGTTCGGTGAAGGTATGTACAGAAGTATAGGTAGTAGCTTCAAGAATGGAATTAGTGTCCAAACCCTAGAACAAAGCACCAGAAGAAGCCACAGTCCTAGCAGAATGAGCCTTAACAGAAAAAGGAGGCTGGGGCTGATAATCTGGAGTTTGGGATGCTGAAATGAAAGCATCTAATAAAGCAGGCAAAACTGGAGGCACAGCAAAAGGAGAAGGGGACTCCATTTGCAATAGGGCATATCATCTCTTCTGCATATCACTAACCTGGGAACTATCCCATTTGAAGCAATCCCTCATTTTGGAAATAGTTTACCCAAAAGTAATCTCTTCTCTGGGAGACTCAGTACCATTAGACTCTTCTTCTGGAGAAGCATACTCCAGAGGAGAAGAAAGCTGAGTAGAATACGCTAAGGATTCATCATCTGAAGACAAATCTTCCTCAGAATAATCTTGTTCCTAATTCTCTTTTGTGGTGAAGATGTCCAAGGCGAAGTGGAGACACCAGAAGGAGGCTTAAGGGTCATGAGGGCATTAAATCAGCCTTGGATAAAACTCTGCCATTCACTTTGTGGACCTCTGGGGGAGTGGAATGCTTGGTCTTTTGCTTCTTTTTAATGTGCACATTCACCTAATGAAAATTGGAATGGCTCATCTGTAGTCAGGACTTCCTCCCTAACTAGTATTTAAGAGATCTCCCTAGGGCCTTCTGAAATCATGAGTCAGTTTCCCTTGAACATCTGAAGAGGATGTCTGCAGATCCTGAGGATGTGCCTGTCATCAGATCCATTGCGATCTCTGAACCAGTATCAGCGAAGAAGCTGAACCATGGACCATATGCATTTCTGGGCCTTCATCGGCCTTGAGAGAGATGTCCAATGTAGGAGGCACAGCTGAAGAGCCATACCAAGGGTGTCTGGCTTTTTTCTTCACAACTAACTTGGCAGAAGACCCAGACATACACTCCATAGGGTCTTTCGCTAAGCGTTTAAGATGTTGGTTTTCTAGATAAATCGCTAGTGAGGACAGCCAGCTACGCAAAGTCTTAGGGACAAAGGGCTGGCAAATGGAACAAGTTTTATGGTCATGGGTAGGCCCTAAGCAAAATAAACACTGGTCATGACAATCTTTATGTGGAATCTCTCCCACACTGGAACTTACCTTTCTTGGATGACATGAAAAAACCTCACAAACACAGTAGCAAAAAAAGGAGAAAAAAAACCCCCAACAGGGCACTTATCTGAAATAGCTTGATACAGTAGCAAGCAATTCGGGTGATCAGACCGACGATCAAAGATGGCACCCGGACTGGCAGCAGAGAAGTTCTGAGGATAGTACATGCAGATGTTGCATTTATGTCCTACATACAAGGGGAGCATACTTGCAAAGTCCCATGTGCTTGTAAGTAGTAAAAGGCTTTGGTATACTGGCCAGATGTCGGGTTGCACTTGGCAGGGAGTCCCTCATGTTATGAATACTGAAACAGTAGAATAGAAGGGCATCTAAGTGCTATGAGGAATCTGTACTAAGTACTGTACTGTTATGTGTCCCTTTATCAATACTACACAGGGGTACACAGTGCCATCCTCAGATCCTGCCCATTTCTGAATCGCTAATACATTGTGGTGCTCAGTTCAGCATGTATGCTGTTTGTACTTAATGTTCTCAGCAGTTTATGTAAATTACTGAGCTGGGAGCTTGGTCTAAAGCTCTTCAAACTATTTTTGTTTCCTGCTTATGGGGCAATATCACTCAGGTCTTATCCAGCCTGCCTCCTGCAGAGTTATCACACTGGATAATAACTTTAGTTATTGGGAGAAGGGATGTACTGATGGAGAACTCACCAAGCATACATTTGCATTTAGTACTTTGCCTGTGGAATGACTAACTCTTTCGAGATGAAAGACTATGAACAAATTTGTTGAGGATGTTTTTTTAAATAAGTTGCTTCTAGACTTCAGAAGGCACCATGACAATATTTTTTTAACTGAATAATACTGGAAGATTATAATACAATGGAATATTTTACATCTATGAGTAGCAGTGGACTTTAGCTTGAGAAGAAACATGGATCCATCTGTGAAATTCTTTAAGATGATTACAGGAGAGTGAAGATTTTTGAATTAACATACTTTAGCATTGATAGTTTCCCCTCTCTCTCTTTTCTATGGTACTTGTTGTTTTGACAGCTGGATGGTACCTCATAGATTCTGTAGCTGTGCATGACACAAGACATCTTATTCATCAGTCATGTCTGGTAGATTTATTCCAATTAAAGCAATGTCTTTTGACAGATATTAGCATTGCTCCATAGCTGCTGGAAAGGTAGAGGTGACAAATTATAACTGAGTCATTTTTAGTAAGCAGACAAATAAATGCAGATAATTCTAAAATGAACCATTTTGGGGCTTGCCCTTAATAGCCAGGCCATGAAGACTATAGATGCATTTTAGGCTTGACTCATCCAATCATTTACACAGGAATACATATACAGGGAATTAATTTTTATTGAAATCATCAAGGCAGGTGTAACATTTTTTATGTTTGTTTTCTGTAGTACAGAACAACAGAAAATGGTAACATTCATATGTCCCCAACCACTAGGCCGCAGACGGGTTCCAGGCCATGGACCATTTGCTACTGGGCCACCAGGCATGGAGTGAAAAGAAAAAGGGAATGCGTGTATGTATGTATGTATGTATATGAATGTGTTTATGTGTCTGCATGCATGAATGAACGTGTGCATGAAAGCAGAATGTATGTGTGTGTGAAAGAAGAAGAGACTGTGTGTGTGTGTGTGTGTGTGTGTGTGTGTGTGTGTGTGTGTGTGTGACAGAGAAAGTCAGCAGTGAGATCAATCAAGCCAGCTAAGGAGTGCTTTTGCTGTTTAGCGAGTGTAAAATAAAAGTCAAGCAAACCGAAAAGTGTATGTGTGTGTGTGTGTGTGTGTGTGTGTGTGTGTGTGTGTGTGTGTGTGTGTGTGTGTGAGAGACAGAAAGGGAGAGAGAGAGAGAGAGAGAGAGAGAGACAGAGTGAGAGAGACAGTGAAGAGTGAGAGTGATCCCTGGCAGCAGCAACAAAGAGGTTTGCATACCACTTGACCATACCACTCAACCTCTTGCACAATAAATCTAGATAGTGCCACAAATAATATGGCCAGATTTTAACAGACAGTCAACAAATTTGCCATTAGGTTTACATACCTCTCGAACATACCACTCAGCCTCTCACACAATGAATCTGGACACATACCTCTCAACCTCTTAGAGCAGGAAATCTGGACAAAGCCAAAAATAATGGGTGGACAAAGGCCCAAAATAGGGCATGTTTAAGTACTGCTCTTACAAACATAGTAGATAGGAATACAAGTTTTGCATTAGCATGTATTTTCTGAAGGGTATGACGTCTGAAACTCAAGTGTCTGTCATTATTTTCTGACTTCAAACCTTAATGATTTGCCAGTGATTTGTCAGAAAACAACAATTTTATGAAAAACAGACCAAAAATATGAGACAAAAGTCTGGACATTCTGCGAAAATCTGTACAGTTGAGAAATATACTGGACAGAGCCAAATAATAGGCACATATTTTAAATATTGCTCATAAACTTAGATAGTCAATAAGGTTTACATATCTCTCAACCACAGTAGATCAATGTTATGCTGTTAAGCAGAATGTACACTTTATTTTATTGTTTTATAACTATTGCCAATTGTCTTTTTATTGCACTTTAAAGCTTTTCTCCTCGGGTCTCGACTGAAAACGGACTTCTTGTCCAGCCAGACCTCCCTGGTAAGCTAATGTCAAATAGATAAATATTATGCACTTTAGTATGCGTGCGCAATGGCTGGTCCATGGAAAATTGTCTTACATGAAACCTGTCCTTGGTGCAAAAATGACTGGAGACCGCTGATCTAGTGGCTGAGTAAGATATGTACCCAGCTGGGATATATTACCTAAGCGAGGTCATAATTGCTAAGTATAACTTCTGCACAGTTCAGTATAATTAGAAGTACGTCTTTGGCAGTTTTTGTCTTACATATAGTCAGAGCAAGGTGCAAGCTCTTTTCAGCCATCCATTATGAGAGAGAGAGAGAGAGAGAGAGAGAGAGAGAAAGAAATGTGATATCTCTGGATTTCTAGTAAAAACACACGTAGTGAAACTGTGTGATATTCGTCCAGAATGCAGATAACAACATATGGTAACTGCATCAAGTTCTAGCTCTTTCCTGAGACATATGCAAATAACTGTTTGTTAAATTGTCACAAAATATCCATGTAAGTGCCAGGTTTCCAGAACTGCAAAAATGCTGGTCTTGCATAAAATATTCTGTGCATAGCATTTGGTCATTTTGTTGCTGGCAGTACTATAATTGACAAAGATGCTTAGAAATGCTTCCTAGGATAAAGTGATTGTTTTGGTACTTACGTATTATTGCAACCACATGTAATGGCGATAGCAGTTGCTTAACGATCATGACATATGATCATTAATGTATGCAGAAATGTTGGCCCTTAATATTGTACTATTTTTGGGGTAACATGCTCCTGTTAATGTCTGTAAATCCTTAACTTTGTCTGGTTGCGGACTTTTTTCATAGATGGGATCTTGTAATTTCGCTGTCACTTGTTGAGAAATTCCACTGCCGCGACTATTTCATTGCCCAACAAAAATACAAACATGTCTGAAAGTGGAATTTAGGAAGCTTGGCTTTTTGGTTGTTTTCCATTTTGTGGAGATCATTTCACCTTTATAGAGTAGGTATTGGAAAAAGGTAGGTAGACTGAAGTAGCACTTCTCTAAACTTTTATGTATGCAACCAGGGCTTATATGGCAGCTTGTGAAAAATGAATGCTTCTTTGCGGATTCTAATGAAATATTTTCATTAAGTTGCAGACTCGAAACTTGTTTATGGGATTTTAAGACCTTAGCTGTTCTGCATCACCTGCAAGCCTTTAATTAGTGAAATGAAGTAGTTGTATGTCACTGTAGGGTTTAACTGGCTAGACTGGACCTTTTGGGTCTTGAGGTGTAAGAAAAGTGTACAGCTGCAGGCTGGTACTACCAATTAAAAAAACTTTGCAATCCATCACACTTTTGCCATGCAATTTACTGTGGACCAGTGATAGAGGTAACTGATCTGTGGCTTTGCAGCATTTCAAGCTTATTTAACTTCATACCGATCAAACAACCATATTTCATGATCGTTAACACTGCCGCTCAAAATGTGGTTGCGATAATACGTAAGTACCATTGTTTTTGCTTTAGGAAGCAAGTAAGACATTGAAAGATGTCATAGTAGGGCACTACTGAAATCAGGTTTTTGTCAGTTGAAATATAACAAAATATTCAGCATTATTGAAGCTTAGTCGTAAAGAAACACATTATAAAATGCACAGAAAGAATTACACAGAAAGGGAGGTTAGTCCAAAGACAAATACAAGTGCCAGTGAAATTTGTTACCTTCTGTTACCATATGATTTGAAGCTTTATAAGACTAGTACGAGAAACATACTGAATGACTGAAACAGATGTCACATGACTTAGAACATCTGTGAAATATGAACAAGTAGAAGGAGATGTATATAGTAGGGGGGTTGGTCTATCAGTGTTAGGCAACTGAAGGAATACACATGCACTGATGAGGTGACTATACTCTGGGAGAACTATAATGAATTATACCATGACCCCCATTGATATTCCAAAACGTGCACGCTGATTGATCAGCGTGCACATTGTAAATCGACTTATACTAATGGAAAAGGTCCGGTCGCCCAGACTTTTTCCATTAGTATAAGTCTTTTTTAAAACACTGTCTCGCTATGTTAAAGGAGTTTAACATAGCGAGACAGGTTTAAAAAAGCAACGGAGATCTCCGTTGCTTTTTATAAAGCTGTCTCGCTATGTTAAACTCCTTTAACATAGTGAGACCGTGTGTAAAAAGCAACAGAGATATTGCTTTCTCCGTTGCTTTTTTTTTAAACCTGTCTCGCTATGTTAAATGGGTTTTGCCCTCGTGACCAAACCACACCAACTATGGGTAAATCCAACATTACCCACACCCAGGCAGTTTTAGATATTACCATAGATCTGTGTGTGTCTCTGGATAACCTAAACAAATTTCAGTCAGTAAAATACTTCTAGCCAAACAGAATGTGTCATGCAGTACACTTGGCTTCTCCTCACCGCAGCTTGACCCACTTTATTCTTGGTGATATGTATTGACATTTCTCTAAATAAAACGCAAGTGTTCTGTTTCTTTTCATCCCCATGGGTTTAATGAAATCTGTAATGTAGAACATTGAGCTAGCTTATTGCCTTGGGAGTTCTGATTACTCCACATTCTGCCTTGATACAGTTTCTTCCTCACATTGCACTGACAGTTCTCTGAATAGAAAACTAAAATGTTAGCTCATTTTAAGCTCTGAGAGAGTATACTGAATCTGTCAATGTAGGCTGTAAGTTACTGTTTACATTTGTCTATTTTATCCTCAGGTGTCAGCAGTTACAAATTGCAAAATTATGTTTTTTTAATAGTCAACAATTTCTTCTTTTTGGCCTGAGTAGTTACCATTCTTAGATGCACATTACAGCCGTTAAGGAAATCATTTCTTTGTGTTTCAGAATGCCTCAAGTCTGTGATTATCAAATCGTCATGACTTCTATAGTTATTGGAAGACTTCCAGCCAGTAAAAGACAATTTTTTTTTCTGACAAATCCAGAGAACTCTGGGAAGTTGTCTGCGATTTGATAAATTGTCTAGGACAGTCATTAAAAAGTCCCCATGATCTAAGAAGTAGATCATTTTTTAAAAGTGCCTACTGACTCAGCTTTACAAAGAATGCTACAACATAAATGCCTTATCACTCCACACAGCTGGAAGGCTAGATAGTTGTGCTGAATAAAATACTTTGTAATGGGCCCAAATAAAAAAATTAGAAGTAAAGCCTTTCCACTCAGTCTGTTGAAAAGCACGAAGCAATCTGCAACTGGGTGTTTTTATTTTCTTGGACATTAAGAGTTGAACGTTTTATTGAGAATGAAAGTATGACCTTTATTATATTTTGTGTTATAAATTATATATTTTTTATAATTTCTTGCTGCTTTCTTTACTTCTTTCCTAGCTTTATTTGTTTGTTTATATGGCATGTAGGCAGTGAATTAAATAAACTGTTATATGAAGGGTATCATAAGAAAAATATCTATTTAGAGACATTACATGTAACTAACACTTAACTAGTGTGAATGGCTCCATCTAAGGGCTATATGTGATGCTCGAAGCATGTTTTTTGCATGCAGTGCTTTAATTAGAATCCAGGGAAAGCCTACAGAAAACATAAGCGACTTGTAAACTGTGTTAATCAGTTGAAGTCAGTTACCGTGTGTGACATGGTTTCTCTGAGAGCCATGTATAATGACTTATATTTCACAAAAAAACTCATGAGATTGTTTGAGAGCTTTAATAATATTTGCCATAGTATTTCTTTTTTAATTACATTTGAGATAATTAGAAACAATACAATAAATTAAATCCATTTTAACTGTCTCAAAGTTATAGTGTGAAAGAATAAACTGTCTCAACAAGACAGACACTTAACATATAAGTAGAACATACAATAATTTCCACAAAACAGCTGTGTCACAAATATATGCTCATAAAGCACTGTTCGATCTTGTTTTTAGCATGACTTTTTAGTGCATTATAATGGCTTGACTAACTGCTGTAGTATTGCAATGGTTTAAATGATCCAGTATACAGCTTTAGAACTGTCTTGCTGGATACCACCACATGCAAATGCAGCAGTTTGGGGGCATGGCTGATGTAAATTAGCCATGTGCTGAGCCTTGGGGCCATACACTGGGAGATTTAAACAGAGCAGTACAGCGCTTGAAAGACAAGCTCAACAGTGTTATTTTGTCCAGAGCAGTGAAGATTCACCCGAGTACCTTTACAATGTAAACCCATTGCTATTTATGATAACAGTGGATCCGTTAACATTGTAGTAGGTAAGCACTGTGAGCGTGTGTGTGTGTGTGTGTGTGTGTGTGTGTGTGTGTGTGTGTGTGTGTGTGTGTGTGTGCGTGTGTGTGCGTAACTGCAAGTGTCTGTGCAATAATGTTTCATACACTGGTAAAGGGGACACAATGCAAAGTGTTTGATTAGAGACAAGCAAATTTGATTAAATGCAGCTCTTACATGTCTGTGAATCACTTGTTATTACTGTAATGCTAACAGAGCTGATATTTTGTCTGAATACTCCCCCACCATGTCTTTAAATTTGATATACATACATTTCATTTTATACTTTTCGTTTTTCAAAGGTAAAGTTGATATGTGTCTAATTAATATGATCTTGTAAGGTGTCCAGTGAAACACAGACAAGTAGCACAAATGTAATACTTTTAGTAAGTGGAACACATGATTAAAACCTAGTCCCAATAGTTGTGAAGCAGAAATCATATAAAAAAAAACTTTCACTGTAAGGCAACAGAAACACCATGAGTAAAATAACTCATATTTATTCATAGAGATTTAGCTCTTTCATTCAAAGACTTTATCAGAATAAAAGCTGTATTAAAAACCACATTTAAATACACTAGTAAAAATCAACACTTAAATACCTGACCAATCAGCTTAACAGTTCCAATTAAGTCTATGGAACACATTTAATCAATGAGAATTTTGTATGTAAACCAGCCAGTATTATAGCAATAACCCACGCCTGGGTGTGGGTAATGCGGGATTTACCCATGGTTGGCGTGGTTCGCCCGAGGGACCAAACAAAGACAACCGTGGGTAAATCCCGCATTACCCACACCCAGAAGTGGGTTATTGCTATTATACTATGACATTATTTAGGAAAAGAAACAATTACTTTTCTTAAATAATGGCATTGTATAATGCCTCTTTGCTGCCCTTCCGCAGCTGTCTGGCATCCGCGGCAGTTCTGATGTACTGCGCATGCCTACGCAGGACATCAGAGCTGTGGCCAAAAGCAACGGAGAAAGCAAGATCTCCGTTGCTGTTTCGCTATGTTAAATGGGTTTAACATAGCGAGACAGCTTTAAAATAAGCAACGGAGATGTCCGTTGCTTATTTTAAAGCTGTCTCGCTATGTTAAACCCATTTAACATAGCGAACAGTAACGGAGCTCTTGCGTTCTCCGTTGCTTTTTTTTTTTTAAACCTGTCTCGCTATGTTAAATGGGTTTAACATAGCGAGACAGCTTTAAAGTAAGCAACGGAGATCTCCGTTGCTTATTTTAAAGCTGTCTCGCTATGTTAAACCCATTTAACATAGCGAGACAGGTTTTAAAAAAAAAGCAACGGAGAAAGCAAGATCTCCGTTGCTTTTTACACACTGTGTCACTATGTTAAAGGAGTTTAACATAGTGAGACAGCTTTAAAAAAAGCAACGGAGATCTCCGTTGCTTTTTTTAAACTTGTGTCGCTATGTTAAACTCTTTTAACATAGCGAGACAGTGTTTTAAAAAAAGACTTATACTAATGGAAAAAGTCCGGGCGACCGGACCTTTTTCCATTAGTATAAGTCGATTTACAACGTGCACGCTGGCCAATCAGCGTGCACGTTTTGGAATATTAATGGGGGTCATGGTATAATAATAAATATTCTATTCTAAAAAACACTTTATACAGATACTTTCATTAATCCTATTCTAAAAAACATTTAATATAGATGCACTATTTTAAAAAAACTGACATTTCTTTAATCGATGGCGCTATTATCAGAGGTCAGGATCAAACCTTGTACCATGTGCATGAAATCATACTGCCTAATGATTAATGATTACATTGGTTGTACAAGGGCAAAGACCTCCTTGCATGATGGGGTGTGGACCATAGCCACCCCAAAGAATACTGCCATAAAAAAAGTTATTTGAGGCACCATTTATACTAGTATTAGTTATGGTGACACATCCGGAAAAGGAGTGTAAGCACCAGCCAGCCAGTCATGCAACTAGTGGGGTTATGCAGGTATAGGGTCCACATCCTTTGCTATTAAGAATTATCAAAATGCATTTTGTTAAGTAGTTGGTAGACTGAAATCACTGAAGGAAAGTGCCATCAAACAGGGATTGAGATAGAAGGTACAAATATAGTCTAGAGTGCAATTTGGACAGAGTACCAGAGTACTATGACTCAGTGTTAAAACATCTGGAAATACCATGGGGTTCAGAATGATAAATTATTGTAGATATTATCTTCTAGAGAAAGCACAGTTACAAAAGAGCTGCAGAGAGACAGAGCATTCCTTACTCTGACAACCTCTGAGCAAAAAAAGATGCTCATATGAAGAGAAAAGAAAAGGAAAGAAAACAAAAGAGGCATGCTAATACAAAACTGTTGTTGAGTGCAGACCAGACTGTACAGAGTCTATTTTTCTTAAGAACATTCCTATATAATATTCTCTCATCTGGTGGGCCATTAATTTCTATCTGAACCCTTCCCTGTAGAATAAATGGGGGAGGTTACAGATGTGAGAATGAGATACCGATGACTCCTCTGTACTTGTTCAGAGCGAATTGCTAAATTCCTCTGGGTAAAGGGAAAGAAAAAGTGGATGAGTACGACAAAGTAAAAGATGAACTAAGAGAAGCAAATTAAGAGATAGACTACTAAAAAAAAGATTCAGAAAGATATCAGACATTAAAGACAATTTTTTGGTTTTACAGACTATGATGGGATTCATGATACTAGATGAAAAAGAACAGCTTGACAGTGGAAAACAGGAGATGACTGCATGTTTATTTAGGAATATAAGTTTTTAGAAAGAAACAACAAAGAATAACATTAAAAATAAATCCCTGTTACTTTCACACATTCTTGAAAAATTAAACTATGTAGTGACATAGACCCTAATCCAGGCCCTCCTTCCATTTCTAACTCCCTCACCCACATCCCCTGTGGTCACCTCTAATAACTCCAAACAACTAAACTTTACCTCTATAAATATCCATAGCATTCGCTATAAAATAACTGAGCTGCATGCCTGGGTCTCTAATTGCACAGTGAACACTGCTGCCCTTACTGAGATATGGCTAAAACCTCATATAAAAGACTTAGATATTACCCTAAGATACAGCATCATTAGAGCCGACAGGCTGAACAAAAAAGCTGGAGGGGTGATTATTCTCTACCTTAATGCATATGAAGTTAATCCTCTTACAGAAACTCTGCCCAAATAGAATAATGCAGAGCTAGTTATCACCTACACAAAATTAAATGACCACAAACTCCTTTGAATAATAGTTTTATATATCTCCCTAGAAATAGTATATTTCCCTTGACGACAAAGACAACAAAACAGTCATTTTAGGTGATTTCAGTATCAGCTGGAGTATTTTCACTTCTAACTATCCTTCTTCTAGCATCAATCATCATGACTTCAAACCGCTTACTACTTCTACTTGTTATAACAAAACCCAGGACACTAGTCCCGTTATTGACTGGTTTCTGGTCTCTGCTCCATGTGAGTGAGCTGCATGACGAACCTTTCTTTAATCCTTTAGGGATCAATATCCTAAATGCAAGGTATCAGATGTATTATTCTCCATGCCAAACAAGTATACAAAAATACTCATAATCTCTCAACGTTTTTCTCTTAGCTTATTTAATTTCACAATTCCAAAAGCTTTGTCGCTAGATGAGGCAGTAGAAATGTCAATTCATCTGTTTAAGCAATCTAAACAGCATTGCGCCACTATGTAAAAAGGGAGTAAAATCTAGCTTTCCTCTTGGCTTACTAATCAGAGTAGAAGTATTATACAAAATAGAGACTGGATGAATTGAAATACCATCAGTAATGCAAAACTTCATAAAACCTACAGTGCCTTAATGAACTTTACTACCTTACCAAAAAGTCAGTCTTGAAAGGAAACAATAATATTCTAATTTTCAAAACAACCATAGATATAATCCCCAAATATTTTGGTCATTCAGTAAACAAATTTTACATGCAGGAACTAAGAATGCCCTTAAACCTTGTCCCAGTAACCCCCCCTTAGAAACAGCCACCAAGTTTAACTTGTACTTTCTTGAGAGCATAGCTGGCCTCACCAATGAATCCTTTCCTGACTCCCATGACTCATGTCTACTCCTGTACACAAACACCCTGAGACAAACACTAAAACCTGTTTTTACCTCCTTCATAAAAATGTTATTATCCAAACGTAAACCTTGTTCACCCTCTGTCAATAACCTTCCTGCAGATTATCTCAGAATTGCTGCTAACACTGTTGTATATCCAGTTCCATTCTTATAAACAGTCCAATTACAGGAATCCTACATTCCTACCATCCGGAAAAATACCATATTATTACTCACCACAAAGGTGTCACTTCTACCAAAATATTTAATTTCAGACCCATTGCCATCTTGGTCCCATCATAAGAATTTTGGAAATATGTGTCCATAAACAGCAACTTCTGCATCTTTTAAAGGAACAATTACCAACCAATACTCAACATGGTATTAGACCTGCCCGTAATAGAATAACTGCCATCCTAACTTTTACTGAAAACATAAACAAAACCAGGGATACAAGTAAACTCATATGTTCCTTGTTTCTGGACTTATCAAAAGCTTTCAACAATGTTTGTCATAAAAAAGCTCCTACTTCAACTGCCCATAATGTTTATTTCATAATCTACTTCTCCATGGTTTAACAATTACTTGTCAGAATGCTACAAGGCAGTCAAATAGAATTATACACTTTCCCCTTATTTATCCATCAATACAGATGTCTCACAATATTCTATACTTGGGCATCTTCTAGTTAATGTCTTTATAAACAATCTTCAAACTTCTGTGCTACAAGCATCCCTTCTTTAGTACTGCAGATTATTCCATCCTTATCTGCCTCTCAGACAATCAGGAAAACTTAAAAACGATTATACAACATGCCTTTAACTCTACTGAAAACTGATTTGTAACCACTAACTCCTTCTTAATCCAAAGAAAACCAAACTTCTTTTATTTTTTCCCAAAACCCTTACTCATCAGAAACATAACTTTAAAATCAACAATATGCCAATTGGAGTATTACCCAATACAAAACTGCATTACAATAGTTGGCAACTTCAGATACGACCTGCACATAAAGAGCTATACAAAAAAAACTCACAAAAAGCTAGGAATGTTATATAGAGTCGAAAAAAATCCTTAAAGCATCGACCAGTCACTCTTGCCACTACATACCTACTGCTCTCTCTATTATATGGTTCTCCCATCCTGAATATCCTTCAAGTTACCCAAACATCTAAACTGGAACAGTGTTACAAAAAGGGAGCTAGATTTGCAACTAATACAAGTCACAGCACATATCACTTATCTACACTAAAATCTCTAAATTGGCTGGAATTATCCTACCAACTAAATTATATCCAAATTGTCTTGAGTCAAAATTACATTTAATCCAACTTCTTTCCAAACTCTAAATACAATTCTCCACCACTACCTCCCAAATCGTCATCCTTGATCTTCTGACAAAAATCTTCTTGACATCTATAAGCCTTACAAAAACAGTGGTCAAAGTCTACACTTTTACTGTATAGCAAAAGTCTGGAATACAGTCGCTGCACAAATCAGGGCAATACATTGCATTCATTTATTTAAGCTGCAACTGAAAGAATTCCTCTCTGATTCCTGGCATTTCACTTGCTGCTCTCCTGACTAAAATTATAGCTCCTTCTCCTCCAATACTATATAAATCCTATCTCTTCTTTTCCTTGTTTTTACTTCTCTTACTCTTTCTCTTATTTCCTTTACTCTTAATCTTGGTTTTACTCTTTATTTCTTCCCTTTCCCATATCTACTCCACTTATCACCTCTAACAAATATTTATTTCACACAATTCCCTCCCTTCCTCACCTCCTTCTTATCCACTGTTTGAATCTTCCACTCTGACATCTGCTTTGTAATAAACTTATGCACTTATCATGTCAACATTTTTCAGAACTACATCATATTGTACTTATCTTGTTTTGATGATGGCATGTGTGATGACCCCACTTAAACCTAGGGCATTAACTGAGGAGCCTAACTCCTCACCACTGTCTCCAGTAAGGGAGCATCACTGAAAGCAGGGATATAAATACTCAATTTTCCCTAAGAGTACACTGGAAAAAGGCTCCAAACCTAGTTCAGGACTATATGCTTCACTCCAGATCCTCAAATTTGTCTTTACACTAACCACTGCAGAGCACTGTGTCCTATTTCTAGGTATTTGACACAGTCACTCTTAAATATTTGACATTCACACATACAATGGCTGCCAGTAGTCAAATATCACAATATACTTCAAAAGGGGTGTTCAATTACATTGGATAAAATAAATATTGATATAAATGGTAGCATGTAATCCAAGCAGAAAGGCATTTTGCACTGGCCCTGGTGTTATCACAATAAGTATAAACACACTCAGGTTATTAAAAGTACTTTCTAAATAACCAGCCACAATAAAAGGTAGCAAAATATTTAACAAATAAAATGATTTAAAACATATATACACTGAATAACTGATTCCAATAAACCACAGAGTTTCACATACAGGCATTATGAAAATAACACTGTAGGATAGGTTACACACTGATTGTTGAAACACTCCATCTAACTGTAGATCCCTAACTGTCTAAAGATTAACTGTCCTTGTCTAATCTAATTAACTCAGCAAGGCAAGCTGATACTCTTACTTCTGCAAGGCAAAATAAGTATATACATCTTCAGGCTGTTGTCTGGTCTTCAGCGACTGGAATAGCAACTCTGAGTGACAACTACTGATCTGGAAAACAGCAACTAACTACTGAACAACTATAACAACTGCTACATCTACTACTAAACTAATGAACATTAGCTGCCTCAGAACCTGTTTTTATAGCAGAATTTTTTTAAAAGTCACAGAAAGCTGTTATGAGAATTCTAGTCTCTCATATCAGACTTTAAAAAGTAAACAAAGCAGCTGCTGTGGAGATTCTATTCCTTTCAGCTGTGGCAAACGATGACATCATATGATAAACTACATTTAGAATTACTTTAAAAACATGCACAGTTGGTCAACCAGAAGAACACTGCTTGATTCAAACATCTTAAATAAATCAAAGCAATAATCAAAAAACATAAACTTATTTACAAAATTATAGCTAATCATGCTGGCATATATAACACAGGGTAATTTGCAATTATTTACAAGTATTTGCAAAACCTCAGCCAGTCATGCTAGCACAAGTAAAAATCATATCCTCATATTATGTGCATATTATTCTACGTCATATGTGTATTATTTTTTGTATTAATATATGCATTTACTTTATGTTATACTATGATGTCAGTTTCACATATGTATATATATTTTCTGTTCTTTTATTTGTAGAGATTTTCTCCCTGGGCCTCCCCTGAAAATGGATAAAAATTATCCAGTTGGACTTTCCTGATAAACAAATGTCAACAAGTAAATAATAAATAAATCTGATCTAACTGCCTTAACTTTCTACTTAGATGGGAAAGAAACATGCTCCTTGTACATGCTTAATATATACTGTTCTATTGTGGCTTGAATGTTATCTTTTCCTGTAATCATATGACCACTGCTTTTTAGTGCAGATTTGAATATTTGCTCAAAGAATGTCACTTATTTCCCCAATAATGGATTTTTTTCTTTCATATGTCAGAGCAAATGTTTTGCCTATATAAAATGCCTTTCATCCCATATTTATATCCATATTTATATCAAACATCTCTCTTTCAAGTGATAGATGATATCACCAATTTCTAATGATGTGTCATTGGTACTGCATTCCTTTAAGTGCATTTCTTTTGCACAGGACTGTCATTTTTTTTCTATATGTAAATACAAACCTTTAAATTTTAGTTTGAAAGTTACCCACCACTCTGAAAATGATCAAATGGTATCATATCAGCATAATCATTAAAAATAATAGTTTTTCCTTGCAATGAGATATGCAAATTGCCACAGACACCAGTCAATCTCTTTAGTCCATATCTTATTTTAAGGACATCGACATCATTATCATTTCAAACAGGAGTTTCAAACTGCTATATGACCTACGAAATCTACAATATTTTTTTCTGCTAGATATTTCCTTGATGGTTAACAAAACATAAAGTAATTTAATATTTTAAAACTATCTCTGTGACAGGTATATGGTTTTGGTTTATCAGTGTAACTCCGGAAAATATCTAAAAGCTGACAACAATACTAATATCTGAATTTTATTTTTTCTGGTTCTAATTTCATAATTGAAGTCACCACTGCTAACTATATTCGTGTTAATTAACAAAAGCTTTCGTCTTATGGAGAAGTTGTTCTCTAGTTTTTACTTAAGTATTTAAGTATAGGCATATATAACAGCCACATGCTGTACCCTGTCCATTATCCTACTGTCTAGTACTAACAGCCTAGAAGAATTCTTTATAATTATGTCCAAGACCTGAATATTTGAATTTTTAAGCAAAGTCCCAGAACAAGTAGTTATATTACATTCCTTGTCTTCCGCAAGCCTGTGCAAAGTGATTTCTCTTGTAATCTTGTAAAAAATCTCATACTCAATAAAGAAATGCAATTTGAAGTTACAGTTTTACATCACTGCAAAACAATAACATCTGGCATAATTTTCATACTATTTACATTCACAGAAAATGTACATAAATTATCATTTTCTCATTTTTGTAGTTTATTGGGCAACTAGCATTGCTTTTCTTTTCCTATGACATAGTGTACTCCCAAAGCACCCAGGCCCAGCAGAGTGAATGAACTTTAGAAGCCCAGTAAGAAGTACATAAAACTTATTTTCATGTGCAAAGTTACTAATGCCCTACTTGGTAGGAATGACTGTATATCATTTTATAAATTAGTATCGGCTTCTACTAACTCACTATTTTCTTGTTCATAATCACTTAATGTATTGTCAGCAGACTTCACTGATAATCACAAACATGCTGGCTGTCTGCATTTAAGGTAGCATTGCTAGCAATATAATCCACCATGCAGTGACTCCTCTTTCACATTCTGTATACAAAGGATAACAAATTTTACAAGTGTGGCCTTTTTACCACATGCAGTATATGGCTGTTTAGGATATATATTACTTAAGTGAGTAACATCTCCAAAAAAAAAGTTACTCCACATATTATGTAGTCCTTCTTATACCAACAATATTTATAAGACAGGTAAATGAGTACTTTTTTCTCCATACGTTCACAGAATTATAGGTAAGTACTAGGCTAGCTGTCCTTGAGGGCCATTTTAAGCCTAGCTAGTTTCCCTTTTTCTGCTCAAATTAACCTCATTTAGTAAGAGATTGGCTTTACCCATCTCATATTCAATAATTATGTATTACCCCTAAGGATAATAACTGGGATCATACCATCGATAATCTATTCTATAATTTCATTTGTCTGTAATTAAGGGTGGCACAGTGGTGCAGCGGTTAACTTTGTTGCCTCACAGCAAGTGGTTCTCCGGTTTCATTCTTGGTTGGGGTGCCTTCTGTGTGGAGTCTGCATGTCCTCCCTGCATTCATTTGGGTGTGCTCCGGTTTCCTCCCACATTACAAAGACATGCTTCTGGAGTGTTTCTCCCTGGGCCAGTGCTGAAAATTGGCTTGTTCAAAGTTGGACTTTCCCGATAAACAAATGTTAAATAAATGATTAAATATATAATTTGAGGGAACCCCTGCATGGGATAAAGCATTTAGGAAATGCCGCTGTCCATTAGTAGTACACAAGGGAGTCCTGGTATAAATGTTCTGTTGCCCAGCCATAGATCCAGCCTCTATATTGACAGGGATCAACTTTATTTTATGTGGAAGGGGAGTCTGTTCCAGAGCAGCAGTATCCTCTGCAAGATATACCTGTCCCACTAAACCATTCCATTGATGTGGTACTGAAGAAGCCATGTAATGTTTTAGGATGAAAGTACTTAACTGTTGTTATTTTATTGGTTTAATAAATTAGACATTTGAAGTGCTCCATGTAGCAGTCCTTGCTATTGTTTGTTTCAAGTACAGTCATACATTTATGCAGAAATTCAGAGGATAAGGTGCAGTACTTTTCCATTTCCAAATAAATAAAGGACTGGGGTCATGTAATCTTTTTCAGCTAATCTCCATGCTCTCTTTCTGCTGAAACAGCTGCATATGTTTTTCCAGTTCCTGATCTGTAGTCAGTACAGTAGTTTACTTAGCATGTTGCACATTATTGACTGTTGTTTCCTCAAGAGTAGGAGCTGTTCACGGCCACTGCTGGATAGAAATGGAATGTTCTTCCTCAGTACTTTGTGGAAATCCATTTTATATAGCATTAGCCCTGTAAAGCAAATTGCGAAGTGTAGTTTCATCCAAACCACACTCAGCCAAATGAGTAACTAGAGTAACTTGAGACTGACTAGGCTGTGACTCAGACAGATTTAAAAATAATGAAGAAACTGTTTGTGTATCAGCAAATTTAATGCCAGCTGTCAACAGATGACATACTCATTCTGACTCTCTTCTCCCGCAGTTTCCTCAACCTGCTCCTCCATCTTGTCAGTTTCTCTCCAGCTGCCTTCTGGGTCCTCCCACAGGAATACAGCAGGAGATTTTCCCCAGTACCCTATCCAAGTTTCCTCTACTCAGTATAAATGTCACCTCTTGTCTGCCTTGAAAAGATGCCACTAACCTAGTGGGACTAATCCAGTCAATGGAGGCTAAATAACTAAATTACATGATGTTTTTCTTAATGCATCTCCAGTTATAATGTGTACAATATCCAGTAAGAATTTACCCCTTATGCTGGACTCAGGACATGACTTTTGCTAACTTGTACCAAATTTGGTCAGAACATGCTAGATTTTGTGATACAAGTAGGCAGTTTCCTATTTTTCCACTATCAGTAACCGAGAACAGTAATCTACTTAAAGTAACAAAGGCGAAGGCATCAGTACTCCATGCCCTCCTGGACCAGACCATAATGAGTTGTTATAGAATTTTGTAGAAACACTGACTGCTGATCAATAGCCAGGAACATGGCACTAGACAAGCATATGCTTCAACCAGAGCTTAAACACCAACCCTGCAGATCAAGGCTCCTGAGGACCGAGGATTCAGTTTTGTTTCAACTATGCATTTCTGAGTGTTGTGCTCCTTGACACAGTGAAGAGTCACCACTATGCAAAGCTCCTATAGCACCCTCTTTGGGATCTAGTACAGGGGGTTTGTTCTGTCTTATTGCACCTTCTTCAGGTTATTGTAATGCATTGCATATGGGGTAGCAATTTTCTCTTGCATGTTGGCTGAGATAATGGTTCCATAATAAACTGTATATATATATATATATATATATATATATATATATATATATATATATATATAGGTTCATAGGTAGGTACTAGGCTATCAGCCCAAAGGCCTACGTAAGCCTAGCCAGCAAGGTTCCATAGCTTACGCCACCCAAGAAAGTTATTTTCCTGTGCCACTGTTGAGCAGAGACACAGAAGTGATCCCCGGGGTGTATTTCCTATTTCCCATCCGCTCATCAAGATTTTTCTTGAAGAGTGCTAATGAAGACCTTTGCTTGACATAGATGGGTAGCTTGTTCCAGAGTATAGGAAGTCTCTGGGACAGGAATCTATCCCTCCGACATGTCCTGTTTATTGTGGTGACAAGGTTTAGGTCCCTAGAGCATGTAGCTCAGAGGGATTGGCATTTCTTTGGGTGTAGCATGTCCAACAGCTCTGGGTTTGACATAGCTTTATATGTTAGGCTGAGATCACCTCGGAGTAGGCGATATGCTATAGAGTAAAGCTGGAGTTTTTTGAGGTGGTCAGTGTAGGGCATTTGTTTGAGGCCAGTAATCCTCTTTCTGAGGTACTTCTGTGGCCTTTCCAGCTGCTGCAGATGTCTTGTGAGGTACATTCCAAAAGGGGCATTGTACTCTATAATGGGTCTAATGAGTGACGAGTAGAGGGGAACAATGACCTCTTTTTTCCTGGATGAGAACCCTTTTATGATGAGGTGTGCCACGTAGAAGGACTTCCTGACTACTGTGGCGATGTGACTATCAAAGGAGAGACTACTGTCCACCTGGGTCCCAAGGTCTCTTATCACGCATTCAGTGTTAAGTAGATTGCTACCTATGTGGTAGTTTATGGGTACAGAGTTTTTACCAAAGGGGATGACACTGCACTTTTTGGCATTGAGCTTGAGGCCATGGCTCTGACACCAGGCATCTGTCTCAGTGAGGCCCTTCTGTAGTATGTCCACATCTTTTGGGGACTTGACTATGGCTCCTAGTTTGCAGTCATCTGCGAATTTCATTAGCCAGAGGCCTTCTGTGTTAGCCTGTACTAATTTAGCTTCTGAATGTGCCAATTTGTTATTTTTTCTTGAAACAAGAACATCTGGATATTCAGCACATATCTTGGCTGTAATAAATAAGTTATTTTTAGTAGTACCTGTTTAAAAAGGTCACTTCATGAATTGATCAGCATGATTCACTGTGATCTGTATATTTAAATATATTTATTCATTTGGTTTTATACCCCTGATTAAGTGAAATCAAAAGTTTGTAACGGGTGGTGCTGCTGGCGGCGTTAGCTCACAGTTAGGAGTCGATTCTTCGATTCTCAGTTAAAGCAGTTAAGCTACTACGCCGTGAATGCGTGAATAGGCGTTTGAAGGTTGAAAGGTGTTGCGTTAGCCCGCCAGCATGTATGTAAAACTCTATCCAATTCCGGACGGGGAGAGTTCGCTGTCGCGGAACCTAACCGAAAAGCCGAAGGAACACTGGTAAATTTTACTGAGTAAATTGTTTAAAGAACTTTTTTTCTGGTTTTCCTTTTCATGTGATGGACCTTGTCATTTCTGGACTTGTCTGCAAGTTGTTAACTTTCTTGTTTGCATGTTTTAATGCCATAATAGCCCTACAGAAAAGTGTTAAGTATGCTGCTAAGAATTTTTACATTACCAGTCATAGAAAAAGATAATGACCCTTCCACAGACTTGCTAATGACCGACTTCCAGGTTTTGGTTTTACTATACTCAGTACAATGCAGACATGAAAACAGAGAAAGATGGAATAAAAATATATATAAAAAGAAACATTCAAAATGTAAATACAGATAAATCATTTCTACTTCTTATGATATATGCATCTCAGCATAATTTTCTACTTAGGCATGCAGCAGAATCCGAAACACATGTCTAAGACATACCTTGTATAACAGTCTACAAAAGTTCTGTGCAAGAAAGAGCAGTCCTTCAACTGAATACCAGTTTTCATTAAGAAAACAAAGTAGTCAGCACACAAAAACACTGTCTAATGAAGTGTGCTTTCATGCTACCTTAGTATAACATTCTACATATTCAAACTTCTTCCACAGAATCATCTGCAAGTATACCATTTCTATTAGCTGCTGTGGCCCACTGTTATACTTTGTTTTGACTACTGTTTGGTAGGACAATTTGATATAATTTCTTGAACCATTATTTGTACAGCAAAAGAAAAGCAAAGTACATCATGATATGCCTACCTTTTTCTGTGTGCTGATAAGCAAGGTCATATGTGCACAATATTTCCTTAAATGATCTCCACTTTTATGTTTTTTTTTTTTTTTGTGGTCAAGCTTTCACTGGAGTTAGTTTAACCATAACAGTATTTCCTCGTGAGTCATTATGCAGTAATAGAATAGTTAAATGTGTCAAAAATAAATGAGGTACAATCAACAGATCTCTGAAAATATAAATTTATCTCTTCTTTTATTATTAGTTTTTTTCCAAATGACAAACATAGCAAAATATAAATATCTTATTAGAACCTTTGCAAGAGGGCTGCTAAATTTCCAGTCATATGTAAGTAGAGAGCACTTGTATACTAAATGCTGAGGGTTGTCTGATTGTCAAAATGATACAAACTATCTCAATAAAAGATAGAAGGTCTAATGAATGTGACTCCAGTTTATCTGGCAACAATCTAGTGGACTTAATTGCAGTTGCTGCTTTAAAAATAGCTAGTGCCACTATGGTCTTCCATTTACAAATTACACTAGGTTCATGAAATGTATGCTCACAGGTTGTTGGTCCCACTAAAGTTTTTATCCACTCAAATTATTGATAGGGTCCATTGAGCCTTGAACCCCCATCCCAAAGACACTTCCATGCAAAAACTACATGAGGTGACTCAGTGTAGCTAATACATTTCATGTTCTATTACCAACCAGGAAGCTTAAACAGATCCATTGTAAAGTGTAACTGCTGACAAGCCGAGTGAAGTCACATCAGAAAGGTTTAACATGGCATCGGTCATTCAACATTTGAGCCAGTATGGCAATAATTTCAGAAGAAATATACAAGTTAAAATAAATCCCACATGAGTACATTTTTAATTCCAAAACTGTATCATCCTAATGAGAGAGAATGTTGTGCTAAATACATTTTCAGATATGGAGATTATAATATTATAATGCATTTGTATATTATCCAAATCAAGAGGTCAGGAATTTGGTACAAGGTTATGAGTTACTAAACATGTTTAGTATTATCTACTTTGACTAAGATATGATTGAGCTTAGAGTCTCAACATATTTTGAGCATGGTTTAGAAGAAAAACAAAAGAAAGCTTTTTTGATATCTATGCTATAATATCAACACAGATGTATACATTATATAAGAGACACGTACTCATTTGAAACTTTAAATTGGAAATGGGTTTGCAATAGTTTTGTGTTGGGTAAATCCACTAATAACTCTGGTGTTCCTTTTTTTGGGCCAAAAGAATTCTATTTTTGGGGTGGTAAAAGTATAGAAAGATGAGAAGAGAAGGTCTTTGACTCTTGAATTAAGTTTCCCTTTCCAACATCACTTTATAATTCTGATATCAATATACTTATCATATTCTAATTTGTCTAATTAAAAAAAAAACTCTGCTACAAAATGTACTTATTCAAGACTCAAAGTATTATTTGGGTTACAGCAACCATAACTTTGGATCACACTCGGATATACTGTGAAAGTACAGTTGTGTACACTTACCATAACTATAGATGTTCGAGTGTGTATTCACTGTTGCAGTCATTACACTTGGATTATCCTGCCAGGGGTAGCCCTCAGTCGGCCCGAATACCAGAGGCTTAGTATTTCTGCATCAGTTGCTGTTGCTCCAGGACTGACGTCAGGTCGTCAGTGGTATAAAATCAGGCAGCCGATGCCATTACATTAGTTTTTCATGCCCCAACTGTCAGGAGCCCCCAAATGGGGAGATAGGTTATGGTGGAAGAACAACACCAGTAGAAAGTAAATACCAAAAATTCCCTGTAAGGAGTGAGGAAGAGAGAGACAGAGACAGAGAAGGGGGATGGAGGGTTGGAAATCAGGACTGCAACAGTGAATACACTTGAACATCTACATTTATGGTAAGTGTACACAACTGTACTATGTTCTTTGTGTTTCAATGTTGCAGTCATCACACTTGGGTTGATTCTCAAAGCTGAAGAAAAGGGTGGAGGAAGTCAAGAAGACTGGGAGCCAGCTAGGATGCTCTGCAAGAGTGCAGTTGCAAAGTCTGCCCTGGATTTGGAGAAGATAGGCAGGTGGAAATGCTTGGTGAAGGTAAAAACAGAAGTCCATGTTGTAGCCTCCAGGATGTCCCTGGTGGGGACCCCTCTGAGGAAAGCTGCGGAGGTGGAGGTTGCCCTGGTGGAATGCATCCTGACCCCCTTAGTGGGTGGTTTCCCGTGGTGTTTGTAGCACAAATGGATGGAGTGTGCTATCCATTTGGAGAGTGTTTGCTTGGATATGGCCTTGCCCTCTGCCCCTGCTGCAAAGCTGATTAGCAATTGGTCAGTTTTCCTAAAAGATTTAGTCCTATCCAGGTAGAATCTGAGTGGTCGGTGCACATCTAGAGAATGCATAATTCTTTCCCCTTGTTTTGTGGGTTAGGAAAAAAGGTGGGCAAATGAGATGATTGGTTGAAAGCCACACTGGACACCACTTTAGGCATGAAAGTTGGGTTAGTCCTGAGGGAGACCCTGTCAGCATAGAACATTATGAAGGGCTCTACAGCCATGAGTGTTTGTAGCTCTGAAACTCTTCTTGCTGAAGTGATGGCCAGAAGCAAGTCTGTTTTCCAAGAGAGGAATTTTAACTCTGCTGAAGCTGCAGGCTCAAAGGGGGGGGGGGGTAGGGTGAGTTTTTCCAACACAAAGTTAAGGCCCCAAGCTGGGGTAGGAGCTCTTCTGGGTGGCCTTAAATTATTAGCCCCTATTAGGAACTGTTTGATGAGAGGATGTGAGAAGAGAGCTGGCTCTGTGTTGTAATGAGCAGAGATGGCAGATACATGAATTTTAATAGAAGAGAAGGCTAGGCCCCTGTGTTTTAGGTCTGCTAAGTAATCCAGGATGAGCAGTAGGGAGGGCTGTGCTGTTTCAGCTCCTTTATCCTGGACCCAGGTGCAAAACCTTTTCCATTTGTCAGCATAGGATTTTCTAGTGCTGAGGCATCTGGCCTCATGCATAACATCCAAGACTTGTTTGCTTAGGCTGGCAGCTGGAGGAGAGGTCAGAGAATAAGCCAGGCTGCCAGGTTCATTGTCTGCAATTGTGGATGCATGAATTCTCCATTCTTCTCAGTCAGGAGTGTTGGGATCTGAGGTAGGTGCCATGGTGGCAGGGGTGGCAGGCTGCACAGCAGTGGGTACCAGTGCTGGCATGGCCGGTTTTTCCTCCCTTATTTTGAGCAGTACCCTTGAAATTAGTGGTAGAGGGGGAAATGCATAGATAGAGATGTTTACCCATTGGAAGGAAAGAGCATCCACTTTCCAGGCCTTGCTGTGAGGTTCCCTGGTGCAGAATTTGCTGAGATGGTGATTGTTTTTGGAGAGGAAAGAGGTCCACCTTTGGGGTGCCCCATTTCTTGGTTACAAGGTTGAAGGTTCTGTGGTCTAGTAGGTTTCTGCTTAAGTTGTCTGCCAGACAGTTTAGGGAGCCTGGCAGGAATTGTGCTAGCAGGTGAATTTGCTTGGCTGAAGCCATGTGCCAAAGGGTCATGGCGAGCCTACAGAGAGGATAAGAGTGTGTTCCTCCCTGCTTGTTGATAACCACACTACTGTGGTGTTGTCTGCTTTGATCACTAGAGTCTGAAATCTGTCAGAGCGTGCTGAACAGCTAGAATCTCTTTTTGGTTGATGTGCAGATGTATTTCATTTGGGATCCAATGGCCCTGAATGCACCTGCCATCTGGGTGTGCACCCCAGGCATAATCTGATGCATCTGTGGTGAGGGTCTGGGCGGCATGGGGTTGTGAGAAGGGAAGACCCTTGTTGTGGTTGCATGCTGCTGTCCACCAAAGAAAATCTTTCCTTAGGCAGGGTATCATAGGTATGATAGTTTCCAGGTCTTGAGAGTGTTGACACCAAAGGCTTTTTAGGTACCATTGTAGTTTCCTCATATGCAGTCTGGCATATGGAATGAGTAGAATGCAGGAGGCCATGAACCCTAGAGCTTGCAGGATTTTCCTTGTGAATAACTGGGTTCTGGTGGCTAGTTTAGAAAAGTAGCCTGTCAGGTAGGCTTGTTTTTCTGGAGTAAGGAATGCCACCTGGGATGCTGTGTCCAGGCTCGCTCCCAGGAATACAATTTTTTGAGTGGGGACTAGTTTTGATTTATTTTTGTTTATAGTATACCCCAGGGAGTTCAGTAGGTCCTTTACAAAGGTCAGGTGCTGAAACAGTTTTTCCTGACTGTCTGCCTGAATCAGGCAGTCATCTAAGTAGGGGTAAATTTGAATTTTTCTTTGTCTGCAAAAAACAATGGATGGAGCCAGGCATTTTTTGAAAACTCTGGGAGCAGTGGATAAGCCAAAGGGAAGAACAGAGAACTGAAAGTGCATAGATCCTTCCCTGAAACGTAGATATTTCTTGCAAGATTTTCTGATTGGGTTGTGTAGGTAGGCTTCTTATAATTCTAGGGTGGCTAACCAAGCATCCTTGGAAATCATAGGAAGAAGCTACTGGAGGGTGAGCATTTTGAATTTTGGTATCACCAGGAAGTTGTGTAGAATTGATAGATTGAGGATTGGGTGCCAGGTGCCCTCTTTTCTGGGTACCAGGAAAAGCCTGGAATAGAAACCTTGATCTATCTGATCTGAAGGGACAGGCTGTATTGCCCTCATGGAGAGCAGGGAATGGACTTGTTTTTTTTGGTCTCTGCCCACTGATTTGGAGGAAGACCTGGTAACCCTTTTGGGGTAGGCAGAGTGTGGAAATAAAATTTGTATCCCTGGGACATGATGTTGAGGACCCATCTGTTATTGGTAATAGAGGCCCAGTTGTTTTCATGGTTTGAGAGTTTTCCTCCAAGGGACACAAGTAGGTGGGCAGAGGTAAGGGGTGGAGGTGTAAAGTCATTGTGAGTTCTTTCCATAAGGGGGTGGCTTAGCACTCCCTGTTTTTGAAGTGGAGGAACTCCATTGCTTAGATCTCTGCATTCCCTGGGACTGCTGACTGGGAGATCTGCTTGCCCTAGGTCTTGGCTGAGCTGGCCTGGAGGGGGATGGAAAGGACCAGTGCTTGGAGGGGCAATGCCTACTGAACCTCGGAGGCTGTACCTGTAAAGAAGTCTTTAACTGTCTGCATAGATTTAGCTTTTTCTTCCATCTTTTTAAGGACCTCTTCTGCCTTGGTGCCAGACAATGTCTTTGTTCAGTGGTGTGTCCAATAGTTTTGATTTGACATGGTCTGGCAAGGTCTGTTCCTTAAGCCAAGCATGCCTTCTAAATACAGAACCAGTGACTGCTGCCCTGCAAGATCCTTCTAGTACATCAAAGCCACATTACAAGGTGTGTTTAGTATCTTGGTTTGCAGAATGCATAAGCTCTTGCTATTCTTTATTTTCTGCACAAGCAGGAAAGGTAGATATTTTTTTGTTTGAGGACTTTCATGGTATGCTGCTGGTATTTCAGCATGTGGAACTGACAATTTAGTGCTGTAATGGTAAGAGTTGCAGAGGTGTATACTTTTTTACACCATCTGTCTAAAGCTCAGGATTCCCTGTCCAAAGGGGTGAGATTCTTAGCTGTGGTTGCTTTAATTCCTTTAGGTCCTTGCAATATAACCCCTGGGTCAGCAGTAGGATTTTTGAAAAGGGATTTGTGAGAGTCAGGGACTCTGTAATACCTGTCAGGTTTCCTGGGAGCAGGAGGAAGGGTGTCAGGAGTCAAACTGGATTCCATAAAAACATCATCCACAACATCCAAGACAGGAGGAATGGTTAAAGGTCTGTGCTGTGGTAAATCTAAGAATTCCCTGAGTCTCTTTTTGGACTGAGGATAGTCCTGACATTCCCATTGGAAATGCTTCCTTAAAGTATGTAGGATTTCACCAAATGAAAAATCCTCTGGAGGAGAGGCAGAAGGAATGGATTCCTCTGCATCTGAATCCTCATAAGCAGATAGGGGTTGCATGTCTTCATATTCAGAAACCTCAGAATCATCGGACTCCTGGTCAGACAAAACTGCTGGGGACAAGTCTCTTTTTCTTTTGGAAGGGGAAGGCTGGCTTCCCCTAATAAGCATGATAAGGTCTTCTGCTATTTTAAGCATTTGAGATTGAGGCATGGAAGCAGGTGCATGCACTTGGGTCGTCCGTTTTTTAGGTGTAGTTCGTACCCTGGGCCTTAGCAACTTGGCAGTTTTAGAAAGAACAGAAGACGCGAAAGAAGTCGTCAGTTTGTGTTGGGTATCGGCAGTGTGAAGAACTTCCTCGGAAGCCGGTGCCTGCTCAGCAGCTCCAGACCCATCCAAGGTAGAGACATCTGCATGATCCTTAGTCAAAGAAGAGTCTCGCGGCATACCGGACTCTGAACAGGTCTTGGTAGTGGCCCACAAATCCACTGAAGCGGGCATCAGGGGCTGCGTAAGGGCCTCACTGAGGACCAGAGAACTGATGACTAGCTTAACAGAAGCGTCATTGGCAGTTTTGGACCTGTGCGGTCTGTCTCTGTTTCTATCCTTACATTTGTTCGGAAGGTTGGTAGTCGGATGGCTTACTGAAGCCATATCAGAATATGGGGACTGAGAGCAAAAATATTTAGCTACAATAAGGGCCTGACAATGTATAGTTCTGGAGTTGAACAAAGCACAAAAGCGACAGCGAGGTACGTCATGGTCGGGCCTAAACAGGTGACGCAATAAGAATGGAAGTCTTGGTGTGGTATTTGCTTTCCACAGGTGAGACAATTGTTAACTTTTTCTGACATCGGTTAGAGCAAGAAAAAAGGATTCCCAAAGGGGTACTTAGCTTTAGAAGACTTCAACTTCAATTCAGAAATGAAACTCAGGTAGCGGCCGACCGGCACACATGCAAACTGCTTCTGCTTCGGGCTCCTCAACAAGAAAGACTGATGTAATGGCGGTGGATGCCTGATTTTATACCACTGATGACCTGATGTCACTCCTAGAGTGACAGCAACTAACGCAGAAATACTAAGCCTCTGGTATTCGGGCTGACTGAGGGCTACCCCTGGTAGGATAACCCAAGTCTGATGATTGCAACAGTGAAACACGAAGAACATCCTTCGTTCTACACATTAAATGTGATAATCTGCAATTATATGTTTTATCAATACTGATGATCACATTGTTTTATATGTTTGTACTATTGGGTAAAGGAGTAAACCTTTGCTTCATCTTCTCACAAATCTTTGTAAATGATTACTTATTTTCTTATTTCCAAATAGTTACCCAAATATGTTTTCACAATAATTTCCAAGACTTTTCTAATAATCCCTTGTACATTTAAAATTGAGTATTGTTGCTAAAACCTGAACTTTCTCTTACTGGTGGATAAATCCTGAACTTTATGTTACTGGAGGCTAAATTCTAATCCATTTGTAGATTAAGAGTTAAGAAAATTATTTTGTGATTGCAGTCCCAATTTTCAGAACAATATGATAACCAAGTCATGTTTGATGCAAGGTGGGTGTCATTCATATTGACATTAAGGACATCTTCTTTAGAAAAGATATTTCTAATTAGGCAAACATTATTGTGACATTAGAAAGTGGTTCAAGAAAAACATTTGAACAAACCATACTCATTATACTCTTTTCCCCAGGTAAAACCTAGCATTAATTCACGCACTGCAGGTATGCAATCAATCTCACTTTGAATCGCAAATAGGAACCAAATAAGGAGAGTGGTCTGCTGTACAGTAAAAATGATTAGCCAGTCTGTTTAAGTTGAATCATAGCATGCACAGCAGTGCCTCAATGAGTGAGAATGGGGTATTCTATGCTCATCATCAAGTTATCTTGTAGTTTTTTTAACAAAGCATATGTTGACATATACACTTCTAGTAATATGCATCCCTCTTACATTACACATACACTTCTAGTCATATGCATCTCCCTTACATTACATAACACATTCAATCAACCAATTTACTTTTAGCCTTCCTCCTGAAGACAAAATCAGTCATTCAAACAAACATTTTAACACAAAAAGTCCTTGATAAAATGTTTACTGTCAAACCTGGTAAATTACTGTGCCTTAATGGGTTAAATTCTTCACTGTAGAAAAAAAATATCAACTAGACACTATATTAATGCAACTTTTTAGCCACATCAAGTCAATCAGCAGTTTAAACCCAAACTCTGAAGTAGCCTACTTCACACATCAGTCTGGATATAAAAATATATTCTGCTATTTCAGCTACCTAATCTTCTATGCTTAAACACTCAGTGATCTCAGAATTCCATTTCAGTTTTATGGTAACCCAGAAAATACAATAAAATACTATGTTTAAATTATCTGTCACAAAGGAAATACGAAACAACAACAACATAAGCAATATTTGCTTTTGACAATAGAAAGCAGCTGATAGTGCATGTGCCTTTCCAGTTTGAAGAATTAAACGGATTTGGTTTTCATAGATAATACAACCAGGCCATTAAAATTCTAGGTGACTCTGACTATACTTGGCTCTTTATGAATGATCATCAATCAAATCTAACTAAAATCTTTCATGGTGCAAGGCAAGGGATTACTTTGTTGTCTTACGTCTTTCTATTTTCTTGCAGCTGTTATGATCAGTTTTAGTAATCCTAAAACTGAAAGTATAAGGTTTGTAACTCTTTGATAAATATCTCTCCTTTTGTGGACATTACTATACTGTCAGATTCATAACAGTCCCTTTTCAAAAGCATTACAATTAGTGGATTACAGTACGGGCTCTAGTTGCAAACTTAATCCACAAAAATCATCAGTTTTTCCTTCTAGCAATCTAATTACAAAAATAAATACCTTATTGGTGTAATCTATTAAGCTAAAAAGTGAGATGACATACATTCATGATGAGTATAAACAGGAATCTCATTCATCTTTCTATACCAGTCTTAGCTCAATGATAAGCAACATTGAAACAGATTTCATAAATGAGATGAATTAAAGTCTGTACTCTTGACAACTTTTTACATTATTAAAATTAATATTTTCCCATAGCTCTTATATTTCTGCAATAATTAGATATCACATATTCCTCAAAGTCAGTGAATAAAGCCATTTCTACTTTTTAAGGCAGAGTAAAAGTCCAAGAGTCAGTTTAAAGAAGCATACTCAATCTTTCCACCCTAGGACTGTTTTATATTAATTCAGCATGATAAACTTACTGAACCTTTCCATCCATGTCTCCCAGAGGATAATAACCTTCTCTGGATTATGATATTGAGGACACTGAATCATAAATTGAGCAGTTCTTATAGATCTACACCTTTCGTGACTAAATCTTCAAGTATTGTAGACAAACCTTCCCGATGCACTGGATTCCTGATACTCACGGTGTTATGGGGCAAGATAAGCTTATTAAAATGTATATTAATTTCAGTTAATTAATGATGCTATAATATGATTGTTAAAAAGCAAATATAATTTGTATGCAGGGCTGGGAAAAAGTACAGCTTCATAAGCTAAAGTTACTACTGTGTCCTAACTGCATTCTTTTAATATGTAATAAGGAAAAAGTAAGTGTTGCATGAAGTCGAGGCATGTTAGCTACTACAAAAGGAATTTGTTAGCCTGACTCCTCCAGGCTAGGACTGCGCTGTTGCTAGGGAAGGTTTGAAACATCCAATGTCAAAAGACCCCTTGAAAGCAGGTGGGTCATGTATAGAAAGGCGTTCACGTGAAGTCCGAGGTGAAAATCAGGAGGGATGAGGACTAATGTAAACTTTTCTATTAGTTATTGTCATTGTAATGTAATAAAATTGCTTGACCAGTTTGATTAAAAAATGTATAAAAGATGTAGTTTGTCTCTCTTCAGAGAGACTGATTTAACAATTGTCATGCAGATTGCCTCCCAGTGCTGTAAAAATAAAATTTCTGTTTGCACATCCTGAAGTGTTGTGCCTGACTGAAGGAATATAAAGAGAATTCTTAATGGTATTTATGGCTACAACAATTTGGTGCCATGACTTGGATCTGAACTTTGGTATTGCTGTAGGGCAGTTATGGAATAGGGCCCATCACCAATTTTCTGTGAATTCCACACTGCTTTGTATGCAATAGTCAGAGACTCAGATGTGCAGCTATTCAGGTTGTGCAAACATACTAGCCTTGGCAGGGAAATTGTTTTGTAAGGGAAAAGGGTTGGTTTGTGTTTTTCTTTCTCATTGTTTCTTTTAGACAATTGTAGCAAAATGTGGAATAAGTACATGACTATATTTGTAGAATAAGTGCATGACTGTCTTTTTGTTTGACTGAGTTGTTTGTAAGGTATACAAGTAATAGTGGGTAGACCCCACAGCATATGAGAATAGTAAATGTATGTGCACATACAGTAAAGGACAAATAATACAAGGAGGTACCTTGTGTTGAGGGCGGTACCCTCAGGATTGAAAGGTAAGAAGTATGAGAGATGTTTTACTCTGTCAATGTATGAATGTATGAGAGAGAGAAAAAAAAAAGTTAAAAGCTAAAGATAAAGTTACAATAAGCTCATGAGCCCACCGCATGATTGGGACGTAGACTGTAAACTGGTAAAACAAATTCATGAGCCCAAGCATGATTGGGACATAGACTATACAACAAGTTCATGAGCCCACTGCATGATTGAGACGTAGACAATACAACAAGGTCATGAGCCCATAGCATGTTTGGGACATAGACTAGATACTGTTAAAACAAATTCATGAGCCTACCGCATGATAGGATGTAGAGATATGCATTGTTAAAATAAATTCATGAGCCCAAAGCACTCTGGGTCTTAACAGTGCAATTGTGTGAAAGTACCCTTAGAGAGTCTGAAAGAGTGGCCAGTTCTGGACACAGTACTTATCTGCCCTATTATCCCAACCGCAATGCTGTAGCTGTAACTTTTGGGAACGTGCAGGGATGAAATCAAGGGAGTGCTGTGGGAAAAGGCTGATCAAAACATCTCCTCTGTTGCTGCATGCCAACAGACTTCCTACCCTTCCGTTCCTCTATGGTGTGTGAATTACTACAGTTATTTGCTGTCTCCAGAACTGCCAGGATCCAGGGGTTGTAAGGTAACCCTAAGATTTTTATTATTACTTATTTATAAAATAAAAAAAAAATGGGAGCAAGGATAAGCAAGCAAGATCAAATCCCTGAAAAGGGAACACCTGCATATTTTATGTATTTTAACTATGGAAAAGAAAGTTGTAAATATTTGCATGACTGGTTTCAGCTTACTATGAATTATTCTGGTGGGGTATTTCCATTAAATGGAACTTATGATAAGACTAAATTGATGACATTGAAAGGTATTTTGGAAGAAAAGATAAGCTGTTAACTTTGCAAATCAGGCAGTTGGAAAACCCAAGCGGTCGAGACAGAAGCAGAGGAAGGGGTAGAGGAATTGCTAAAGAATTTAGCAAAAGTGCTGGTCGAGTGGAACAAGGTGCAGCTGGTTGGCAACAATGAGCTGGCAGTGCCCCTCTGGCTTTATCTAACACATCTTGCTTCAATTGTGGAAAAGCAGGACATCGGAGAGGGGAATGCCCACAAAGGCAAGTGCAAAGAGTCCAAGATACATGGACTGAATTGCAACCAAATTATAATAATGCAGTTTTCCTCCACCACCTCCTTAGACAGGAAGGAGTCAGAAAGCTTCACACTGACTAGGTCAAGAAAATAATACAGAAGTAAATCTTAACCCTCTACTACCAATAGCTCAAAATGGACCCTACGTTAAGATGAAAATAAATTAAAAGAAACCCTTGTTTCTGGTGGACACTGAAGCCACTAGGTCAGTGCTAAAAATTACTTCGGATAGCCAAATACCAGTATCAGAACATAAAATCAAGGCAGTCGAGTAACAAATACTATGGTTACGTATTCTGTTTCAAAATCCATCTCCATTTCTTTAGGTCCAATTGAAAAAAAGCATTCTTTTCTTTTGAATACTACTGCACCAGTAAATCTGCTAGGAAGAGATTTGTTATGCAAGCTGGGTTGTACTATTTACTGTAGCCCAGAAGGGGTGTATCAAAATGTTCCAACAGAATCAGAGGGGGAAATATTGGCAGTTTTAGCAGAAGCTGAGGAACAGCCTGCTGTAAGCATACAGGCAGATGGAAAGTTACTACAGCAGGTACCTGCCAACTTGTGTGCTAAGCATGCAAAAAAAGTTGGTATACTACAATCAACAGAACCAGTAAAAATAAAATTAAATCCATCAAAACCTCTCCATAGAGTTCCCCAATATCCATTAAAGCCGGAAGCAGAGCAGGGAATCAAACCTGTAATTCAGTCTCTAATACAGCAAGGAATAATAATACCAGCTAAAAGTCCTTGTAATACTCTTATTTTTCTAGTGAAAAAGACAGAAAAAAGATACTTATAGATTTGTACAAAACTTAAGGGCTGTAAATAATGCAGTACCACCTACTTTTCCTGCTGTTCCAAATCTGGCAACAATACTGAGTTGCATACCACCTATAGTTAGTTACTTTTCTGTAATAGATTTATGTTCAGCATTCTTTTCTATATCTACTCACCCTGACACTCAGTTTCTGTTTGCTTTCACTTATCAGGGACAGCAATATACATGGACATGGTTGCCACAAGGATATACTAAATCTCCTTCATTAGTTTCTCAAATTCTGAAAAAAGATTTCAAGAATGTGGCATTTTTGGGTGAGTCTGTGTTAGTACAATACATAGATGATTTACTGATAGCATCAAATTCCTTTCAGTAATGTCAACAGAATACCTTGTATCTTCTGACTATCCTTGCAGAAAAGGGACACAAAGTGTCTAAAGAAAAACTACAATTATGGTCATTTCAGGTATGTTATCTTGGTCATTTAATATCTTGGGGTAGCAGGCAAGTGTTGTCATCTCGTATTGATACAATATCTAGGGATTCATGTCCGACTACTCAGAGATAGCGTAGGTCTTTCCTAGGTATGACAGGATACTGCAGTTACTGGATCCCTAACTACACAGAAATTGACAAACCTCTGACAAATCTTTTAAAGCAAGATACACCAGAGCCTCTCCTTTGGAATAGTTAAGAGGAAAATTCACTTCAGAATTTGAAGCAAGCTTTAGCAACTGCCTCAGCTTTAGGGTTGCCAGACTATAATAAACCTTTTATTTTATTCCATCATAAAAGAAATAGATTTGCTCAAGGAGTACTTGCACAAAAACATAGGGACAGCTATCATCCATTAGCTTATTACAGCACAGCACTTGATTCTGTTGCATAAGACTTTCCACACTGTTTAAGGGCAGTTGCCACTGCTGCCATTCTACTTAATCTGGTACAATTGTTGGTGCTTGGGCATGATCTCACAGTAGCTATCCCTTATTCTGTATCATTTCTTTTGCTTAAAATGAAAGCTCAACCACTCTCAAGTGCACATCTAACTAGATATGGACTTACACTTTTTCTGCTCCAGCTATTTCTCTGATCTGCTGTCGTGTTCTAAATCCTGCATCTCTGTTGCCTACTGCTGAGGATGGTGAAGAGCATGATTGTATGTGCTTAACTAACTATTTGCTGTCTCATAGGGAGGGCTTAAAAGACACTCCTATACCCAATGCTGAGTTAAATTTGTTTGTAGACGGCTCCTGTGGAAAAAAATCAAACAGAGAAGTTGATCTCGGGAATAGCCGTCTGCAACCGAAAAGACAATATTGTTGCAACAAAAATTGGAGGGTGTTCACTCTGCTCAAATAGCTGAGCCAGTTGCTTTGCAAAAAGCCTGTGAGTTAGCCAAAGACAATGTGGTCAATATTTTTACAGACAGCCATTATGCTTTCAGGGTGGTACATGACTTTAGGCAACTTTGGAAAGAGAGAGGGTTTTTGACCTCTTCAGGAAATCAAATAAAAAATTCAGGTTACATAAAATCATTGTTAGATGCACTTTTGCTACCTAAGAGGATGTCTGTAATTTAATGTTGTGCACATCAAAAGGGACTAACCAGGGTTACAAAAGGTAACAATATAGCAGACCAAGCTGTTAAAAAAAGCAGTAGTAGATTGTTGCAAAAATCTGTGTATGTTAACGATTACAAACTACAACAGTAATGATGTGTTTGACTTTGGAAAATGTTCAGCCTTTCATGCTAAAGTATCACAGGGAAAAGTTCTGAGGTGGCTCAAAGATGGATGTAGAAAATCCTCTGATGGAATATGGTGACATCCGAACAGCCGACTGGTGGCACCTGCCTCTTTGCTACCTTATCTGATAAGGGCATATCATTTACCGGCCCATACAGATAAAACAGCTTTATTTAATCAAATTACCTGAAGTTGGTATGGCCCTCATGTCTCCTCTTTAATACTTCGATATGTACAAAACTGCAGTATATGCTTGGAGTATAATATAAGAAAACATGCCAACAGCAAGACTGCATGTTTACCTCCACCCTGGGGACCTTTTGTTAACGTACAGCTGGACTTCATCCAAATGCCTAAGACTAATTACAATTTTTTTTGGTGGTAGTGTGTATGTTCTCAGCATGGGTAAAAGCTTACCCATGTCAGAAAGCTGATGCAGTCACATTAAGAAACTTCTAAACGACTACATACCGAGATTCGGTATACCCTGTATTGTTAACAGTGACCAAGAAACACATTTTAATAATGCATTGCTTAAGGGATTATGTAAAATGTTTAATACTAAGTTGAGTCTTCACTGCCCCAACCTTCCACAGTCATCTGGATTAGTGAAAAGGGTAAACAGGACCCTTAAAATTAAAATTTCGAAGATTAGTGCTAAAACCCACTTAAAGTGGCCTGAAGCCCTTCCCTTAGCATTAGTAAGTATAAGGGCCTCACTGAATGCCACCAGAAAGTTGAGTCTGTATTATATATTAATGGGGAGACCCATGGCCCTTCCAGCTACCCCACCTGTGGGAAATGCCGATTTAACTTTGTCAAATGATACAATGGTTTCTTACTGCAGGAAACTCCTTAATATTTTACAGCAATATCATCGAACAGTAAGAGCAGCGTTACCAAAGTCTCCTGACCAGCCCTGTCATCAACTACAACCAGGTGACTGGGTGAATGTGAACATTTTCCAGAGGAAAAACTGCCTCAGCGCGAGCTAGAAGGGTCCTTTTCAGGTCCTGCTAACCACTTTGACTGCAGTTCGCTGTGCAGGGCTACCAGCGTGGATCCATTCATCTCAATTCAAAAAGTGGTGACCCCAGACAAATCATTGCAGCCAACAGAGCTACAATCAAGGTGCGACAGATAAATCATCTGCCCAGTGAGAAGGTCAACTTCAGTAGCAGTCCGTGATGATTCCAGTGATAACAGGCACTTTTGGTTTGTTTCTGCTGCTGTTTCCTTCTATAAACTGGTCAAGAGAAAACAGTTTCTTGCTGGTCCTTTGGCAATATGCCAAAAATCTAAACAAAACAAATTGCTGAATATGTTCGCATATACCTCATCATTTTAAGGCAGGAATTCCCATGATTCTCATCCCTGCATCACAGGTGTCATTTAAAAAGGACCTTAATGACATCAGCTTAACCTGGCATAATGTAACTGATTTTTCAAAGGTTGTGTCTCTTCAACTTGTAACCACACATCATGGAGACACATGGTATGCCAGAAATGGGACTGTACCAGTAGGAAAAAGCAAATGTAATGTCACCAGGCATGAATGTGTGTTAGACTCTTTGCACTTAAAAAGCTATGACTGGGGGTGTGGCATGGGCATGATAAGTGACCGTTACTACATCTGTAGTGATTGTGCCTACCCCTGGTTGCCTACAAACTGGTCTGGATGTTGCTTTGTAAGCTATATTACTCCTGCTATTCAACACTTTGAAAATCCACCAGCAGATAGACTGAGAAATAAGTGAGCAATCCACTGGACAGAGCAAGCATTTTCAATTTTTAATCCTGGGTATGGAGTACAAAAGACAATACTTGAAATCATCATGCTTGCTCAACTTCTACAGGAGGTGGCCAACGAAACTTCACATCACATCAGAATGGCAAATCAAAAAATGACTAAAATACAAACTGTGGTTCTACAGAATCGAATAGCAGTTGATATAATGCTTGCTGCAAAAGGAAGGGTCATGTGCCCTCATAGGGAGTCGTTGCTGTTCATGTATTGGTGACTATCATAATGAAAAGGAAAAAACTGGCAAATTTCAAGAAACACAGTGCCAAAGATTTGGACAGCACATCAAAACAATGGACATTTTTTGGATGGTTGGACAGTATTTTTGGTAACTTGGGAACTAGCATAATCCAGAATATTTTCATTGCAGTTTTTATTATATTTGTGATCATTTTGGTATTTTATATTCTAAAAGCTGTAATTACAAGATGTTTAACCTCACCTGCACATGAAATGCCACTGCATGCACCAGTCAATGACAATTCTATTATAACAGATGATGATTACTATGATGCAGAGGCGTACTTTAGCAAGTTAAAAACAAATAAAAATATAATTACATGTATGGTATGACACTGATAGTTTCAGAGGGAGGAAACTGTTATGGGACAAGATCAGCTTATTAAAATGTATATTAATTTCAGTTCATTAATGATGCTATAATATGATTGTTAAAAAGCAAATATAATTTGTATGCAGGGCTGAGAAAAATACAGCTTCATATGCTAAACTTTTTACTGTATCCTAACTGCATTCTTTTATTATGTAATAAGGAAAAAGTACATGTTGCATGAAGTCGAGGCATGTTAGCTACTACAAAAGGAATTTGCTTGCCTGACTCCTCCAGGCTAGGAGTGCATTGTTGCTAGGGAAGGTTTGAAATATCTTAGGTCAGAAACAAGACCCCTTGAAAGCAGGTGGATCATGTATAGAAAGGTGTTCACGTGAAGTCCGAGGTGAAAATCCCGAGGGATGAGGACATTTGCAAAGTTTTCTATTAGTCAGAGTCATTGTAATGTAATAAAATTGCATGACCAGTTTGATAAAAAAAAATGCATGAAAGATGCAGTTTGTCTCTCCTCAGAGAGACTGATTTAACAACTGCTATGAAGATTGTCTCCCAGTGTTGTAAAAATAAAATTTCTGTTGGCACATCCTGATGTGTTATTCCTGACTGAAGGCATAAAAGGTAAATTCTTAATGTTATTTATTTATGGCTTTAACAAGGGTAATATTTAAATGCTATGACCTTTGATAAATTCTTGGCATGCAAACTTTAGCTGACAACCTAAATTTGCTGATGAATAATGTAATGCTGGGTACAGTGACATTTTCTATTATCAGGCAGTAGTGTCTGCCTCAGCTATTGGAGAATGGTGAACTGATATCAATTGTGGCTTTGAGAAAATGGTTCTACTTCACCCTGTCGAAGGCCGACAATATCGAAGCTGATATTGTCAGCACCAAAATGTCAAAAGCGAAAGTCATCACGCGTGTGAACAGAAATCTTCGTAAGGGGAGATTTTCGTTTACTGCAATGTAGTGCGATCTTGGAGTTGGTATATTTAAGTAGTGGGGGGTGTGAGGGGTGCAGGGGGAGCTTGCCCCATGCATAGAGCAATTTGTGTTCTGTTTGGGTGTTTTTTTTTTTTTTGTGTGTGTTTGATGTTCGGGGATTTCGACATTTTTGTGTCGATTATTATACTGTCGTCAGTTTGAGTTTTCGACAGCGTAATATAAATGCGAGAAAACAATGGAATTTCAGCAGGACCCCAACTCTACACATCAGCTTGTTCAGGATAGCAGAGTTTAAGTACGATAGTTTATTTAAATGCGATGAGGGAAGATAGGACCTAGTTTTTGTCATAGTTTTAAACTCATGACTATGACTGCAGCCACGGAATATACATCTACAACTACTGGTCATCTTACTCGCAGCAGATAGTTGACAACCATGACTAATACCTTATCTGATGTAATAAATATAAACACTGATAATTCTCAATATTATTCATAAGCAATTTATTATTGGTATATAAAATATATTCAGTTCTCCAAAAATCAGCAGCAATGCATATATTATCTTTTTCTGAACAGATACTATACAGAGGAGCTTTACTGATAATTTGATTTACATATTTTTGTCATGCATCTCCACTTAGCCAATTTAGGAGTTTTCTACATAATATTCTTTAGAACTGTGTAATAGTCACTAACAAATACAAATGACTGAAATTGGTACACCTGTCTATAAGGAGTACCTATCTAATGTCATACATCTGAGAGTAAATATCAACCATGTCTGACCTCAGCTTGGGCTAAGAATTTCTAATACTAAACATTGGTTAAAAAGGGAACAGGCCTCAGTAAAATTATGAAGTGATTTCCCCAAGAGGGCTTTATCATTGTGGAAATATTCATATTACATTCATAGATTTAACCAGATTGTTCAGTTTATGGAAACTATTTAACTTTATCTGTTACAAATCAAAATACTAACCTTGAATATGATTTAGTCATAGGTTCATAGGTTCATAGGTTCATACTAGGCTATCTGCCCGAGGGCATTTACAAGCCTAGCCCATAGTTTTGTGGCTTACGCCACCCCTTTAGTATGGGGAACTATACCCATTATTTTGCTGTGCCTCTGTTGAGCAGTGACACTGAGGTAATCCCTGGGGTATATCTGCGATCTCCCATCCATTGGTCAAGATTTCTCTTGAACAAGGCCAGCGAGGTGCTCTGCCTCACATCCAGTCCCTGCAACTTTATTCTCATGTCTGTTGATTTCTATGTGACTTTGTCTCACTGTATAATCTGAATTAAGAGGATCTATTAAAGCCCTGCCTATATGTGTGAGCTTTTTTGCAGCTCCATACTACTCCAGGCCAAAAGCACAGCTGGAGTGGGGTGAAGGAGGCAGCTGCTGTGTGTGCAAAGCACTATGGGGCATGATCAGCAGATGTGGAAGAGTCAGCAATGCTGTGTATTATCAGCATTCAAATGCCAGTATTGTATCTCTGGTCAGAACTCGAGCACTTTGTGGTCCACATGTGGCATAAATTGGAGCAGCTAGTTGTTACATTGCAGCAAGAAATTTGCTACAGTTTAAAAGTAAGAAATGTATTTTCTTCTTTGTTTAAAGTGGGATGTTTTTGCACTCTGGAAGAATGAAATGCAGCAGCTGTTTGCATTTGTAGCAAGCAGTTTGCTGCAGTTTAAAATTCAAGAAAAACTTTTGTTTAGTTTTACAATTGATGTGCTTAATGCTCCATGCATTTCACTAGACAAATACCCCCATAAAAGTCTAGGTGTGTGAATATACCTGTATAATACAAAAGTAACGTGTTCTGAATTCCAAAATGACCATTGCACTGAAACATCTACCCCAGTTTAACAAGAAAAAGTTTACCATCTTGTTTTGAATACTGTACTATGGCCCTCATAATAAAACATTTTTCTTAAAAAAACTTACATTTCTGTTGTTGCAAGCAGCAATGCACACAACACTATTGCTTCTTCCTCATTTGCAAATGGTTCTGTGAGTCTGCCTGAAACACTACTCATAAAAAGTAAACCCATTATTTCTTTTCTTACCAACATATACAGTACATCAAAATTACTGATGAGCAATTTTGATTAACACTCTGTTAAACTAGTTTAAAGCTACACAGTTATGCCTTATGCTACATCATGAACTGTGCCAATAGGGCTGGATTAACTGTTTTTTCTCTGTAGGCAGACATTTTAAAGTAAGGGGCTTCTGGAGTATTTGTCCCCGGGCCTCCGCTGAAAACAGGATCTGTGGAACCTAGTCGGACTTTCCCGGTCAACAAATGTTAAATAAAAAAAAAATGGAGAAGGTACCAGGCCATCACATCAGAACATGTTCCAGGCCTATGACTAGTTCATATCCTTTCTTACAGACAGAAATGATCCACCTATGCCATTACAATGGAACATTTTTGAGTTTTATACTATGCACAGGTTTGTTATTTACTTGTGGATACATGATGATACCTATTTGTTTAGATAGGCATGGAAAACTTACTTTCTACACTATTATCTTGGAGATAATTAGGGATTGGGTTACTTCTTAGTTCTGATGAAAAGCTGTAGATAAACTCAATTTCTGTCTGTAGATGTTTTCTAGAATTATATTAAAAACTTTAATCTGGAATGTCAGTTAGCATTCTCAAAAGGAAAAAAAAAACAGATGATATGTTCATGTATACTAAACAGTCCTATCCATTTTGTTGACAGGAAACATAACCAGACAGTATGCTAAATTAGCTGAAAAATGGATGCCTGGGATCTTGGCCTTGTGCTGCAGCCATGGGTGATCAAGAAAGTACAGTTGTGTACACTTACTATAAATGTAGATGTCCGAGTGTATTCACTGTTGCATCATTACATTTGGGTACAATGATATACCTCCAACAAAAAAGCAAATACACCAAAAAGGCTTTTAAGCATAGTAAAAGAAAGTAGAGGTATAGCCAAAAGACGTTAGGGGGCTGGAGAGAGGGTAACCGGGACTGCAACAGTGAATACACTTGAACATCTGTATTTATGGTAAGTGTACACAACTGTACTATGTTCTTCTTTTTCACTGTTGCAGTCATTACATTTGGGTAGATTCCCAAAGCTATGGTTGGAAGGAGAAATGTAGATAGCATTAGGACCAGAAATAAGGCCCTGCAAGACTGCAGTGGCAAAGCCAGCTCTGGATTTAGAGAAAAATTGGAAAATGATAATGCTTGGTGAAAGTATACACAGAACTCCAGGTAGCAGCTTCTAGGATGTCCCTGGTAGGGACACCTCTGAGAAAGGCTGTAGAAGTAGATGCAGCCCTGGTGGAGTGAGGTCTGATCCCCTGGGAGATAGGTTTTCCATGGTGCTTATAGCAGAAATGAATGCAATGGCCTATCCATTTAGAAATGGTTTGCTTTGAAATAGCCTTCCCCTCTGCCCCTGCAGCAAATGCTACCAGCAGTTGTTCAGATTTCCTTTGAGGTTTAGTCCTGTCCAAGTAGAATCTGAGTTGTCTGTACACATCTAAGGAATGCAGTATCCATTCCCCTTTGTTCTGTGGATTGGGAAAGAAGGTTGGCAAATGAATGGACTAATTAAGAGCCACACTGGATACCACCTTGGCATGAAGGATGGATTGGTTCTGAGAGACACCCTGTCCGCATGAAAGATGATGAAATGCTCCACTGCCATAAGGGCCTGTAATTTAGATACCCTTCTAGCTGAAGTGATTGCTAAAAGGAATACTGTTTTCCAAGAAATAAATTTTAAGCCTGCAGTAGCAGCTGGCTTGAAAAGAGGTAAATTGAATTTCTCCAAAACAAAGTTAAGGTCCCAGGCTGGGGTTGGAGCTTTCCTGGGTGACCTCAAATTTTTGGCCCCTCTGAGGAACTGCTTGAGCAGTGGATGAGAGAAGGGGGCGGTCTGTGTTATAATGAGCTGAAATGGCTGAGGCGTGGATTTTAATGGAGGAAAAAGACAGGCCCTTGTGAAGAATCTCAGGTAAGTATTGCAAAATCTGAGGTAAATTGGGCACTGCTGTGCTTATCCCTTGAGATTGGTTCCAGGCACAGAATCTTTTCCATTTATCAGCATAGGATTTTCTAGTGCTAGGCCTCCTTGCCTCTAAAATGATATCCATCACAGGTTTACTGAGGGATGGTAAAGGAGATATTATGTAATTAGCCAGGCTGCAAGGTTCAGTGTTAGAAGCTGAGGGTGCAGAATCTGGTTCTCCTGCTGAGACAACAGGGAAGGAGTCTGAGGCAGGTGCCATGGGGATAACCATGACACACTGTGCAGAAGGGGGTACCAGTGTTGGCGTGGCCAGTCTGGAGCAATCATAATCATCCTTGGTTTGTTCTATTTGATTTTTAGTAGTGCTTTGGAGAGCAGAGGCAGAGGGGGGAAGGCATAGACTGATAGATTTTTCCAGCTGAAGGACAGAGCATCCACTTTCCAGGCTTGTTTGTGGGGAGTCCTTGTGAAAAATTTGTCCAATTGGTAGTTCTGGGGAGATGCAAACAGGTCTATATCTGGGCTCCCCCATTTGCTTGTCAACATGTTGAAAATCCTTGGTTCCAGTTTCTACTCGTGTGGGTCCATGAGGTTTCTGCTTAGTCCATCTGCCAGTGTATTTAATTTTCCTGGCAGGAATTGAGGTTGTAGGTGCACTTGGTAGCTCAAGGCTGTGTTCCACAATGCCATGGCTAGTCTGCACAGGGAGTAAAAATGTGTACCCTTTTGCTTGTTTATGTACCACATAACAGTGGTGTTGTCCGTCTTTACCATTAGTTGTCCTGAAAGAATGTGGTCCTTGAAGGCTGTCAGAGCATTCTGTACAGCTAACATTTCTTTTTGATTGATATGTAGGTGCATTTGACTTGGGTTCCATTTGCCCTGAATGCACTTCCCTGCAAGGTGAGCCCCCCATGCATAGTCTGATGCATCTGTTGATAGGGTTTGGGTGGCATGGGGTGGTGTGAAAGATAGTCCCTTGTTTTGGTGGCAGGCCTCTGCCCACCAAAGGAACTCTAGGCGTAGGCAAGGTATGATAGGAATCATTGCTTCTAGATCCTGAGAATGTTTACACACTAGGTTTTTTAGATACCACTGTAGTTTCCTCATATGCATTCTTGCATATGGAATTAGAAGAATGCAGGCGGCCACGAACACCAAGGCTTGCAGTATTTGTCTTGCAGATAGCAGGGTTTTTGTGGCCACTTGTTTGAAGTAGGTTGTCAAATGAATTTGTTTCTCTGGCGTGAGGTAGACCATTGGGAAGTTGTATTCAAGCTTGCTCCCAGGAATATAATTTATTGACAGGGTACCAGGTGTGATTAATTTTCATTTACGGTGTACCCCAGACAGGTTAGTACCCATTGTACAAAGACCAGATGATTCAAAAGTATGTGCTGGCTTTCTGCCTGAATTAGACAATCGTCCAGGTATGGGTATATTTGAATATTTCTTTGCCTGCAAAATTCAATAACTGGAGCTAGGCACTTTGTGAATACCCTGAGCACAGTAGATAAGCCAAAGGGCAGTGCAGAGAACTGATAGTGTGTGTAGCCTGCTTTGAAGCATAGGTACCTTCTGCAAGATTCTCTGATTGGGATGTGCAGGTATGCTTCTTTTAAATCTAGTGTTGCCAACCAGGCATCTTTGCCTAGCATATGAAGTAACTGGTGAAGAGTCAGCATCTTGAATTTTGAAATCTCCAAAAAGGTGTTTAGGGTTGACAGGTCCAGGATAGGACACCATGAATTGTCTTTTCTGGGTACCAGGAAAGGTCTCGAGTAGAAACCTTGTCCCTTTTCCTCTTCTGGTACCAGTTGAATAGCCCCAATGATTAAGAGAGACAGTACTTGTTTTTGGGCCTCTGCCCACTGATTTGGGGGTAGGTCCAGCCACCCGCTTGGTGTTGACAGCGTGTGGAAGTGAAATCTGTATCCCTGGAACACTATATTTAAAACCCATTTGTCCTGGGTAATGAGTTCCCAGTTCTTTGCATGAAGAGCAGTCTTTCCCCCCAAAGGGGCAGTCAGTTGATAAAAGCTTGGAAATTTTAAAAGGAAGTCATTGAGACAGTTTACCATAGGGAGGAGTCTTATTACTCCCAGATTTGGAAGTGGAGGCTCTCCACTGCTTAGTCCTGTGTATCCCCTGGGACTGAAACCTGGGGTTTTTGCTGTGTCTGGATTTAGCCTGAGAAGACCTGGAAGGGGCCGGAAAGGACTAATTCTTAGAGGCCAGTGCCTACTAAATCTAGGAGGTTGAACTTGTAAGAAATCTTTAACAGTTTGCATAGATTTAGCTTTACCTTCTATCTTTTTGAGAACTTCCTCAGCCTTATTGCCAAACAGGTGGTCCTGATTTAAGGGAGCATCCAACAATTTAGCTTTAATATGATCAGGTAAAGATTGTTCCTTCTGAGCACAGACCCAGTAACAGTGGCCCTGCAAGAGGTCTCTAATGAATCAAAACCACATTGCAAAGTATGTTTTACAACTTGTTCAGCAGAATGCATTAAATCCTGTAATTCTTTATTTTCCACACAGTCAGGAAACAACATAATTTTCCGTTTAAGCAATCCAATAACATGTTGCTGATACTTTAACATATGAAACTGGCAGTTTAAAGCCCAAATGGCCAAGGTTGCAGAAGTGAAAACCTTCTTACCCCATCTATCCAGTGCCCTGGAGTCTCTATCCGAAGGGGGAGGATTTTTAGCAGTAGAAGCCTTAATGCCCTTGGGCCCCTGTAAAATAGTCTCTGGATCCACAATAGGATTTTTAAAAAGGAACTTGTGTGACTCAGGGACTCTGTAGTATCTGTCTAGTTTTCTGGGAGCAGGAGGCAAGGAATCAGGGGCCAAACCAGATTCTGAAAAAGCATCATCAATAGCTAAAGGCCTATGCTGAGGTAGGAGTAAGAAATCCCTAAGCTTCTTTTTTTGAATCAGAAAAATCCTGGCTTTACCAGTGGAAATACTCCCTTAGAGAATGTAAGGTTTCCCCAAAAGAAAAATCCTCTGGAGGGGAAGCAGAGGGAATGGAGTCCTCTGCATTAGAATCCTCATAATTAGATAAGGGCAAATCCAGATCATCAGAAGAATCAGAAAAAACAGAATCCTGGTCAGAAGAGTCATAAACCACTTCAGTCCTAGGCCTCTTAGAAAGGGGAGGTTGGCTACCCCTGATTAGAGTTATTAGATCTTTAGCCATTCTTATCATTTGTTTTTTGGGCATAGAGGCCTGACCATGAGGCCTGGGCATCAGTTTTTTAGGCATGGTTTGAGATTTAGGCCTAAGAGAAGAAGGAGGCATTGGTTTAATATGCAAGTCCATAGGCCTTAACACACCCTCAGAAGCCGGTGCCTGCACAGTGGCTCCAGGCCCATCCAAGGTAGAGACATCCGCGGGTTCCATAGTTGAAGCATCTCACGGTATACTGGACTCCGAATGGGTCTCAGTAGAGGCCTGCGAATCAGATGTAGCGGGTATCAGGGGCTGCGAAAGCACATCACTGAGTACCACCGAACTGGCGACTGGCATAGGAGAAGCGTCGTCGGCAGTTTTGGACCTCGGCGGCCTGTCTCTGTCTTTATCTTTGCATTTTTTTGGAATCCCAGTAGTCGGATGTCTAACCAACGACATTTCTGGATAATTAAACCGAGAACCAAAATATTTAGAGGAGAAAATGTATTGACGATGGATAGTGCGCTGATTAAAATAAAGCACAAAACCAACAAAAAGGTACATCGTGGTCAGGGCCTAGGCAAGAAATACAGTACGAATGAAAATCTTTATGAGGTATTTGCTTTCCACAAGTAATGCAATCTTTATGAGGTATTTGCTTTCCACAAGTAATGCAATTATTAACTTTTACTGACATCGGTAAGGAGCAAGAAAAAGTTTCCCCAATGGGGTACTTAGCTTTAGTTGAAGACTTTGGTTCTGAAACTCGAAAACGAAAATTTCAGGAGTCGGCCAACCAGCACTTGCGAACTGCTTCTGCTTCGGGCACCGCACGGCAAGAAAGACTGATGTAATGGTGTCGGCTGCATGTTTTATACCCCTGATGACCTGACGTCATGGAAGAAGGGATAGCAACTGACGCAGGACCCAAGACTTTGTTAATCAGGCTGACTCAGGGCTACCTGCAAGCAGATAACCCAAATGTAATGACTGCAACAGTGAAACATGAAGAACATCTTCCACCGTCTAAGTTTCACTCATAAAGCTTGTTAGGAAGATAGCAGCAAAGTGGGCCTTTCTTTTTGAAGACAAATTAAGATTAATTTTAAAATGACCATATTGTTTCTTTTCTTGAGACAACAATTCTGTGTTCATGAGGTTAAATAAATGCTCAGCAAACCTACTCAGTTTTCAAAATTTACTAGTATTACTAGTCCATTGCAGAGTGTTAGATTCTGAAATGTATACATGAGATAGGTCACAGTGAAGATCACTGTTTACACTGGGGAACTACTAACTGCCTGTGCATACTCCCCAGTGGGGCTGATGCAATATTCTGTTTGAAGATAAACGTATTTTACTTACCATTTAGCTTTTGATAATGAATTCTCTTCGAATGATAAGACACTGTTCTCTCATTTATATATCTTACTTATTCAAATGTTCAGATTCTAAATTATTAAACGTTTGCTTTAAGTTTTCTTACTCATCATTCTAAAAAGAGTTCTCATCCACCATTAGAAAATGAATGTCCATGTGCATCCAGATTCCACATTTGTGGGCTAGTTAAGACAGAATGAGTCTATTTACACCCAAGAAGCAGTCAACAAACATTCACTAGAATGTACAATGTTGTTCTGATTGTGCAGATTTCAGTACCCTATACTGGGGAATGAATGTCAAAGAATAAATCACCGTTCTTTTGACAAATTTGATTCAAACTCCAGGAGTAACAGCAATCAGTGAATAAGACCGATCTCAAAGTTCTTCTAGAGCAAGTACAAGGTCTGGTGTATAATAAACAAAAAGCACCGAAGGAAGGCAATGCAGGAAAGTTGTTAGTGATTTACTGCTTTCGTCCTTTTAATGAAGAACTTAATCAGAATACATACAGGTTCAATACTGAAGTGCCACCACTTGTAACTCAGAGTACTGAGAAGAAAAAAAAAACAAAGATTGAAAATCCAGGAGAAGAGAGAATCTTGTACATTGCTCTTCATCTTTAAACATCTTTTTTTTTTTCAAAGGGAAAGCCCCCATACCTCCCAAAGTTATGAATACCAACTCTGAGGTTGCCATACCTTGGAGAATAGGGAATATTTTGGGAAACGGCCATTTCAGATTTAAAATATGTAACTCCATTTTTTCGCCATTCAGTCTCCGTGTTCTATGACTCACTGTAGTTGGTCCAGACTTTTCAAATGATTACTATACATATAATATATCCTCATCAATTTAGATACTTTACAAAAAAGTAAAACACATTTGGGATTGATTAATTCCTTAACTTGTCATCTATACCTTTTTAAACAGATGACAGACACATGATCTTTCAGTTTGGGGAAAATATCAGCTTTCAGGATAACTTTACAATATAATACTCTGTACAAGAGCTTGTTCTCCTAATCAGCCCCTCCTCCAGTCTTTTATTGACCTCCAAGGAAAAAAAAGAAAAAATTAAAACCCTCACATTCACTAGCATGCTTACAATAACCATTAGTATTGTTTATTTTTCTGATATACAAAAGATGTTCTTATATTCTTTTTCTTAAACTCTTCTTTATTTTGCCAGTGTAAAATTCTGAAGACACTGAACATAGAGCAATATAAATCATACCACTGGTGCTACAATTCATGCATATGCCAAAAACTGTTTGAAAGCCACGCACTGTCATATTGGGTGCTACATGAATTCACCATCAATAAGATCATGCACCACATTTAGCCATGTAACAATTAATGGTACCACTGTAATGTTCATTCTCAAAAATTCTTTTTAAATTGTATCTGGATTTATAACAAAAGCTGAGCATAAGTTTCAACTTCTGAGACTCAGATTGAATGCTATAAAAAGCATGCCAGTTCCTTTGAATTATGACTCTCACCTCAGAGGTAGCTAAAGAGTGGTGCAAAACCATTGCTTTGTCAAAGTCTTTGTTTACCATCTTTAAAACACAAACAATAGGTATTAATAAAATGAGTGCATACCTACTGCCCCTTCCTTCCATTACTGAGGATATCACTACAGAAAGTAAGTCAAGAGGGTAATAAACTTACAAACAATTAACTTAAAGGCCACACATCCTAAATAAATTCTGAGGCCCTAAGGTCACTAGCACTCTGGCCCTCATTTTAAGGTAAAAATGTGCTTCAATCTAATTGTAGAATTTGAGCCTACTCATCATGATTTGCTATACTGCATTCCTTTTAAGACATTCTAGGTTCATTCAACGAGATGTACGCTTATTTATATAAGGCTAGTAAAGAACCAGGATTCTGCCACAAACAAATGTTTTGCACCTACCATCCTGTCCACATTCACAGAGTAACAATGCTTAGATGTTATTTTGGGGTCCTGTGAAGATGCACCTGCTACTCAGAAATGGCACCTGATATTAAAAACAAGTTCAAGCTATTTTCAGGAAGAAGCATTTTATTAACTTTCCACAACCTTAATTCCGCAGCAGTATAAATACTGAATGATGCCATGGTAATATGGAGTAACCTTGTCCTAAAAGGAGAAACAGAATTAATTTTCTCAAACAAAAATCAGGGAAACATCCAGCACTGTTGTTCTCGTATTACTCACTATCCGTTCTAAATAATACTTCTGATGTTTGTATAACTGAACTACTTGAAGGAATGCTTTTTGTCTTAAAGTCACAAATTTTACTTTATACCTTTAAGATACATTCTGAACAAGGTAACAGAAGCATGTCACTGGTAAAATATTCCTCGAGAAGGAAGGTCATCATGATACTTGGATACACTTAGGTAAAAATATATAGTTCATTTGAAAGGAAAAAATCCATTAGACCAATCTTCATAGATATAACCAGAGTTTCTGAAAGCGTTAATTACCTGCTACTTGTACCACAGCTACCTGTCCCTCTGAACCTTTAACATCCAGTCACCTATCTATTTCTCAGATGAAGGCACTTTCACTGCTGGGAAACCTCAAGGTTCTGTCCTTCTTCCCACCTTGTTTTTACACACATTAATGGCACGATAAACAATATATCACCTTTGCATGTGGATAACATAATTCTCTAGCATTCAGCCACTTCACATCTTCTATAAGAGCAAGATACAAAAATATTTTGAACAATAGAGACTCCAGTTATATCTATTTTCAGTGTCAGTGGTGCATCGATTGCTGACACTGCAGTGCACCATAAGGGGGCGCTGTACTCCTGAATGTGCCATCCTTTAGATGAGATGTTAAACTGAGGCCCCATCTGCTTGAGCTGGTAGTAGCTCCGGTGGATGTGAAAGATCCCAAAGCACTTATCAGAAAAACAGCATAGGAAGTTCCCTGATGCACTGGCCAATTTTCCAGTAGTAGTACAAATACCACCTTAGGTCTTCCCTAAAAAGGGGCAATTAGCCTAGTGGGATTAACCTGGTCAACAAATGATAAATACAAAACTATGCTGCTGGCTCTCAAACAACCTAATTTCCTCTCAAAGGACAACTCCATGCTATTTAGCACACAGAATACACTAAACACTTGTACACACTTAAATGTCTGGGCCCTAACAAATCTAAAATTTCTAAAGTTCAAACATACATGCACCTTACAGTACCACTTAACTCTTCCCTAGCCTTCTAATGCCTTTTAAAACATATTGACACACAAAAAAAATGTAATCACCTCAAACCATAAGCTAGAAGTGCCCTGATAGAAAAGTATAATGATTAAACTAAAACATACTCTTCTGATAAACAGTCTCCTCACATCACAAAATACCCACAGTATATAAATATCAATATATGACAACTGTAGGTTCATTAATTTCTCTCCAGGAGTAGAATTTTAGTGCCCTGCACTACTGAAAGCAGAATGACTCCTTGCTGCTGCATATTTCACCTACTCCTTTTCATTTTCACACACAAAATTATGTAGGTTCATAGGTAGGTACTAGGCTATCTGCCCGAGAGCATTTATAAGCCTAGCCAGAGTGTGTTGGCTTTCGCTGCCCCATTGATTAATTAACTGATCCTCTGTCAAGCAGACCCAATGAAGTGATCCTAGGGGTGTATTTTCTGTTACCCATCCACTCATCAAGGTTTCTCTTGCAGAGTGTTAGTGAGGGATTCTGCCTGATGTAATTTGGAATTTTGTTCCAAAGCATGGGGAGTCTCTGTGACAGGAATCTATCCCTCCAGCATGTTCTATTTATTGTTGTGGCGAGATTTAGCTCACTAGAGCGTGTGGCTCACAGTGACTTAGATTTCTTTAGGTGGAGCATGTCCATCAATTCTGAGTTGGACAGGGCTTTGTAAGTCAGGCAGAGATCACCTCTGAGTAAGCGATATGCCACTGAGTACAGCCGGAGAGTTTTTTTCAGTCGGGCTGCATAAGACATATGTTTGAGGCCAGTAATCCTCTTGGTGAGGTACTTTTGTGGTCTTTCCAGCTGTTGGAAGTGTCTTGTGATGTACATCCCAAATGGGGCATTGTACTCTATGATGGGTCTAATGAGTGACGAGTAGAGGGGCACTATAACCTCTTTATTTCTAGATGCAAACCCTTTAGTAATTAGATGGGCCACATAGAAGGATTTCCTAACTACTTTGGCAATATGATTGTCAAAGGAGAGATTACTGTCTACCTGGGTCCCCCGATCTCTTATTACCTCTTCTGTGCTCTCTGGGTGCTCTCTGGAGCCTTGAACCAGGTGTTTGGTAGGGTGTTTTGTTTTTCCGAAATGGGATGACTATGCATTTTTTGGCATTTAGCTTGAGGCCATGACTTTGACACCAGGTGTTCATCTCAGTAAGGCCCTTTTGGAGGATGTCCATGTCAGCTGGAGAGTCAATTATGGTTCCCAGGTTGCAGTCATCAGCAAACTTGGTTAGCCATAGTCCTTCTCTGTTTGCCTGTACTTCTGAGAAGTATATCTGGGGCAGCACAGTGGTGCAGCGGTTAACATTGTCGCCTCACAGCAAGAGGTTCTCCGGTTCGATTCTCAGCTGGGGTGCCTTCTGTGTGGAGTTTGCATGTTCTCCCTGTGTTTGCGTGGGTTTCCTCCAGGTACTCCAGTTTCTTCCCACATTCCAAAGACATACATCTGGAGCATTTCTTTCTCCCCGGGCCTCCGATGAAAACAGGCTCTGTGGAACCTAGTCGGACTTTCCCGGTCAACAAATGTTAAATAAATGTTAAATAAAAATATGCCGAACAATAGGGGTCCCAGAACTGAGCCTTGCAGGACACCAGTTGTGACTCGTTTAGAGTCGGACCTGGAGCCCGCTATTCTTACTGTGTGAGTTCTGTCTGTAAGCCAGTTGGCAACCCATCTTGTGACATAGGGGTTTATGTTCAGGCTGGTGAGTTTTTCTGTAATACCCGAGTGGGGAATGGTGTTGAAAACCTTGGCGAGGTCAAGGTAGGCTGTGTGAACTACCTTTCCTTCGTCTATGGCCTTTCTGACTGTCTCGAAGAAGTCAACCAGGTTTAGTAGGCATGATATGCCCTTAACAAAGCCGAACTGGGTTGGGTCAAGTGTTTGGAGGTTCCCAATGTCTTTGTTAATGAGTTCCATGATGACGCGCTCCATAGCCTTGCAGACCAGGCTAGTCAGGCTTATGGGGCGATAGTTACCAGGGTCAGTTGTGGCCCCTCCTTTGTGGAGAGGAATAACTGTTGCTGTGCGCCATTCTATGGGCACATAGCCTGTGGAGAGGCTGAGGTTGAACAGCGTGTTTAAGTGTGGGGTTAGTTCTTTCTGTAGTTCGTGCAAGACGCAGCCTGTGACACCATCTGGTCCCATTGACACTGTGTTTTTGGCTTTTGAAAGGGCTGTTTTCACCTGTGTGTCTGTGATTTTTGGGACACTACACTTTTCTGGTACTGTTGTGGGCCCTTTTAGAGGTGAAAGGGGGGTGAAGTTTGCACTGAATCTATCTTCCAGGATGTTGGCAATATCAGTAAGTTCAGTATATTTTGTGCTATTTTGCACTAGTTCAGTGCATATCTGCGAGTTGCCACTTAGATTCTTAACATAGCTAAAGAAGGCTTTGTGTTTATCTTTTGAATCCTTGGCTATTTTTCTTTCGAAGTTAGCCTTGGATGATTTCATGAGGGACCTTAGCTTCTTACTGATATTGATCAGGGATATCTTTCCTTCTTGGGATTTGCTTTTTTCTGAACTAGTTTCCTCCTTCTATTATATAGCCTGTTTATGGCAGGGGTCCACCAAATCGGTTTCCTTCTCTTAGAGGAGTGAGTCTTGGTTTTGCTATGGATGGTGCAATCCATGCATCCTTGTAGGTGCTCATAGAGTGCATTTGTAAAGGTTTCTGCATCTTGGGCAGTGTTATCCTTTAGCATGAGGGCTGTGAAACTTACCAGCTCTCTCTTAAGTAAGGTGAAGTTTGCTTTAGAAACGTTTTTTTATTGTGATTTCCTTAGTTGGGGGTAGTGGTGGGGTGTAGACATCCAGAGTGATTAGTTTATGGACTGATTTAACCAGTGACGGGTTGATCTTCGGTGTGGAACACCTGTCACCCATGTTGGTGATGACCAGGTCCAATATGTTTTCACCTCTGGTATGGGGAGTTTACCAGCTGATCCAGGGCATTTGAGTTGATGAATTCCGGGAAGTGCTGGGCCTGAGAGTTTGTACTCGAATAGTTTTCCCAGTGAATGGTAGGGTAATTGAAATTGCCCAATATCAGGGTGTTTGTTAGGACCTTCATGTTTTCCAGTATCTCCAGAAAGGTGGAGTGGTGGTCCTGGGTCATGGAGGGTGATCTGTAGCAGGCCACAATTTGCATTGCAGATTTGCCAGATGTTAGTTGCACATGGATGATCTCAGAGGTATCATGCTGTGCTACTAACCTGGAGGTGTAGGCATCCTTGATGAATATGGATACACCCCCTCCTTTTGTTTTTCGGTCCATGTTCTAGGGCCAAAATGTGTCATATGAGTTGTAGCCCGGTAGTGCTGGGGTGATCTCTGGAGCTTTGAACCAGGTTTCAGTTACTGCACAGATGTTGACATTCTCTATACTGAGGAGTGCTTCGAGCGCGTGCATTTTGAGATTTAAACTCCTAGCAATGAGTCGCATAACCCTCAGTTTTTTGTTAATTGTGCTGTTTATGGAGGTTGGCTTGACTTTTGAGCCTTGCCTAAAAAAGGCACTATGGGGCAGCAAGAACCTTGGCCAGTATTCGAAAGCCTAGGGGTGACAGGTGCAAGCCGTCTCTTGTGAAGCAACGCGGCTTGTCGAGCATGTCGTCCCTGTCTAACAGACACTGGATCCCCTCTGAATGACACCAAAAGCTTAGCCAATTGTTGAAATTGATCATTTTTTTTTCTTTATACTGAGGTATCATTCTTGGTGAGGGCAGGATGCTACTCAGTGTCAGGGTCATACCAGCCTGGGCTACATGATCAGAGAGCTCTTCCATGTCTCTTTTCATGTAGTCCAGGGAGGTACATCTCAGGTCATTCACACCAACATGAACAATGGCAGAGTCATATTTGTACTTGTTCTGGAGTGACCTGAGTGCTTGTGTTATGTGGCGGATTCTGGCCCCCTACAGGCATCTAACAGTAACCTTTTGCTTGTCCAGCCTAGTGAGTGGGACATCAGAGTGCCTGACTATAGAGTCACCTATTACTAGTGTGTTAGGTATGTTATTTTGCCTTAAGGGCTGTGATTGTGCGGCACACTGATTTTGTGTATTATGTGTTGTCTGGTTTGTGATGGGCGTCTGCTTTGGAGGTCTCTGATGCTTTTGCAGGTTTTTATTTAGAGCCTCCGAGTATGATTTTGTGTATTTAATTTGCATTTTTTGCCAGTGCTGTTTTAGTAGGTCTGTGTGTGGCTGGAGATGTGGTGCAAGTGTTAACCTTCTCCTCTTGACTGTCTGTTCCATTCTTGGGTGGAGACAGCTTAGCTTCCATTTTGGCTGTATAATTGCATCTCTCGCATATGTTAGTGCTTTGTGGTAGGAGGAGAGGATTGTCTGTGTACATGAGGCAGTTGTAACATTGCTCCAGGATACCCAGATTTACCAGCTGGACTGGAGAGTACACCTGAAATTTCCCTTTGGTCATGCCTGAATAGTAGGGTGAGCTGCTTAGTCGCTTGGTTGGTGAGGGGTGAATAAAGAGCCTTGCTCTGCTGGGCAATCAGTGTCAGGGTATATTAGTGCTTGCTATTAGGTCTGAGCAAGTGTTGGGCTGTAGGATGCTTTGTGAGTGCTTAGGTTGAGAGTTAGACTAGTTTCAAGGGGAAAAACTGAAGAGGAGACTTAGTGGAGCCGGGAATAATTTAACCATAGCTTACCGGCACTGCCCACTGCGCAAAACTGTGCAAACGCAGTTTTTATAGTAGGGAAATGAAAGAGATAGAAATTAGCCCAAAATGGCCAATAAACTACTAACTTCTGGGCTGGAACCACTCCTCCAGGGTCAGATAGGTTACTCAAAGCTCTCTTCTCTCACAGGTGAACAGAAAAACTTCCTTCTATCCAAGTAAGGTATGAGCAACTCAGAAACTAGTATCACAGCCCTAAATTCAACACTAGCCTGAAAACTGGACTATACTAGCTTAGAAAGGTGGGAAATAAGGTAGTTTTTTTTTTTTTTGAAAAGATATAGCAAAAACAGTAAAAAGTACACTTAAAACAGCTTTAAACGACTACAAACGATCAGAAAAGGCTATCACACTTTAGTGTGTAGCCTACAACAGTTAAACAAATTATTTAAACAAAAAACAACTTTTTAAAATTGCAGGCAATCAAATAAGTACAATATGTGAAAAAAAACAAGCTTTTAAATCACAATAAATGCTGGAAAATCTGCGTTTAGGTGGAAAACAGTTAAGTACAGCAAAAAAGTACAGAAAACTGATACTTAATCACTCCAAAGTCTCTCTCCTAAGCTAGAAGGCTTTTATCAGTTTAAGGCTTTCTAGTGCTACCCAGTCGGTTAGTTACAGGAAAGATGGGAAACAAGCGCAGATGTGATCTTTTAAACCAGAAAGTTGAAAGAGGTGGACAAACTGTCCAAATGGTCAATAAACTACAATTTCTGGGCCAAGAACCTCTCTTCTCATGGTAGACAGGCTACCTAGTGCTTACCACTCCCACTGATAAGCTAGAAGGCTTTCCTCCAGCACAGAAAGGCTTGCGGGGCTCAGAAGCTTACCAACAGTCCTGGATACAGCAACTCTGTATCTGGACTAGGATAGTTACAGGAAAGGTGGGAAACAAGCACAAGTGCAGCTTTTAAACCAGAACGTTGAAAGAGACGGAAAAAACTGCCCAAATGGCCAATAGCTACAATTTCTGGGCCAGGAACCACTCCTCTTGTGGTAGCTAGGCTACCTAATGCTTACCACTCCCACTGATAAGCTAGAAGGTTTCCGTCCAACACAGAAAGGCATGGGGGGCTCAGAAGCTTACAAAGAGTCCTGGATACAGCAAATCTGTACCTGGACTAGACTAGTTACAGGAAAAATGGGGAGCAAGTACAAACACAGGCTTTTAAGCCAGCAAGTTGAAAGAGATGGAAAACTGCCCAAACGGCCAAATAAACTACAATTTCTGGGCCAAAACTCACTCTTCCCTTGGAGGATAGGCTACCTAGTGCTTACCACTCCCACTGATAAGCCAGAATGCTCCCCTCCAACACAGAAAGGCTTGGGAGGGCTCAGAAGCTTACTAACAATCCTGGATACAGCAACTCTGCAACCAGATTAGGCTAGTTATAGGAAAGGTGGGAAACAGGCACAAGTGCGGCTTTCAAACCCAAAAGTTAAAAGAGATGGGAAAAAAAACTGCTCAAACAGCCAATAGCTACAATTTCTGGGCCAGGCACCACTTGTGGTAGATAGGCTACCTGATACTTACCACTCCCACTGATAAGCTAGAAGACTTCCCTACAACACAGAAAGGCTTGGGGGCTCAGAAGCTTACAAAGAGTCTTGGATACAGCAAATCTGTACTTGGACTAGACTAGTAACAGGAAAGGCAGGAAACAAGTGCAAACACAGGCTTTTAAATCAGAAGGTTGAAAGAGATGGAAAAGCTTCCCAAACTGCCAATAAACTATAATTTCTGGGCCAGAAACCACTCCTCCTGTGGTAGATAGGTTACCTAGTGCTTACCACTCCCACTGATAAGCTAGAAGGCTTCCCTCCATCATAGAAAGGCTTGGGGGGCTCAGAAGCTTACAAAGAGGCCTGGATACAGCAAATCTGTACCTGGAGTAGACTAGTTACAGGAAAGGTGGGGAACAAGTACGAACGCAGGCTTTTAAGCCAGCAAGATGAAAGCAATGGAAAACTGCCCAAATGGCCAAATAAACTACAATTTCTGGGCCAAAACTCACTCTTAGGTTCATAAGTTCATACTAGGCTATCTGTCCTGGGGCATTTATAAGCCTAGCCCGATTGTGTTTGGCTTATGCCACCCTTTGATTTGAGTATACTGTGCCCTTTTTAAAGTTTAGTTTACTGTGCCTCTGTCTAATAGTGACACGGAAGTAATCCCCGGGACAAACCTACGATCCCCCATCCACTCATCAAGATTCTTCTTGAAGAGAGTCAGTGAGGTGCTCTGAATAACATGAATTGGAATTCTATTCCAGAGCGAAGGGAGCCTCTGGGTTATGAATCTGTCCCTCCAGCATGTTCTATTTATTTCTGTGATGAGGTTCAGGTTCCTCGATCACGTGGCTCTAAGGGATTTAGATTTACTGAGGTGGAGCATGTCCATTAATTCTGGGTTGGACATAGCTTTATATGTCAGGCATAGATCACTTCGAAGTAGGCGGTATGCAACTGAGTAGAGCTGGAGTTTTTTTAACCGAGCAGCATATGGCATCTGTTTGAGTCCCTTGATCCTCCTGGTGATGTACTTTTGGGGTCTTTCTAATTGCTGCAGGTGTCGGGTAAGGTACATCCCAAAGGGGGCATTGTATTCTATGATGGGCCTGATGAGGGATGAATAAAGGGGCACGATTACCTCTCTTGATCTAGATGTGAATCCTTTCATGATGAGGTGGGCTATGTAGAAGGTCTTTCTAACCACTTTGGCAATGTGGTTGTCAAAGGAGAGATTGCTATCAACTTGGGTCCCCAGATCCCTAATTACTTTCTCTGTACTTAATGGGTTACCACCTATGTGGTAATTTGTGGGCACATTGTTTTTGCCAAAGGGTATGACTATACACTTTTTGGCATTTAGCTTTAGACCATGGCTCTGGCATCAGTTATCCGTCTCTGCGAGACCTTTTTGAAGGATGTTAGTGTCAGCTGGAGAGTCGATTATGGCGCCCAGTTTGCAGTCATCTGCGGACTTGGTGAGCCATAGTCCTCCCACGTTGGCCTGTACCTCAGAAAAGTAAATACTGAACAAGAGAGGTCCCAGGACAGAACCTTGTGGGATGCCACTTGTGACCGGTTTCGAGTCTGACATGACTCCAGCAACTCTGACTCTGTGGGTTCTGTCTTTGAGACAGTTTGCGACCCATCTTGTGACACAGGGGTTTATATTTAGGCTGGATAGCTTATCTATGATGCCCAAGTGGAGTATTGTGTCAAATGCCTTTGCGAGGTCCAGATAGGTTGTGTGGACTACCTTCCCTTCATCTATGGCCTTGGTGACTGTTTCGAAGAAGTCGACCAGTTTCAAAAGGAAGGATCTGCCCTTGACAAAGCCAAATTGGGTAGGATCTAGTGTCTGTAGGTCCCCAATGTCTTTGTTTATGAGTTCCATGATGATCCTCTCCATAGCCTTGCAGACTAGGCTAGTCAGGCTTATGGGGCGATAGTTTCCAGGGTCAGCAGAGGCGCCACCTTTGTGGAGTGGGACCACTGTTGCTGTACGCCATTCTTTGGGCACATATCCTGTAGTGAGGCTGAAATTGTACAGCAGTTTTACTTGAGGGATTAGTTCTTCTTGGAGTTCATGTAGGCCTATCTTCCCTTGGAGGATAGGCTACCTAGTGCTTACCACTCCCACTGATAAGCTAGAAGGCTGCCCTCCAACACAGAAAGGCTTTGGGGTTCAGAAGCTTACTAACAATCCTGGATACAGCAACTCTGTAACCAAATAAGGCTAGTTATAGGAAAGGTGGGAAACAGGCACAAGTGCCGCTTTCTAACCCGAAAGTTAAAATAGATGGAAAAAAAACTGCTCAAACAGCCAATAGCTACAATTTCTGGGCCAGGGACCACTTGTGGTAGATAGGCTATCTGATGCTTACCACTCCCACTGATAAACTAGAAGGCTTCCCTCCAACACAGAAAGGCTTGGGGACTCAGAAACTTACAAAGAGTCCTGGATACAGCAAATCTGTACTTGGACTAGACTAGTAACAGGAAAGGCAGGAAACAAGTGCAAACACAGGCTTTTAAATCAGAAGGTTGAAAGAGATGGAAAAGCTTCCCAAACTGCCAATAAACTATAATTTCTGGGCCAGAAACCACTCCTCCTGTGGAAGATAGGCTACCTGGTGCTTACCACTCCCACTGATAAGCTAGAAGGCTTCCCTCCAACACAGAAAGGCTTGGGGGGGCTCAGAATTATACCAACAGTCCTGGATACAGCAAGTCTGTATCTGGACTTGACTAGTTACAGCAAAGGCAGGAAACAAGCTTAGAATTTTTTTTGTTTTGTTTTTTTTACAGAAAAGCAGCTAAAACAGCAGTAAATACAATTCAAATTGCAGTGCAGGCCAGCACACCCGAGTGTGTAGCAACACTATGGTAAATACAGTTCAAATAAATGTAATTAAATTAACAAATGACTAAAAAACAAGTGCAGAAGGCAGTAAATTAATTAGAAGGCTACTAACAAGCAGTAATAAGTGCAGATTAAGAGCTACTGAACAGATAACAGCACGCAGAAGAGCAGCTAAGACAGTTACAGATAAGAGCAGCTGAATAAAAAAAAAAAAAAAAAATATATATATATATATATATATATATTTTATTTTACATTTGTTGACCGGGCTAGTCCAGCTGGATATATGTCCATTTTCAGTGGAGGCCCAGGGAGAAAAGCTCCATTGGTTAAAACAAGATTAGAGAATACAAATACACAACAAACAAAAGCATTAAGCATAAAAGATAAGAAGATTTTAATATAAGTAATATACATCTAGGAGTAAAAAAAATATCCATAACAAGAAAAAAATTCAAGGAAATGATTAAATACTTTCAGTATGGAAATCAGATAGTATCAAAACATAGAGAGAATCATACATTGTCTTGAAAATAAGGTAGACAACATAAAACATTTTTTTTTTATATAATATATATGAGATCAGTTATATCTACAAAGATATGATGTCAGAGGAAGTCAATCAGGATACCATAGCAGAGAAGGAAGTATTGTGGTAGAGGAAAGGAAGAAGGAAGGTTAGTCAGGGTTGGTACAAGAGCAAAGCCAGTATTTATTAAGATGGATTTCCAGTTGTATTTAAAGAGTGAAAGAGTGGCCAAAGAGGAGATATTTGATGGGAGGTTGTTCCATATTTTGCCAACTGAGTTGGAAAAAAGGCAATTACCTGCAGAATTAATAGGTTTTGATACTATTAACTAGTAGTTTGTCTGAAGAACGTAGTTGTTTCAGGTTGTTGTAGGGAGTCAAGAGATTACTGAGTATTGGTGTTTTAGATGGTTGAAATAGAATTTTGTGAGCTATTAAGAGCTGTTGATAACTGAGCTTGTTTGGAAGTTCAAGCCAGCCTAGTTGCTTTAAGTTTAGACAGTGGTGAGTTCTAAACTGGGATCCTGTGGCAAATCGAGCAATATTATGATAAGATGTAGCAAGTTTCTTAAGGTTACTTTTAGAGAGATTAGTGAAAATAGGGGAAGCATATAGAAGGGTAGAGATAAGGTGAGATTGGGCTAAGGTGGTCCGGGCTTCAGGTGTAAGGAAGGGTTTGATTCTGTACAGGGATCCAATCTTTTTATTAACTACTTTTATTGTGTTGTTGATGTGACAATCATAGTTAAGATTATTGTCAATAGCAACACCTAGCAGTTTTGTTGAAGAATCAGGAGAAATTTGAGTGTTATCAGTGGAAGTAATAGAGAAGTTTAGAGAAGTAGATTTACAGGTAGGTGGGAATAGTAATAATTTGGTTTTCTTAGGGTTAAGGAGTAGACAGCAGTCAGAGAACCACTGTTCAACAGTGGAAAAGGCTTTTTGTGTAAGAGACTGAAGTTCAGTTTGAGAGGAAGCAGTGCAAATTATAGTGGAATCATCTGCATATTGTATGCAGGTAGTGCTAGGGATAGCTGACTGGAGGTCATTAATGAAGATAAAAAATAGAAGTGGGCCTAGAATAGACCCTTGAGGTACTCCTAAAAAGTTAGGAAGGAGAGAAGATAGTGAACTTTTCCAGAGAACTGCCTGATGACGGTATTCAAGATAAGATAAGATAAGATATATATATATTTTTGTTGTAAAACCATCAAGTACAAGCTAGTACAAAGATAAACGGACTACTCTATAAGTTAACAAGATGGCAACTTGCTAACTTCAACAGACTCCTTTCCTGCAAGCAATAGGCACAAATGGGGTCTACATCATATTATCAAAGGCTCATTACCTCAAAACTTTGTTCATCGAAGCTTAGACAGTGAACGTCCACTTCCCTGAACATTCAGTTCAATAATTACTTTCCGAGGGAAAGTAATGACTTGCTCAGTATTCAGACCATCGCACAAAGCACAGTGTTTTAAACCCACCTAGGTGGGGGGGGCTGCATCCACCACACACCCCAATGTGGGGGGCTGGGTCCTCCACACCCTCCCTATCTATATATACCAACTCTGAGATCTGATGCTGGGCAAGTCGTTACTTTCCCCGGGAAGTTAATTCGTTGAACTGAACATTTGCGGAAATGAACATTCGCTGTTTAAGGTTCAATGAACAAAGGTTCATGGTAATGAACCTTCGGTAATATGACATAGACCAGCACAAATGTACTTCTAAATTCATCCTGCTAACTGGAATCACCTCCTTCATAACATCAGAAAGCTTACAGATGATAATGACTTAAGATAATTAAACATTCCAAAGACAGTTGTAAATGTACAAGCTTCTGTGACTCATGCTAATCCTTTCATCACCGTAAAGTTGCCTCATGATATATGCAGTCAAGCTAAGGAAATAGAAAAAACTAATTAGAGATTTGAAAGTAAATATGTGCATAATTTAATTCACAATTTTGTAGGAATACTTTGCATTCTTATTACTACCCAAATTAGTAATTATTCGTATACTAGGAGTTTCTTCACACTGATTATACTAACCTATTCTTCAACACAGCACTAAATATACATGGGTCTATATCACTTAGTCAAACTCACTAATCGTTGAACACCTATTCATTGACTCCTTTTTGTTGAAGTTACAAATCAGTGAATGGACCTTTCATTTAAACTTTTCCCAGGGGTAACTAATGTTAGGCCAACCTAGTGACCGTCAAAAAAATCGTAAGGTTTAAAACCTACAGTGGTGTGAGGCTACTCCCCCCACACCTCCTGTAACTAAATATACTGACTCCAAGATCACACAACAGTGGGGAAAAGGACAAATTCCAGATGGTGGTCTACTGTTGGTTATCTCTGCGAAAAGTTTCAATGAAAGGTCCATTCGCTGATTTGTAACTTTGACAAAAAGTGGTTGACAAAGAGGTGTTAAACAATTACTGAGTGTGACTAACTGAAGTAGACCCAATATGCATATTTTTTTCCCCGCTAGACTAACTTATTCTTCACTTTTAGTCAGGAGTATAACTTCCTCTGAACACATTTCATATCTGTTTTTTTCCTTTTCTGCACTCCAATGTTATTTTCTTTTAATACTTAGTCATTCTTGTTGGCACTACAATATTCTTCTCTTTAACAATGACCTCCTAAAAATAATATGACCTTTGTACCTACAAACAGATAGGGTTTCAGTATTCATACAGATCTTGGAAAATGACCTGCCATATATTTTAATGATATGAAATCTAAATGTCGTTTTCCCAACTCACTCCTAATTAACTAGTCAAACGTTGTCAGCTTTTTGACCATTTATTTACAGTCCAAACTCAAAAATTTGAGAGCATGCCACCAATAATGTGTATTAAGAAGGTTAAAATGGAAAATCTACACAATAACAAGTTTATTGTTGGTTATAAGGCCATTCATCTTTCTCTCAGTGGTCTGTGTTAAACTCTTTGATCACATTAGTAAGATAATATACATACACCCTTAAATGTTCTGAACAGGAATCGATAGTCTCACCTCCTTACAGGATTAATATTTCTCCAAGATGCGTGTTTTTAAATGCAATGTAAACACATTGTGTTGACTATCTATTAATACTGGCAAAAATGCATTTTGACTATTCAGGTAGAGTTGTCGCCTCACAGTTAGACGTTGCCCGTTCGATTCTCAGTTAGAGCGTCTTCTATGTGGCGACATGCGTGAATGGGCGTTCCTTCTTTGAAGGTTGTGTGTCAGGGCTGGCAACTCGGTATGTAAAAATCAACTGCCAATCATTAGCGGACAGGAGTTCCACTGTGGCGACCCCTAACCGGGAAAAGCCGAAAGACACAAACAAACAAACAAACAAAGTGAGATACTAAAAATGTGCAGTGAGTGGTTTGAAAGCAGATATGAAGGCACATCTTTTTTTCATCAATGGGCATTCCTTCTTTGAAGGTTGTGCATCAGGGCTGGCAACTCGGTATGTAAAAATCAACTGCCAATCATTAGCGGACCGGAGTTCCACTGTGGCGACCCCTAACCGGGAAAAGCCGAAAGACATAAACAAACAAACAAACAAAGTGAGATACTAAAAATGTGCAGTGAGTGGTTTGAAAGCAGATATGAAGGCACATCTTTTTTTCCATGTTTTACAGAAATTATGGGCATAAGTACTAATCCGCGGTGGTGGTGCTGCGGTAGCGTTGTCACCTCACAGTAAGGCGCTGTCCGGTTCGACTCTCAGTTAGAGCGTCTTCTGCATGGAGACATGCGTGAATGGGCGTGCCTTCGTTGAAGGTTGTGCATCAGGGCTGGCAACTCGGTATGTAAAAATCAACTGCCAATCATTAGCGGACCGGAGTTCCACTGTGGCGACCCCTTACCGGGAAAAAGCCGAAAGTCACAACATGGGCATAAATACTAAAGTTTGAAGAAAATCCTGTTTATTTTAACATTATGACACAGACACAGTCTGTCTCTAAATCACAGTAAAGCAGTTACCCAGAAAAACATGTTAAACCAGGCAACATTGTACATGTTAACTTCTGATACCTTCTAGGAGAGACATAAATTCACTCCATGCTCAACTCTCTCAGAATAATCAATTTTTGTCAGATATTACTATTTCTTATAAATTCTAATTAACTTCTACCATACCTCATCTGTCCAAGACAATGGTTGTTTTCTACATCATTAACAATGCTTTCTCCTTCAATTATATTCCAGTTTTCTTATCAACAGTAAATAATATATATTTCAGTTTTGCTTCTTTACTAGAAACTTTAAATCAGACATAAAACTTCATGTATTACCAAAATATTACACAGAAACAAAATGTCTTTATGACTGTCTCTGCCCTGAATAAATACATCACTCTATAATTATTTGTTCCCTGTGAAACATTTCTTTCATGATGATTGATGAATTAAAATCAAACAAATAATATTTAAAATGTTACTTGCTACAAGTTATAAGTATCAACAATTTCTAATGCAAATACTACTACTAGATCAGACCTTAGTAAGCCCGTAATCAATAGCCTGATGCTTTGTCTTAATAATATTTTTGACTCAAACACAAGGATTAAATAAAAAAATAATATTTTTTGTAATAGTTCCTGTACTCCAAGTTCTGTATATCTTCCATCTCAAGTTCAGTATTCCACAGCAATCATGTCCCCACTTATAATATATCATCCAGAATATCTGAGACATAAATGGTTACATAAAATAAGGACAGGGTCTAAAATACTTTTGGTGCTGCCTAGATGAAATGCTTTTCCAGCTTGCAGATCACATTGGTCATATTAAAAAAATGAATGCTGTTCTAGAACCTTGCCTTTGTAATGCCATTGTGAAGTGCAAATGTTACCAACGAAATTAACTGTCGTTTCACACCTTTAGTAGGGTTTCCGGTGTGCTATGTTTACCAGGTCTTGCTACAACTACAACTTTCCCATTAATCACATTTAATGCAATCAAGTAGGCTCTGCCTGATTAGTCTATGCAATTATACTTGGCACAGTAGTCAGTAAATACCGGGGGGGGGGGGAGTACATACTATAAAAGTCTTTTGCAAAAATAAATACATTAACATATGTCACGTTTGCAGACTACTCATATAAAGCTTCAGTCATTTATTTCTAAAATTTTTAAGCTTATCTGTTGTATTTATTTATTTATTTACATTTGTTGACCAGGAGTGTCCGACTGAACGTAGGTCCATTTTCAGCAGAGGCCAGGGGAGAAAAGCTCCACAGTTAAAATATACAGACAATAGTTACATTGGATTTACATAGCAATTAACAATTTGATCAACATAGCAATTAACAATTACAAACATAGTTACAGATGAAGAACATAGTGCTTCAGTAGACAACTAGAATCTTTATCATCTGTGAAGTACGTAACAGACATTAACAATTGTTACATTAAGAAGTTCCTGCTGTATAATAAGTAGTTAGGCTTATGAGCATCCAGGCTTGCTATAATCAAGGTAGTTAGTGGGGTGGAAAGAAAGGTAGTGGGTGGATGGGGTGGGTGATATTAGAGGGGGAGTTGCAAGGGCATAGTCAGCATGTTTTTAGGTGCGCTTTTAGTAAAGTTTTGAAGTGGGTGCATGATGGTACGGAGGTAATTGTGAATGGGAGGGAGTTTCATAATTTGGCTGTGGTGCAAGAGAATAGTGCTTCACCAGCAGAGTTATTGGCTTTTGTGACCTGTAAGTGATTTTTGTTGCTGGATCTTAGTGGTCGGGTGGTGTGATAGGGTTTGTGTAGATTCTGGAGGGATGGGACTTTTAGTGGATGATTTACTAGTTTGTGGGCGAGTGTGAGTTGATACCATTGAAGGAGGCGAGGGAGTTCAAGCCAGCCCAGTTCAGCAAGTGAGATACAGTAGTGACTATGGTAGGATGCCTGTGGCGAATTTGGCAATTTTGTTGTAGCAGGTCTCTAGCTTGTTTAGATCACATTGCCTTAGGTTGGTATATATTGGAGAGGCATAAAGTAGGGTGGAGATAAGGTGGGAATGTGCTACTGAAATCTTTGCTGCTTTGGTGAGAAGTTGCTTACTTCTGTATAACGCTCCTAGTTTTTTGTGGACGTTTTTTATGGTCATGGATATGTGATGTCAAATTTTACTTTATTGTCTATTTCCACTCCTAGCAATTTGGTGTGTTCTGTTGGGTGTATAGTGGTGTCTTTTGCTGTGATGTTAAAGTGAGAGTTGTTTTGAGTATGTTTGGTGGGTTGGAAGATGAGTAGTTTAGTTTTATTTGGGTTGAGTATTAATTGGGCATTGGATAACCAAGTTTCAACAGAGGAAAAGGCTTACCTGTTTGATTTTTTGCAGTTTGGGTAGGGACTGGGCTGAGCAGATGATGGTTGAGTCATCTGCATATTGTATGACTGTGCCATGTTTGGTGGCAGAGGCTAGATTATTGGTGAAAATAGAGAAGAGTAGGGGTCCGAGGATGGATCCTTGTGGAACCCCTATAGAGACAGGGAGTTGGGGAGATATGTCATTCTGCCATACAACAGATTGTTGGCGGTCAGGCAAGTAACTCTGAAACCAGTTGGTGACTGAAAGAAGGATAGGTTATTGAGGACAGAGATGAGTTTTTTCTGTGGGACCATGTCAAATGCTTTAGATAGGTCTAGGAAAGTAGCAGAGGAGAGATAGCCCATTGTTTTTATGCTGAAGGATAGTGTTAGTAAAGGAGAGAAGGCAGTGGTGGTGCTATGGTTTGGTTGTAAACCATGCTGAGTATTGGAAAGGAGGTTGTTAGTAAGGAGGTAGTCTGAGACCTGAGAGTGATTGCATCTCTCTAGTATTTTGGAGAGTGGAGAGAGAATAGCTATGGGGCGGTAATTGGTTAGTTCTGTGGAGGGGCCGCCTTTGTGGAGGGGAATTACATGTGATACTTTCCATAGTGTGGGAACGTAACTTTCTGACAGAGATTGGTTAAGCAAGATGGATACTGGGTAGGCCAGAGCTGCGATTTGTAGGTATTCACTTGGGAGGCTGTCTGCTGCTAATTTGGTGGGCTTAAGTTTAGTTAAGAGTTTTTTTATGTTGGAGGTAGAAACAGGAGAAAAAGAGAAGTCAGTGGGGAGATTACTAGCTGAAGGTGTGGGTTGGAGGGGAGGGGGGTTGTGTTGTCTAGCTAGTGAAAGTATGGTTTGTGTGAAGTGTGTGTTGAATGATTTAGCAATACTTTCGAAGGAGGGAGGGATGTTAGGAGGAGGGGTACTAACTTTACCTGGGTGGAGGATGGAGTTTATGGAGGACCAGAATTGTTTGGGGTTGTGTTGGGAGGAGTCTAGGGCGGACTGGAAGTATTGGAATTTGTCCTGTTTTATTAGCTTTTTGACTTTTTTGTCAGAAACCCATATTAAGACTTTGCAGATCCTGCAACACTGCAACATCTGAGAAAGAAAGTAAAGCACTAAAGAAGTCAGCTATTAAAAAATCTGAAGTTTGGCTACTGTGAGATTTGTGCAACAAAAGTTTGAAAGATCTATATACTACCTCAAGAATTGCATGAGAACTCTAAAGCCTCTAGAAGTACATGTGAACATTAACAATTCATTCAATCATACAGCATCAGCTTCATCACTTACTGAAGCTACCATTAACATTATAGCTCCTGTTATATATAAGGTCATCACCACAATTGTGATCAATATTCCACCTGGTAATACACCTGCTAGCCTTGAAGACTTCTTATCCTGGTGTTCTTCCACATACTCACAAGAAACCCTTATTCTGGGGGACTTCAACCTACATTGGTTCACCTGTATATCAGAACCACCAAGTAATCTAATAAATCTCCATGGCTACCAGCAGCTAGTCCAAATTCCAACTAGATGTGATAAAACATCTAAAAGGGAATCCATCCTTGACTGGGTCCTAACTAACAACCCCACATTGTACCCTCACACAGGCAGTCTCCCAGACACCTTAAGTGACCACAACATAATATACTTTATACGTAGTAGAACAAGCATATGCAAAACCACTAACTATATATCCACTAGAAACACAAAAAAATTCTCTCCTGAGGTCCTCAACACTATACTCTGTAACTGTGAATGGACACCCCTAAAAACCCTCCCACTTGACCAGGCTGTAGCATATTTCAACAAAATATTTCTACAACACCTAGACACTGTCGCTCCATTGCGCAAAATCAAGGTTAGAACCTCTACAAACCCCTGGCTCAGTAAAGAAACCAAACAAATCCTCAAGTCCAGAGACACTGCCTGGCTTTACTATAAAAAAAACAAAGAAACACAAAGCCTAACTAAGTACCAAGAACTGCGCAACTGTGCAAAAAATGCATTAGGCTAGACAAAAAATCCTACTACACAACATTACAAACTAAATACCAACACAACCCGCAAAAGTTTTGGAAAAAAGTAAACCAGCTACTAAAATTCACCCAAAAGGCTACCCCCAAACCAACCACCCCTGACACTAAAGTTCCCATCGAAACACAATTCAACTCCCACTTTGTGAACTCAATTCTATCCTTAGTATCACAGGACAGTTCCTTCCTCACTATCCCCCCAACACAAATAACACTAATACAAGCTTTACCCTCAAAACAGTTTCCACCACTTCAATCAAAAGCATGCTCTCCAAACTAAAAACCTCATCAACAGCAGCCGACCTACTCCCCAGCTATTTCTTGAAACTCACAGCAGATGCGATTGCTATACCAGTCTCCACTGTCTTAAACAGATCAATTGTTGAAAACTATGTGCCCAAACTCTGGAAAATATCCTATGTTACACCCATACATAAAGGCGGGACCTCTACTGAACTTAATAACTACAGACCCATTGCTTTACTCTCCCCCCTGGCCAAAATCCTAGAAAAATGCATCCATACCCAGATGCTAAACTATCTCCTAGACAGCAACATCCTGTCACCTACTCAGCATGGTTTCAGACCTGCCCATAGTACCACTACAGCCCTCCTCTGCTTCACAGACACAGTAAACCATCTCAAAAATGAAGGCCTACAAGTGTCAACTCTTTTTTTGCATATGTCCAAAGCGTTTGACACAGTCTCACACCAAATCCTGCTAAACAAACTAAACCAATATCATCTATCAAATTCCACTCTTACCTGGCTCCAAAGCTACTTAACTGACAGGTACCAAGCTGTGAAATGGGAAAATTCTCTCTCTCCTCAGCTGCCCATAACTATAGGAGTCCCACAGGGTTCTATCTTAGGACCACTACTATTCACAGTCTTCACAAATGACCTCCATACCTCCACACAGCATGCATCTATAATTCAGTATGCAGATGACACTACCTTAATCTGTGCTGCACAAAACATTCCCACCCTCCTGCAAACAACTCAACTAGCATTCTCTGACGTTGAAAACTACCTTACCAAAGCCCAACTTATCCTCAATCCAAAGAAAACTCAGCTTATGATTATAACCAGTTCTAACAAAAACACTAACAGTCAATTCACTATCTACTCCACTAATGCTACTCCAATTGCTCCAGTGGTGCAGGCTAAGCTATTGGGAATAACCACAGACTCCCACCTAAAATTTGATAGTTATCTCAACTTAACTATTAAAAAAGTACATGCCAAACTGGGGTCGCTCTACTGTATCAAACCATTTCTTACCAACAACACAAGACCAGCCATTGCTCGCTCCCAACTTCTATCCCCCCTACTCTGTGCATCTCCCATTCTGACTAAACTCAACAAAACTGAACTAAGCAAAATGGAAGCCTGCTATAACAGAATTACCCGCTTTGCTGCAAATTGCTCATATAGAACTCATCACTGTACTGCTTTGAGACAGCTCCACTGGCTTGAACTGCCCAACCTCCTAACCTACAATCAGCTCTGCCTCTGTCATTCTATCTATTACCTCCCCAATAAGTGTCCTGCCCTCAAAAACCTAGTACAACATCACTCAGCCAAAAGGCCTCTTAGATCATCAAGCAAACTACTACTAGAAGTCACCAACAGCTACAATAGCTTTGGAGATGCACTATATAGTAGTTCAGTGGTAAAAAATGGAACTCTGTCCCTACAAGCATTCAAAACACATCATCCAAAGCCTCCTTTAAAGACCTCATCGGGCAACATCTCAAGGAAAGTTGGCAGTGCCATGATTGCTCCCCAGGCTAGTGAAAGTGGATAAGGTACACATACTAAACCTAGAGTACTTGATAATAGTTTTCACTCTTACTCACAAACACTGGCTAATCTACAATGTATGTACTGTACCTGTGTACTATGTATTCTACCTATCTTCCAAATTTCAGCTGTACACCACAAATCTATTAATTATCTTTATTTTTAAAATTAATATTTTTTGTTTGTTCTCTCCACTGTAACTGTTTATGTGCCGCATATCACTGTAAAAACATGTCTCCTGTAATTTGTATGTATACTGATCATGTCTAAATAACTAAATGTGTCTGTAATTTTTCTTTGTGGAGCTTTTCTCTACAGGCCTCTGCTGAAAAAGGGCCTTTTCGGCTCAGTCAGACACCCCCGGTTAACAAATGTAAAATAAAATAACATTTTCCCATACAGATAAACAGTATCTTTGTGAGATTGAATTACACCATAATTATTGATTTATTACATATCAAAATGTATATTGCTCTTTTCCACAACTTCAAAAAGTGGAGAATAACTTTTTTTTCACAAGGGAAGATATGCATTTGGAACAGTATAGCCCTTTTACTGGATTCCATCACTGGGTGAAAAGGGCACATAACTGAACATTAAGTTCCAGAAAAATTTGAAAGGACTGAAAGTCCATAAGAATACAAGCTCTTACCATCATGGTTGGGATTCCCTAATGTCCATGGTTCATCTGAGTCAAAGTGAGTGTCTCCTCCGATTCCAGGTCCTGGAAAATAAGCATGTGCCAAAAATCCACCCTCTCCGTCAAAGGGAGAACTATCTCCATGAAAGCCTGGGGCAAAGATGATCGTTATGTCCACATCCCTCTTGCCACTTTCCAGATCACTGTAGGGAACCTCCTCAAATGTCAGTGGAGTCACACTCTGCCACACATCAAAGGCACGTCGAATGGCTTTACGTGTTTCAGCATTTCCTACTTTGGGTGTGAAGTTCTTTATGCTAAAAGAAAAAAAAAAAAGACAAGGAGATAATTAAATTATTTTAAAAATTAATATAAAAATGCATGTAGTACACCATATTAAAAATATATGCATACTAATTTGGATATTATCAGATCTTATATATCTTCTCCAAGTTTAGGTGTGCCACGCACTTGCATTGATTATATTACACTGACATAATACAAACATAATTTCCTTACAGTATGAAATGAAAATAAGTTATTTGTACAAGTTAGCATAACACTATGTAGCCTTTCTAGGAAAAATGAAAAAAAAACTTCAAAGTGTGACAATAAACAGACTAATTACTTTTATTTCTGCATGCCAAGGATGTATCTCTATGCTGAACTTTGAAGTACTGTGAAAGAATTTCATGTTGGGAGTCCTTTCTCATTCTAAAATGAAAACAGTAACACAAATGTTTTCATATTGTTGTTTTCATTGCTGTATCAAAATAAAGGCTGATCTTTTTATGAACAAAAAAAAACTCTGACATGAAATTCTTTCACAACACAAAGCTTGGTGACTGTTATTTTATTTAAATACGGTTCTATTATCTAATTTTTGAGGACGAGAGGTTCATATTGTAACCACAGGGTTGTATTAATTTAGCTCTCTTATTTCAGATAACTTTTAAATTATAAAGAAAGCACATTTCCAAACATACTTTTGGACAGTGTTATCATCTCATTAAATAAAAGAAAGAAATTACTGTGATAAAGTTTACTGGTGCCGTAAATTTACTTTAGCATCAAACGGAGTCAAACATTATAGTTAACGAACAGATTTTACCTTCTAGTGTCTCAGAATTCAATGGATGGAAACACTTTAAGAAGCAATGATAGCTGAGTTCCTCCCTCAGCTTTTAAAAAAAAAAAAAAAAACACTTCAATGAAAACTGTAGCAACTATGGGCACAATGCAGCAGGTAGTGGTAAGCTGAGTTTTTATGTCAATATGCAGTGGCGGCTGGTGACTTCAAATCACAGGGGGGCTGCAGGAGACGCTGAATGGGTGGGGTCAAAGGGAAGGGGTGTGGTCAGCCATAAAGGGGAGGAGCTATGCACAAAACCACAAAAAACTAACTTTAATTAAATACGCTGCCCTGGGTGGCAAACCATCATTATGAAAGTCCAATCAAGACAAAAATAAGTGTAGAAGAATAAAAATATTTCAATGCATTGGCTGCATGACAGCTTACTTAATATCTAGATGGAAACAAAAGGTTGTGAGGCATGAAAAAATAAATTACTTTTAAATACATTACTGGAATGCCAGTCAAAATCAAGTATAAGAAAAACCAGAAGCACTCAACTCAAACCACTTCTCCTTGCACTGCAGTTCTAATTATAATATATTCAGCTTTATTAAAGTACCAAGCAACATGCTGAAAGTAGAAATCTATGTGATGCCCCACTTGTAAATATGTTTCTTATCCAAAAAGACCTGCTGCCTGACAACTTGTTTCATGGGGAAAACATGATAAAAGTAAAAATGAAAAGCAAACAAGAAACAAGCTCAAGATACATTGCTTAAAGGATTACTGTACAGGTTATGGACCACACATGATTGGCATTCTGTTTAGTTTACGGGTAAAGTCTGTAGAGATGACTGGAAGTCTCCAACAAGTGTAATGAGCTTTTTAAAATAATGGAATCCTGTCCTTTAATACCCAAGGCTTATACATTATCTAGTCAAGTATTCTCTGCATGGCAACAACAGAAAGTCTTTCAATGTTGGCAATTCTTTAACAGTATGCTTATTAAAGCTTACTTGCATCTTACGATGTCAGACAAGCTTACCTTATGGTCATTAAAGCATTGCTACTTAAACACAGAGCAACAGGCACTTTGAGTAATAAGCATAAATCTGAGTAATAAGCATAAATCAACAGTACAAAAATATGACAGAAACCAGACCATTCTGCAAAATCAAGGACAGATGAAAAGCCACTGTAGTACTTATGCAGTGTGTCCTCCCCATCCAAGGTAGATACAACTACTCCTTGCCTTGCTTGGACACATCCAGAGTCACTACATGGGGAGTGGGGTGCAACAAGCATGTCACAATTTGAAATCTCTCTGGCTGACTGTGATGGCCCTGACACATTTGTCATACCTCTCAACCTCAAGAGCAAGAAATCTGGACAAAGCCATACACAGAAGTGGGACAAAGGCACAACAATAAGGACAATTTTAAATATTGCTCTAATAAACTTAGAAAGATAATAGAATAGGTCTTGCATTAGTATGAATTTTCTGAAGGGTATAAAATCTGAAACTCAAATGTCTGTCATTTTCTAACTTCAGTCTTTAGTGATTTGTCACTAATTTGCCAAAAACACAATTTTATGAAAAATGGACCAAAAATGTGATGCAAAAATATAAAATAGACACACAATACAGCTGCTACCTGTCAAAGAAGGGACACTTTAATATTAGTACTGCTACCTTGAGCAGCTGACAAAATAAAATAATCTACATGCATTTCAAGTATCTATAACTTTGATTATTACAGTTATTTCTTAATTGTAAACCCTCCATGTTTTCTTCCAAAATTGCTATTTTTGGAGGGATTATTAGGGGAAGAGCAACATTTTGAGCCAAAAATTGGGGACAGTTGAGAGGTTGGCTATGCCTAATTCTATAAAGCAATTTATTTGCATGTACCTCTCAACCTGTTAATGCAGTAAATCTGAACAAGGCCAAATATATTGGGGGCACATATAAACAGTACTAAAATTGCTCTTGTATAAATTGAGACAGTTGATAGAACGGCTCTTACTTTAACATGCATTTTTATGAAGGTTATGAAGTCTGAAACTTATTATTTAGTGACTTCTGGCAAATCATTTAGGAATTAAAACTACAAATTTTATGAACAACAAACCAAAAATAAGAAGCAAAAATCTATTCATTCTTTGAAAATCTGGACAGTTGGGAGGTATAGTTCAGCTGGGCCTGTCTGAGTTTGCTGCCCTTCCCCTGACAAAATAATGGTTGAACTGGAGCCTCTGCAGCCATTCCAATTAACCATTACTTGGCTATTTCACTCCATTTACCATAAACACTAATGTGCATACTGCTTTACTTCAATGATTGGACTTCATTTGAAAGTTTTATTTTGTATTTTACAGCACAAACATTAAGTCATCTGTTAAACAAAGCAATGCAGTCTCACAATGAAAACTTAGCATTAAAACTTCTCTGCCCTTGAAACTCACATTCATTGAAACAGCATTGAAACCCACATTCAAAGAAAATACATTTTGCCAGTGGCAGATAAAGATTAATTTTGGGCTGTTTTGAATCATAGGCCCCTTGCATATGAAACATACATGTGCTCTTTGATACACCTTCCTCATTGTACTAAAAATTATATTCCTTGTACAATACAGTACACTTGTTAGAGGGTGTTTTAAATTTGTTTTGAACATTTTTCCAGTAAGCAATGAAACAAAACATATGCACCCATAATGGCAAAACTGCCCAGTTGAGAACATTTATCATAAAAAAAGTCTACGCAGACTTCCACAGTCCACCATTATTAGTAAATATACACAATTCTACAGTCCACCATTATTAGTAAATATGCACAATTCCACAGTCCACCATTATTAGTAAATATGCACAATTCTACAGTCCACCATTATCAGTAAATATGCCCAATTCTACAGTGCACCTTTATCAGTAAATATGCACAATTCTACAGTCCATATTCAGTGAATTCAGTTCTTGCCATAGCTGTCAACCTTAGCACAAAAACCTGGCCGAAGCCAATAATGGGGGAATACAGTCCCAAAAATAGGGACAAATTTAAAATATTCATCTTATAAACTTAGAAAATTGCTAGAAAAAAAGGTTGTGCTACTATGTATTCTGAAGAACATGAAGTTTGAAATTCAAATGCCGGTCAATTTTACTGCGGACAGAACAAAAACAATTTTCATCAGAGACACAGGAATTAATACTGCAGACACGTCTTTGTAAAATGGCAGGGCACCAGTCAAATCCACACAAACACAGGGAGGAGATGCAGACTCCACACAGAAGCCACCCCAACCAAGAATCAAACCAGAAAACCTATAGCTGTGAGGCAACAATACTACCACTGCACCATCAAATCTGCAAGGAATTAAACATTCAGAAACCTGAAGTCTGAAATTCAAATGCCGGTCAATTTTACTGCGGACAGAACAAAAACAATTTTCAGCAGAGACGCAGGGATTAATACTGCAGACACGTCTTTGTAAAATGGCAGGGCACCAGAGCAAATCCACACAAACACAGGGAGGAGATGCAGACTCCACACAGAAGCCACCCCAACCAAGAATCAAACCAGAAAACCTATAGCTGTGAGGCAACAATACTACCACTGCACCATCAAATCTGCAAGGAATTAAACATTCAGAAACCTGAAGTCTGAAATTCAAATGCCTGTCAATTTTATTTAACATTTGTTAATCAGGACAGTCTGACTTGGAACAAAAAAACAATTTTCAGCAGAGGCCCAGGAAGAAATACTGCAGACATGTCTTTGTAACATGGGAGGACACAAAAGCAAACCCACACAAACACAGGGAGAAGATACGGACCCCACAAAGAAGGAACCCCAGCCAAGAATCAAACCTGAGAACCTGCAGCTGTGAGGCAACAATGCTACTACTACACCATCAAATATCAAGCATTGCAACATTTACAAACCACAGATATTATGAGGAACAGATCAGATCAAATATGAGGCAAAAATCTGCAATTTTCTTACAAATGGTGGTGGGTAGGGAACTCAAGTCTTTAACACCTGCATACAGGGTACAGGGTTCAAGCCTGAGGTATTCCCTACCACACCACCATGAGCACCTGGGGCATTTTCACACAGACAGACAGACACACACACACACACACACACACACACACACACACACACCTCCAGTTAAAAGCACCAACACATAACGTAAACTGCACCATACACTTACCTGTCTGTTCTCCATACCATATCCTGCCCGCGTAATACTCACAAAGACCCGCGAGATCCCAGTAAAGCTCCTTCCCGACGACGGGATCCCAAGCTCCCTCCCGAGACTGTTCTGGCTGTTGCTGTTGCAGTCCGGATGCGATATATCCTCCCAGCGTGTCTGTGCACTTTAAAAGTGCACAGACGTCTCCTTGCGTCTCTCTATGGGTCCTGCCGGACTGCCTTGAGCATGCGCATAGACCGACGGTAGTCGGGACTACTGCGCATGCGCGAAGTCCGCGAAATTTAAAAAAATTATTTTTTTTTGTTTTCTTTTTTAATTTGAGGGGGCTGCAGTCCGGCAGCCCGATGCCACGAGCCGCCCCTGTCAATATGAAAGGCACCTGACATATCATTTATGGGTCGCATGTGGTTTTCTGCATGCTAGTGATCCTGCACTAAACTCTATTTTAGCCAACATCTCTCCAGTACCTCTTCTTAGGTTGGGTTATTCCTGTACTTATCTAGTCAGAGACAACATATTTTCTTAATAATATCTGCAAGACTTTGTGGATGAAAGATACAGACACACACTCCCAGTTCTCATCCAGTAGAGAAACAACATGAATAACGCTTCACTACTGGACATCTAGGTGCTTCCAATTAAGTCAGCTGAAGATTTAAGTGAAGTTGGTGCTGTGGAAGGACGTTGAGATGTAAATCTATTTGTTCTTTACTGTACCTGTAAGGGAACTTAGTAGTGAATTACTGCCATTATAACCTAGAGAAAGAACTATGGGGACCCTGCACAGGATCTTGACAATAGTTTATCTTTTGTGCTTTAGACGTTGCCTACGGAGATGTGATTGTAAGTAGTGAAACGTTATCTGAAATTTGTCTGTTTACAATTAGCTACAGAAAAAAAATCATGCATATTTTACCAACCAGAAAATTACATGGTCAAAAGTGGGGAACCCTTTACTGCTGATATTACTTCATACAGATTCATATCGGGCTGCGCACTATTCCACTCCTACCAATAACCAGACCCTGACCAAAGGTGAGAATCAAACTCTGTACCTAAGGAATGTGAGCTAAAATCCTTACCCACTATGCCAGCCCAATGGATTCCAATGGCTAATGAGGGCTGATGAAAATATTCTTCAGAGGAGTAACATTACTTATTGTCTCAGACTACACCATAAATGGGAATTTAGATGTAGACATTGGCATTCTTTTATTGATATAATAAAGAAAACTCCTCCTGTACTACGGCCCTTTTCCAAGGTGCTGTGAATGCATAAGCCAAATGGATTTTGCCCTGTCTTCTGTAATACAGGTAAGTAACAGTACTAACTGATTTCAGTGAGAAAGTCATCACTGTTGTATTTGTCATTATAAATCAATTTAATACGGATTATTGTCAGTTGCTTAGGATGAGATTGTCTGTAATTTAGCTGCTCATACAAAACTCTCCATCTGCTGTTCCTCGCTTCTCATAAGACCGATATGATGCTGCCTGACGTGTTAAGTATTCCAGCCTTTTCTTCATGCTCTCAGCATCACACTGAAAGTGTGACATGGGAGTTTCATTGTCAGTTACTTGTTCTTGTTTCTCAGAGGTGCTGTGACTTCAGAAGGAGAATAATGTAATTAGGGATCACAGGTGATTTGTGGTATGGCTCTGCACTGTATTTAGTTTTTTTTTTCAATACTGGACTACTACAGATTTTGAGCGCACGTGCATGTAAGTTGTCAGTTACAAGCCATAATTGCAAGACAGCTATGATACCAGTTCAATAGTTTTGAATCCTCGTAGTAGATCCTTTAAATTCAGGTGCTACTGCATTTAAAACTTGCAGTATTCAGACAAAAATGCCTGAGATGATAAGTATACACTTATTTTTGGTCATTAATCAAAGCCCAAATGAAGTAGAATCAGAACTGCTTTTGAATTTGTGTAATGCATTACAGGTTAATGAGATTCAGTGGTGATAATTAGAAAACCCAACCACAGGAACCTATCTTCAGTAATTACTTTGAAAACGTTTGTTTTGTATGACAAAGGGGTTTTCAGCTCTAAATAAAATCAGGAAATTTAAATGTCTGGTTTCACTTGTTTTTTTGTGTTCATAGACTTTGACCAAGTCATAGCTTACAGGCTTCAAATACTGAAACTAGTTAATTTATGTTGTGATTCAGTGAGTGCATTGAAAAACTCTTTCCTTTTTCCCTCTTTGTCCAGCTAGGGGTCAATATGTTTCAGAATATTTGCTAAGGTGACATTTTAATGTCTATATGAATCACATTTGCATGAGGAAGAGATGATGCTCCAATATCGTGGCTACCTCTAATATGTTTCAACAGTTTGATGGTAAATTCAAAGAGATTCAAAGATTCCAAGAAAATGTTATTGTCATTTAGGAAACACAAGTGCAACCTAAATGAAATTTCTGGTATCAGCTTGTCATCAGAGTACAGAGGCAAATTAAGTATAAAAGAATAAGACATGACATATACACAACTATTCTAATGACTAATACACATAGGCTCAAAGGTTCATAGGTGTTTACTAGGCTAACAACCACAAGGACCTTTTTAAGCCTAGCCATGCATCCCAAATCTCTGACAAGTTCTGATACCCTTGATAAGTGTAAGCATGGGCCTGGGAGATGAACCTTTTACAGGTTGCCTGTTTGCATTAGAGACATAGGTGCCAAACCAGGGATGAATTTGCGGTTTCCCATCCAATTGTCAAAGTTGCACTTGAATTGCATTACAGCGGAAGTCTGCTTCATATGGATGGGGAAACTGTTCCACAGATAGATAGTCTTTGGGATAAATACCTGTCTCTCCAGCAGGTCTTATTTATATCACAGGCAGGGTATAAGACTTTAGAATGGGTATTGTTTGCTTTTTGGATATGCAGAAGGTCCATCAGAGTGGGGTCTGACAATGCCCTGTATGCCAGGCATAGATCTCCCCTCAAAAGCATGTAGGAGACAGAAAACAGGGATAGGGCATAGAGGCGGTCTGCATAGCACATTTTACTTACTCCCTGCATTGTTTTAGTAAGGAACCTCTGTGGCCATTCCAGTTGTTGGATATGCCTGGTTAGGTAAGTACCAAAGGGTGCATTATACTCAATGATAGGTCTGATGAATGCCAAATACAGTGGAACAATGACTGCTTTGGACTTAGATGCAATACCTTTGCTTATAAGTTCCACAATACAGAATGATAAAAAAAATGTTCCTTATAACCTACTTCTAGTCAGGTAAAACTGCCCATACATACAGAACTAAACATATATGCAAACAGTACTGTACACAGAAAAAGAGAAGAAAAGGCAGTTTGGTAATATTACAAATGAGGAATTATTGCAATTGCACTTTTAAGATAAAGACATTGCACTTCTGTAAGAATATATTAACTATAGTGAATTAAATAATGTATCATATATATAACTGATATATATCCCCTAAACACGGAGTCAGATGACCTAAGTTCATACACTAGGAGAAGGATACATTTTTAATGCTTTGTTGATGGATTCTGATCTGGGCTTTGCTTCTAAAACTTTTACATAGTTTAACAGTTCAGATGACCTCTACCTCAGATGGCATGCTTAGGGGTTCTCACTTCCTTATTTTCTGGTAATTTTCCTATATCTTGTTGAATGTTAGAATGTGCTGTTGCCCTTTAGCGTGTGTGATGTTGTGATGCTTTTTCTCTGTTCTCATATGTCTGTCTGAGTAATCTGTTAAATCTTCAAACTATTCAAGTCAGTAACTTGACCAATGTTACCAATATTTCTGAGATAGCGAATTTGGCTCAGTGCTGCATCATGGATTCTGTAGAAGACACAATTGTGATTTGGGAACCAACTACTAACAAACTACTGGAAGCTGCTATATGTCAAAACAGAAGAGGAAATTGTATTTTATATTCTGCACTGATATTTTCTAAGACCTTTGACATTAATGAGCATTGCAGACACCTAAAGGCATTTTGGGAAATGAAAGATAATAATCCGGTGCTGAAAATGTGTATTTTGTACTTACAGTAATACATGAAGCAACTGAAGAAAAATAAATTTGACATTCTTGAGACTCAAGTAAGGGTCCTATGTGGTCCAATGTTGGGACCATGTTTTCAAAGCTCTTATTAAACCTGTTGAGGATACTATAAAACATCACTCTACTGATTGTAGTGCTGTTGTCTCAATGTGTGAATGTACACACTTGGCAAACAGACCATAAATTAGTGCTGTCTATAGCAAGACATTTATTATGTTTCCTTTCTTCTCCTTAAGTACCAACAACGATGTATATAACAAGTATGGTTAGAAAATATGTCTGGTATCAATTTTTACATTTCCAGATATAATTTTCAAATATTGTTTGCATCTTTGTTGTTGCTGTCTTAAAAGGAAATGTTCCATATACTGTCTCTTCTGTAGAAAAATATAGGCACATTGTTAAGATTATGGAAATTATTAAATCTTTCATTAGTCTGATGTATTTTTACTTACAGTTTTATTGCACATACTTCATGTAGTAAACCTATGATGTAAAAAACATGTTAGTAGACTGTTACATTATAACTTATAAAAGAAGTGGAATTATTAACATATCTTTACTGAATAAAAACAGCTTTAGCAATGAAAATTAAATTCTACTGATTCCACAATGCTTTGTATTACTCCCTATCCTCTATTTTGTAGCCAAGTCTTTCCAGTTCCAATCTGACCACCCTCTGTCAGTTTGAGTCTCTTCATTGTTGTCCCTGCCTTGTGTGTCACTCACCCTCCTGTCAGTCTTTGTTTACATTGTATGTTTGCCACTCACCCTCCTGTCAGTCTTTGTTTACATTGTATCTTTTCCACTCACCCTCCTGTCAGTCTTTGTTTATATTGTATGACTGCCACTCACCCTCCTATCAGTCTTTGTTTATATTGTATGTCTGCCACCCACCCTCCTGTCAGTCTTTGTTTACACTGTATGTTTGCTTGTCTTCTCCCGCTCCTCTCACTATGCTTCCTTCCTAAGCACACTGTACCTTTGCTACCTTTCTCGCACTTATTCAAATAAAAAAGCACTCACCTATTTATTTTTTTATTTTATTTATTTATTTATTGTTCAAAAACAAAAGAAAAAAAAACATCTTTGGACCAAGATGCCATACCCTTACTTATACATTCTGTGACACAGAATGATTTCTTTCACTACAGTAGACGCAAGATGGTCAAAAGCGTAGTCACTGTCTATATGTGTACCCAAATTCCTGACTACTGAAACTACTCTTATGGCCGTGTTATCAATGAATTAAGTTGCAGGGCTGATTGCTTTCCAAAACTTACTGTTATGCACTTCTTGGCACTGAGGTTTAGACCATGACTGTTATCAGTTATTAGTCTGTATCAGGCCTTATTAGAGGGTATTCCTGTCTTATGGGACTCAGTAACTGAATCTAACTTGCAATCATCTTTGAACTTGGCCAGCCAGAGGCGTTTGATGATAGTCTTTAATTCAGAGTAGTAAAAGCCAAACAGGGGCAGCCCCAGCATTTTGGCCTGAGGCACTCAACTAGTGACTGGATATTTTTAAAAAGGTAGACTCCCCTATTTTAACTTCTTGTGTCTTATCTGTGAGTCAAGCTGTCTATCCACTGAGTGACATAAGGGTTTATACCTAATTTAGTTAGCATGTCTATAATGCGCAAGTGGGATATGGTATCAAATGCCTTGGCCAGGTCATGGCAGGCAGTATGCAGAATTTTGCCCTCATCCATTGCTTTGTTGACCTTCCAAAGAAGCCCACTGGGTTTAGTAGGTATGACCTGCCCTTGATGAATCCAAACTGAGATGGATACAATGTTTGAAGGTTTTTTTATGTCATTTAACATATTCACTTTATATTCTCAAAATACAGAAATGTCAAAATTAAGTATTTCAAAGCTATAAAGTTGAAATTTTAAAACCACGAAAACTCAGAACTGCGAAATTCAAAATCTTGCACACTGGAGATTTTGAATTTCGTGCTTCTACTCCACACACACACACACCTTCCTCCCCACACACAAACACAGACTCTGTACTACATGAAACCAGGGGGGCAAGCCACCCTGCACCCCCCCACTTAAATATTCTCACTCCGAGGTCGCACTACATGCAAACACACACAAAACACCACCACACAAGCTACATTCTTCTCGCACACACACATCATAGCAACAAAACACACTGACACACACCACAGCCCCTTCCCAAAACCCTTAACACACACACACACACTTACCTGAATCCATAACAACAGTGAAACCTCAGAAGTGTGAAATTCAAAACCTCCAGTATTCGAGGTTCTGAATTTTGCTCTTCTGAGCTTTCGCTTTTCTCAGGATTCCACTTTATGGGCTCAAAATATTGAATTTCGACATTTCAGTATTTCGAGCTTCTAAAGTGAATCCCATTTAACATATCCATGATTATTCTTTCCATAGCTCTACATATTAGACTATTCAGGCTTAAGAGTTGATAGTTCCTTGGGTCCATGCATGGCCAGCCCTTGTGCAGTAGGATAACAGTTGCAGGCATCCATTCATTTAGTACAAAGGCTGTTTAGAAAATTTGGTCAAACAGTGATTCTATTGGACCCAGTAGTTCGTATTCATGCTGTTAAGGAATAATCCTGAGATATTACTGGGGCCCACTGATGCAGTGGTCTTGGCCTTGGTCAAGTACATTGATGACCTGTTCCCTAGTGATGGCTGAGGGAGTTATGTTAGTGGTCATTTCCTGAGGGCTGCCTGGGGGGACAGAGGGGTAAAATTAGAGAAGCATTTATCTGCCAGTAAATTTGTTATATTGCCCATCTCAGTATAGATGGCACCATTTACAATTAATTCACTGTATTGTTGTGCATTGCCTTTGACGTTCTAGACATAGCTGAAGAAAACTTTGAGATTGTCCTTGGCTTTGGAGGCTTTTGTTACCTCAAATTTGACCTTGGTAGACTTGATTAGCCTTGAGTTGGTTGATAAGATTGATGAGGGAGTTACTACCTTGCTGGGCATTGTGCCTTCTAATTTTTAACATGATTTTCTTCCTTTTGTTATACAACCTATTGATGTTGGGATTCCACTAGGCTGGTTTGTTTTTGCATTTATCCCGCACTTTTTTCACAGGTGGATACATCTGTCTTTATGCAGCTCTTACTATAATTACACAGGGATTCCTCAAACAATTCTGCATTGGTAGCGTTATTCTCAGTGTTAGGGGAATCTTGAAAATTTTCCAGGGTGTAAATTTACAGTAGGAAGTTTGTCTTAGAATAATTCCTGAAAGTTCCAGAATTAGCAAGAGACCCAGGATTTATTTTTATTTCAGAGGAGATAGCTTTATGGTCTGACCTGACCAGTAAGGACATACACTAGGAAGGTTGCAACATTCCCCCATGTCTGTGAGGACCAGGTCAAGGATGTTTGCAGTGATAGTGGGTGTACATACTAGCTGGTCCAAAGTGTTAGTGTTTACAATGTCCAACCATCTCTGGGCCTGCATATTAGAGGGTGAGTAAGATTCATAGTTTACAGTGGGGAAGTTGAAGTTGCCCATGAACATTGTACTGGGTAGAATGGAGAGTGTCTTGAATAGACTAAGTATGTGTCATGGATTTCATGGGGCACAGGTCACTGAGCAGGACCTATGGCTTTCAAGGATATGGTGTTAGACTTTACCTATTGTAATTTGGACATAGAAAAGCTCAAGCATATAATACTGATTGACCAGATTTAAGCTGTGTTTTTTTATGTAAAGACACCTACACCCTTTTTCCCTTCCTGTGCATTAAGTGGTCTACATGAACAAAAGGAATTATAGCCTTACACTGTCTGGGTGCTCTCTGTGACTTTGAATCAAGGCTGTGTAACTGCACAAATGTCTACATTCCCCAGGGTGAAGCGAGCTTACAGGGGATGATGTTTTTTTTGCTGAAACTCCTGGCATTATGCAGTAACACCTTTGCAGTTTCTTAGGTTGGCTTTGTTATGTCTGAAGACTTATCAGGTTGGCTACACTTTAAAAAGACCTTCTTGGGGAGGACAAGATTTTATCTAATATAGAAAAGCCTAGAGGGGACAGGTGTAGACCATCCTCTGGCAAAACAGTGTCATCTGTTAACCATAATCTCTTAGGCTGACAAATACTGTGTCCCCTTTGAATGACACCAAAAATTAAGTTGGTTACTAAAGTCAATTATCTTCTGTTTAATTTGCGGTATCATCCTCGGGGAAACCAGAATGCTGCTCAATGCTAGACTCATACCAGCTTGGGATACACATAGTCTGAGAGTTCTATCATATCTTTCTTCATATAGTCCAGGGAGGTACGACTCAGGTAATTTACACCCACACAGACATAGACTGGGACTGAGTCATACTGTACTTGTTTGTAATTACTGTCCTTGTTTGTAATTACTGTCATGTGATGATATTGTCCACATAGAATATTTACATAATAGCTTTGATCAAAATGTTTTGCTAACATTGCAGTTAGTGTAAAATACATGCTTCTGTGTGTGCATATATGTACTGTCTCCAGCAGGTATTCTGTGCTCTAATATATACAGGAAAGAAACATATAAAAACAACCTGCTAGATTTCTCTAGCTCTCACCCTTATTTCATGAAAAGGAATTTAATGAGGTCAATTTATTAGAATCTCTAGAATCATATGCCTTGACTCTGAATTTAAAATACAAGACACCTTACTGAAAAACATGTTTCTGAAAATAAATTACCCAGTTTCTTTAATCAATGCCATACAGAAAACTGTTGTTTCTGAAAGATATACCATACATTTGCCTATCTTATTATTTGGCTTTCAACCCACTACTAATAAATCCACTACCACTAATAAAACCCTTAGTTTCCTGCTGCCTATTTCCAGAGATATGTCTCATATTCATAACATTATTAATAACAACTGGGAACTTTTAACTGAATCTCAACCCTTGTCTGCAGCCTTAGGTTCTTCTCCCTTTCTCTCTTTTAAAAGAACCAGAACTATTAGAATGAGTCTAGAAAATAGAGATTCCCCTTTTATTATTGCTATTTCCCCTATTTCCTCCACTTCCAAGGGAATGCATATTTGTAATAAATGTGTTGTATGTCCTTTTATACTAACAGGGTCTGATTACACTTTTCCACACTGTAACTACACTGTTCGGTTCCACAAAAATTTCTTTTGTCACTCTACTGCAGTAGTTTATGCAGGAATATGTGCATCTTGTAATGCTTTCTATTTTGGCAAGACCACCAGAAAGCTTTCTGACAGGGTGAAAGAACATCTGGGAGCCATTAGATCTCGTAACATGAATAATGCCCTTGCCAAACATAGCTCTACTTGTGCTACCTTTACTAAGTTTCATTTTATTGTCCTAGAACAGGTTAATTGCTTTTTTGGTGACTGGGAACTATTTTTAGAATTAAGGGAGTTAAAGTGGCAACTACAGCTTAATGCTGAGGTGTTTCCAGGTTTAAACAAAAGTATTAATATTAAATGTGCATTGAGTTGGTATTGTTAATACTGTCGCTTTTACTTGTCAGGAATATATAGATTCTCTCATGTTTATTCATGTTTATTCATGTTTATTCATATTTCTTACTACAGTTCACAGGATTGGTACAGTTTGAATGTATTGCTGATAGGTTATTGGTTACTGTATTTACTGTGTATATTAATTTGAGTCTGTTTACTGTATATATTAATTTGAGTTTGTTTACTGGCTACTGTACTGTCATATGACTTAATGTACAGATTTTGAATGTGCTTATGTGAAATTCAAGTTTATTCTGATGCAGCTCTTCTACCCAATAAGAGCGAAAGCTTAAATATCAGTTTGGTGTCTGCGTTTTCATTCAGTTACTATTATTTTATATTACTTAATAGCCTTCAGCTACTAGAAGTTTGGTGTGTAAGAAGTTCAGTTTTGAATATATATGTATATATATATATATATATATATATATATATATATATATATATGTGTGTGTGTGTGTGTGTGTTTATATATACTAAAAAATCAATTTATATAATCTACAAAATGGGGATGTCTTGTAAAATATAGCTTTAAGTGCTACTGAGATGGAAGATAGATATTCAGTATACTTTCTTCTAAACTGTTCAATGTGAATAAATAACATTGCGGAATTAGACCACATTCGAACATTCACAGGCTATCTTCTATCACATAGAAACATAAGTCCTAACTAGTTTTTCCGTCAAAGTTTTACAGATGTTTATGGACCTTAGCTCCTCCCCTGAAATGCTTTGAGTACTAAATGTAGCCATTCAGGGACAATCATCAGTGATTTCTTAGAAGTAATCCATACTAGCCTACCATAAAACAGACTAAGAATGCCTTGATACCAGATAGATATTCTTCAATGATATTTCCACTGTGATTTACAGTTTATGATAATTCATATCTTTTGCTTTGAGAATATACTCTACAAACTGTATCAGGACTCTCACACTGAGACAGACTTTCTTCATCTACATGCCTTGTCTGCATTTCTTTTTGTTTCCTTGGATTTTCTTCTTTGAGAGTTGTTGAAGGCCTATTAATTCTCCTTGAATTTGTAAAAGCTGTTTTCACTGTGCATACCAGATCTGTCACTTATTAGACATGGATGAGACTGCCCCTGATTCAATGTCTGTGCAAAAAAGTACTAAGCAAGTAACTCCCTTTGTCCATGGGTCTACCTGATAACATCAAAAGTCCACAACAGCGATGACAAGAACACCGACACCGGAAGATCGACAATGGAGATAATCGACAGTTGAAAATTCCGACGCTGAGAACACCGTCATGTTAAGGTAAGTGTGCGATAGTGACGGACTGTAGGGTTAGGGGCAGATTAAGTGAGTTAGAGTTAGGGCGTGGGTCAGGTGAGTGTGCGATAGTGACAGACTGTAGGATTAGGGGCGGGTTAAGTGAGTGTGCGATATTGGCGGACCTTAGGGTTAGGGTTTGGGTTAAGGTTAGTGCATAGATAGTTGTGTATGTAAGGTTTAGTGTAGGTATGTAAGATATTTGGTGTGCTTGCGTTGTGTGTGTGCTTTCTGGACAGGGGATTTGTTTTGTTTGTTGATTGTTAGGATTGTGGTTTGTCGGGCATGTGAAGTTTTGTGTTTTTGAACTTTCGGTTTTGTGGTGTCAGTGATTTCGTTGTCGGTGTTTTAGCATGTCAGTGTTATCAGGTAGACCCTTGTCCACACCTTTTTTATCCAGACATTGAGATTTTGTGCCAAATCTCAGACCTGACACATGCACTACCATTAATGTGCAGACAATGAGATTTTGTGCCCAATCTCAGACCTGACACATGCAGTACCATTAATGTGCAGACACTGAGATTTTGTGCCAAACCTCACACCTGACACATGCAGTACTATTATTGTTTGCATGCTCAGCTTCAGTATAATTAGCTTCACTTATGATGCTCTACATATTCACTTTTTAATCATATGTCCCTCTTCCAGTACTATGGAGGTAATATGTTTGTTGTCTGAGGTTTTCAAGCTATACTTTAAGATTCAGTAAAATGGAATAACTGTTAATACCCTTAAACCTAAATGCCACCTCAAGAGGTGTGTGCCCATTAGGGAGTTAGCATTTCCAGTATATCATGTTTTAACGTTCGGGATCAGTCTTTTTTTATGAATAACACTCACTTACAAACTAGGACCTAAGGTGCTACATCTCTGGTGGTGCCTGCTATAGGGAATAGGTTTAGTTTTTGTGATAAGATAATACTGATTAAGCAAATATTTGTCCACCCATTGTCCACTCATGTCAAATTTTACAATTACTCTAACTGAAATATACCATAAAAATAGGGGTAAGGAAGACAAAAATGTGGTTTGAGAGACTTCCTACATTCTACCTTTGTTTTTTTATAATCCCCATGTCTGCATGCTTGTTTGGTATTCATAACTGGCCTTTATATTGCTTGGCTTCACACTTTACAGCTGTTTTCTTGTCGTCACTTCAGAGTTCAGCTGGTATTTAGGTGATGACTGACCCATTGGTGTTAGACAATAACTGCAAGGACCCCCATTTGCCTTCAGCCCATTAAAAACATACATAAATCTCTTAGTAGCCTACACATTACCTGGAATCTCCTTATTAGTTAGCATTTCTTTTTTGCTGTTTTCAGAAAACTATTTTCTATACACCCTCAAAACATTTTTATTGTATTACTGTCATTGTACCAAGCTTGGATTAAGTGGGTATATGAGCTGTGTTCACAAGGTGGATAGCTTATTTCTTCAAAGGTAAGCTTCACCTATGAAACCATGAATATCAGTCCTGCTGCCCTGGATGTTTTTTATAGATATCTTCCTGCCGCTGTAAAACAGAACATTTATAAAATATGCTAATAGACTAGTTAATTGTATTTTGATCTCTTTAGAACAGACATATGTTCTTAGTCTTTGTAAGTACCACGTAGATTGCAGACGTAGATACATCTCTCCTTAGCAATGTGAAAAACATAACATAAGCTCTACCTGTTGTTGCTCTCTATACACTTACCTAAATTACTTTTTCAAAAACAAAATAAACAGTACAATGCAGAAACACAGATAAAGTAAACTGGGAAGAATGTAACAGGAATGTAACAGGAAACAAGAACGAACAAACAAAAAATGAACAAAAAATGTACCCATCAAACATAGTATTAACCCATATTTCTGTTATACCCCAGGTATCCTATATGCTGTGTCACTGTTGACATACCTGTAAACTAAATGCTTCTATAACATGTATAATACTCTGGAGGATGCATGTTATATCCAATGCTGGCTACTTTAGGAAATTATTATAACAATTTTTATCACCATTCAGTCTAGTCTTAGTGCTCTTTTTTATCACAAATCATAATCTGAAACAGAAGTACATATTTAGCCTTTTAGAAACAGTGCCAAATAAGATAGCTTCACAATAATGAAACATTACTCCTTCCTTTTATCTACGTCTTTCTACTAGACGTACAGCATAAAAGCCTACTTGCTGAATAAACCAGACAAATCTAAAATGAGATCTCTTCTGCTGTCTGTCATGAACAAAAAACAAGGATATTTTTAACCGGGACTGGAATATTAGATTAAGATCAACTCTAAGCACTTTAGTCTGGACAAGTATTAACAATATTAGTAAACCTTGTGGTAAATTAAATATTAAAAGGCAACCTAATCCTGACCACATTTGGCTGCACAGTAATGTGGACACCATCTCTTATTCAGCTCTCCTGTACCAATATCCTGTTGTGGGGCCCCGAATCTGAATAATCCAGTATTTTGTCAGGGAAATTTAGGCACGTCCAGCACATTCAACTTAAATACACATGCACATATACTTAATACATATCCATACAAATACATACATATCCATCAATCTATCTATATATCTATCTATCATCTATCTATCTATCTATCTATCTGTCTATCTATCTATCTATCTATCTATCTATCTGCCTCACATTGAGTACTAACTCCATGAATCTTAACCGGATCAGTCAAAATGATTGAATTTGTACTTTCTGTAATGATTTTACATCTGTCACCTTTCCTGTGAGTTCACAGTTGTACAAACTGTTTTATCACTTTTTTTGCTTATTTTTCTTCTCTTCATTGCTGTCCTGCTGTGGCATTAGATTATGTAAGCAAGGGGTACAAACAGTGAAGTACACAACATGGTGGTTTCAGGGGACTTGCCCTTCTGCAAAAAAAAAAAAAAAATGATGGAAGCATTCTTCTATGAGTTTGACTCATCCAGTGTACTATTTGTGCGTTGATTCTGCTCACTAGTACAGGATGCTAATAAACAAGTATTAACAGAAGTAAAAAGTGAATCTTACTCTCTTGCCCAAGTGTTGCAGCTGGTCCAAGTGAGCCACTCTCCTGTTTCCCTTCTTCTCACTCCACATATTCCAAATGTCTGTAAATCTCCCAACACCTACCACTCATCTTAACAACTTATTTGACCTGTACTGCATTTTCTGCAAGAGGAGATACTTCTGAATCTTCACACTTGAACTGGATTAAACCCAATTCTAAATTCTCTGCTGAGTCTGTTCAGTGTAATCTTTTTAAACATTGCCTTCAATGACTTGTCCTCGTATTATACCTCCATCTTGGTTTCAGCATTTTCCTAGCACAAAGTATCAAACTCCATATGCCTTTCTTTATATAATATTCCCTCCACCTTCCCCACCATCCTGATGGCTTTCATCTATTTTATTTGTAGCAGTAGGACCTCTTTCTTGACTTGTCTTGGCTACTTTTTGTATTATTTTTGCAGACAAGAGTCTGGTCAAAGCCATTTGCATGAATGTTAATCTTACTGAAAATTCACACCAGGGTTATTGTATGCAGTTCTACTTAATCTGGGAGGTGAACACTATGAAAAGCTTGAAAAGGGTGGCAGGAACTTTCAAATGGAATGACTTAATGTGTATCTGGCTAGGCATCTTATGGTGTCTGTGATCAATTGTCTAACATTGCCGCTATGTTTTTATTTCTTATGTGAGAGTGCTACTTTGTACAAAATGTCATTTCAGTGGAAGACAGTGCTAGAGATGTGGTAGAATTCAGTGACTTTAAGGTAAAAGCTAGGCTCTGGATTGCAATGAAGACTGAGATTTGATTTATATTAGTGAAATGGTTACGGTTATCAGAGCTTTAGCTGGCTCATTTTGTGCCCAGCATCATTCCATGATCTGGCACTCCTCAACTGTTAGTCAAGGAGCTACAGTCTAGCATTCCTCTCTTCTCTCCTAGGAGTCTGTTCCTCTCTCAACAATATCAAGGACCTAAAAAAAACGTCTTCTACACCTAAAACTGTTGCAGGCTCCTTGGCTTGCTACAAGTTATACTACACATGACATACTAGTGTTTAAGTCCTGAAATCAAAAGCTGTATTCCATTTCTTTACCATCATTTGCACATGTTGGTACAGAAATTAATACCTGTACTGGACTTCCCAAAAAATGGCAACTGATGATTGTTATCCTAATATCTTGCATCTGGGAATTGTTAGAGTCAAGCTTATTACTAGGCACAAGGTCAGGCTTTGATTTAGTCTTAGGATTAAATTGAGGCTTAGGATATGGAAAATCCATAGGATTATGGAGTTAGTGACAGCTGTTTCTTGTATGGTGGGTTTGTAGGATTGCATGCTGCAAGAAATAATGTAGAGAAGTATTTGTACTTCTCAGTTTTATACATTTTCAAGTATTCTAAATGCAGAAAAATAGTCTATTAACTGGATTTTTCAAATATTTGGTTTAAAGTTTTCGGCTTTTGAAATATCTGTGTTTGAGCAGATATCCAGGCACTTTCTTCCTCAAGATAAGGCCTCCATAACTATACTCAGTATTTCAGCTGTAGTCTTACAAATGTCAGAACGAAGATCTTCACCTGCTTATCATTGAATGCTACAGCTCTGCATATGAAAACTGACACAGAATTTGTCTTTATTTCTGTTCTGTTACACTAAGCCACATGGTCCATTTTTGTTATGGGGTAACACCACTTATACCGGGGACAGAGGGACTGGAAAGGTACAATCTATAAATTAATTGCATGAGTCTAAATAGTCTCTTGCAAACAGCAATCTTGAGAATGTCTGTGAAGCAAGTATTTTTCCAAGACCCAGCCTCTGAATCCTCAAATCACTTGCTGCATATATTCCATCCCTGATAGTCTTATGACAGAGAAAAGGTAAATATTTCAGTTTGCCCTTTTCTCTGACAAAGTTCATTCCTGTTATTCAGGTCAGTATGGCAGCTAGAGCAGCAGAGCCTTGAACAAATGTGAAAAGATCATCTTTAGGGATTCTTCCATCTATGTTTTCTACAATCAAAATACCAAAATCCTTCCCTTGTTTTGAGATTTTTCAGGCAAAGCACATTAAGTACATAGAGCAGTCCCAAATTATTGTTTCCATGCTATATCACCACGTACTTATACGGGTGAAGACAGAGCTGTTAACCCGCCTCCAACATGCCTTCAAACTCTTTGGGTTCTCAACTGTCTTTCATGCCATCTGATACTATACCCAAAACCATCTGTCAAAAACATCTATCTTATTTTTCTAATTTTTTTGTGAAACTATAGTCAAACTAATGAATCCACGTATTCTGTAATTAGCCCTTTGAATGTCTTATGTATTGTTTTTTTTTTCCATGTGGGCACTGTGTCTACAGTACGAATTGTATTAAATTACTATTTATACTTTTGCCCTGATTATAATACTTTTATGTTATAATGTTGTATAACTTTGTTCATATTAATTTGTCTTCAGAGATTTTTTTCTGGGCCTCCACTGAAGATGGGGTCTGCATAACTGAAATTTCTTGGGTAACAAATGCAAATATATATATATATATATATATATATATATATATATATATATATATATATATATTGACCTGGACATATCAACAATCTCTTTGATTAACTGCCCGCTTCACTTTCTTCCAAGAGATCTTATGCTCAGTATCTTTTCTGATTGTCTGTCTTCTAACAGATCCACACACTCCTCATTCTTGACTGAAGACTATGATAGGGGAATGAGGCAAAGGTTTTGTCAAAAGTTCAGTTAGATAGCGTCCAGAGATCTGCTTCACAGAATATCTCCATCTGGAAGGAATGTACCAGGAAAAATTCTTAGACAAAACACATCTGTAATCTAATGCAGAAACCCCACCAATCTCTTAATTTCAAGTCATTCATAATTACATGACTGGACCATGGCTACCAGACTTAATGCTGCTACTGTCAGTTTGAAACTACTAACTGAATGTCAAGCTACTGAAGGCATGGTCAGAGCTACCAAGGAGGACATTCTTGTCTGCATGCAGCATTGCTGCAAAAACTGACTGTCTGCAGCATTACTGCAAAGGCAATGAACAACTCACAAAGTCATTCTTTCAGGCTAAACATAAAGATAAGAAGGACTACCTCTCTCATTAATTCCAACTGCTGCATCTTCATGCTTGTTGTTAGTAAGTGTTATGGTAGTGTATTATTCAAATTCTATTCTTAGGCCTCTAAACTCTTATAAAGTTAAAACTGATATATAACATACCACAGTTCATGATTTCCACCAAGGTGAACAGCACTCTGAAAAACGTGTTTTTGGGAAATTTTAGATGATTTCCTGAATGTATATAAAGGCCTAACTTTGTTATGGACTCTGTATATAGTTTTTCAGTTATAACTGTAAATATGTTATTATTGTTATTGTTCTTATTAAAAATAAAAAACATTTTTGAAAAATTGTGCTTTTACTTCATTCAGCAGCTCCCTTGCTGTCAGCTGACTCCATGGCTTACAAAACTTTCTTGATGACTGCTGTTTATAACCTGGCTTGTAAGAAATCACTTGAAAACTGAGGTATAATTGTCAATGCTGAATGGTGGATGCTAACTTATTTTGTGAATGATCTGCCCCACGATGACTAACAGTGTACTTTAGTGAGCCTTTCAGACCATTGTTCTGCACTGCAGTAACAATATGTTATCACCTTCTTTTTTGAACATTGTAATTGTCACTTCCAAGTAAAAGTCAATTGATGACTGCTCACATTCTCTGCAAAACTAAAACATCAGCTTCTGCTGTCACTTAAACCTGTATGGCATTGTACAGTTTGCAGGGTTGTTTTCTATGCTTCCTCAGCAGAATTAAAAGCAGTAAACAAGTCTTATTTGAACATATGAATGAAGACAAGAAGTGCAGTTTTAATTTTGGTGAGGTTGAAATTAATTATGTACAGACAGCTTCATATTTAAGCAAACTTTCTCACATAGATGTACTAGCTGCAACTTGTGTTGCAACTGTTTTGCATTAGACAGAAGAACTGTCTGACAAGTTAGCATGTCCTTTTTTGTATTATACATGTGGGAACATGTTGAAAGGGATACTTACTTTTAGTAACTTTTTTTTTGGAAAACAAGACAGGAGTTTGGTCTTCCCTTTCTTTCAAAATACTATATATATGATGCTTTTTCTCTTATATCAACCTAATGAGTCCTTCAACTTTGCCTCTACCTTTTCATAGGTTCATAGGATCATAGGTAGGTACTAGGCTATTGGCCCTAGGGCCCACATAAGCCTAGCCAAAAAATGTACCCTGGCTTTCGCCACCCAAGAAAATTATTTTCCTGTGCCTCTGTCGAGCAGAGCCACAGAAGTGATCCCTGGGGTGAATTTCCCATTTCCCATCCAATCATCAAGATTTTTCTTGAAGAGTGTTAATGAGGAGCTCTGTTTGACATAAATAGGTAGTCTGTTCCAGAGTATGGGAAGTCTCTGGGACAGGAATCTATCCCTCCAGCATGTTCTGTTTATTGTGGTGACATGGTTTAGGTCCCTAGAGCGTGTAGCTCTGAGGGATTGGGATTTCTTTAAGTGGAGCATGTCCAACAGCTCTGGGTTTGACATAGCTTTGTATGTTAGGCAGAGATCACCCCTGACTAGGCGATATGCGATGGAGTAAAGCTGTAGTTTTTTGAGACGGTCTGCATAGGGCATCAGTTTGAGGCCAGTAATCCTCTTTGTGAGGTATTTCTGTGGTCTTTCCAGTTGTTGTAGATGTCTTGTGAGGTACATATCAAAAGGGGCTTTGTACTCTATAGTGGGTCTAATGAGTGATGAGTAGAGGGAAACAATGACCTCTTTTTTCTGGATGAGAATCCTTTTGTGATGAGATGAGCCACGTAGAAGGATTTCCTGACCACTGCGGCAATGTGATTATCAAAGGAGAGACTACTGTCCACCTGTGTCCCAAGGTCTCTTATCACATTTTCGGCATTAAGTAGACTACCAGCTATGTGGTAGTTCATGGGTACAGAGTTTTTACCAAAGGGGATGACAATACACTTTTTGGCATTGAGCTTCAGGCCATGGCTTTGACACCAGGTATCTATCTCAGTGAGGCCCTTTTGTATTTTGTCCACATCGTTAGGAGTTTCGATTATGGCTCCTAGTTTGCAGTCATCTGCAAACTTTGTTAATAAAGACCTTCTGTGTTGGCCTGCACTTCAGAGAAGTAAATACCAAACAGGAGAGGACCCAGGACTGAACCCTGTGGTACTCCACTTGTCACTGGTCTCATGTCGGATTTGGAATCCGCTACTTTCACAGTGTGGGTTCTGTCCGTGAGCCAGTTGGCAACTCATCTTGTGACATAGGGATTTATACCTAGTTTAGTGAGCTTATCTATAATTCCAGAGTGGGGGATGGTGTCGAAAGCCTTGGCGAGATTTAGATAAGCTGTGTGAACCATTTTACCCTCATCTATGGCTTTGGTGACTGCTTCAAAGAAGTCAGTTAGGTTTAGGAGACATGTTCTGCCTTTTACAAATCCAAACTGGATAGGGTCCAGAGTTTGGAGATTACCAATGTCTTTGTTTATGAGTTCCATGATGATACGTTCCATGGTCTTGCAGACCAGGCTCGTCAGGCTAATGGGGCGGTAGTTCCAGGGGTCCGTCGTGGCTCCCCCTTTGCGGAGTGGGATAACCGTTGCGGTGCGCCATTCAGTGGGTACAAAGCCTGAGGTGAACCTATGATTGAACATGGTACTTAGGTAGGGTGCCAGTTCATTCTGTAGTTCGTGTAGAACGCAGCCTGGGATATTGTCAGGTCCCATGGATGCTGTGTTCTTGGCTTTGGAGAGTGTGTTTTTTACCTGTGCAGCCGTGATTATAGGAACTTTGCATTCTTCCGGTATAGAGATGGGCCCTCTAGAGGGTGAGAGGGGGGTAAAGTTAGCACTGAACCTATCTGCTAGGATGTTGGCAATATCACTTAGTTCTGTATATTTAGTGCCATTGTGCTGTAACTCAGAGCAGATCTGAGTGTTCCCATTTAGATTCTTGACATAGCTATAGAATGCTTTGTGGTTGTCTTTAGAGTCAGTGGCAATTTTGTTTTCGTAACTAGCCTTGGAGGATTTTATGAGGGATCTCATCTTCTTACTGAGGCTGACCAGGGAGTTCCTCCAGTCATGGGATTTTACTCTTTTTTGCAACAGTTTCTTTCTTCTGTTGTAGAGTTTGTTTATGGCAGAGGACCACCAGATTGGCTTCCTTTTTTTGGAGGATAACATCTTGGTTCTATTAGGGATAGCATGATCCATGCACTCGTGTAAGTGCTTATAAAGTGCATTTGTGTACCATCTTAGATTGGTCATACTTATCTTCAACTCATCATGTGTATTATTTATTTGTTTAAAATATCTGTTGAAATTTGGTAGATCACAATAAAATACAACAATAAATATACTACATAAAAGAAACTACTATTTTATATGTTAATAAAAATAACCTTAAATTTATACAAAAGAAAGAAAAAATGAGTAAGTATTTGTAGGAAAAATATCTACATATAAATGTTCAAAATAATGCACAAATACACAATAAAAGCAAGCCAGGGTCAAAATTATACATGTGGAATAAGTAACACATTTTCAAACTGTATGTATTTATTTATTTATTTTTTTGAAAAATGGGCCAAAAATAAGAGACAAAAATCTGTACAGTTGAGAGTTATCTGTATTACACATATCAATAAGTCGCCCCAGGTTTGGTCAGGATTTATAGTTAATTATATCTCCATTGTTTGCAATTTTTAATTAGAATACTTCTTTGTCATAAACAATTAATAGCAAGTTGTTTTTTCTTTCTTTCTTTCTTTTTACATTTTTTAATTTGTAACTTGTTGGACAGGCTGTCGATCACAGCTAAATGCATTTGTTTATATCTTCAGAATTATGATATATTTTACAATACAGAAGGTGAACAAAATAAAGCAAAGTATGCACACACACACACACACACACACACACACACACACACACACACACACACACACACACACCTTCAATATACAGATCTATTAAGTTAAACAAGAAAATAAAAATAGAACAGTGTGAAACTTAAGCCATGAACAAAAAATAAAGTTTAAAGTGTAGGATGTGCTAAAATATAAACATATAAAATCAATATATCAGGCCACTGCAAGTTCCACATGTAGTAATCAAAAGTGGTAAGGGTAAGGTAAAATGAATATGGTGACATGGATGAGGAAGAGGAATTTAGTAGTAACATATATAGTAAAATGCAAGGGACAGATGGACGGATGGATCATGACTTAAAAAGAAACGGAACAAGAAGGAGTGTACCGAACTGTAGCTAAATGAAAATGAGGTATGGATTTTAAAGGTTTACAGTTCCAGCAGCAAGGTATTTTAAGAAGTGAATGGTCTGGTTTTGATGGAGGAAGTAGAATCATAGTTTTTTAGATGTGGTGGTAATTTGTTCCACAGATGACTGATTGAGAAGGAATGTGCTGGCCTATCATTGTGATTATGAGATTCAGTAATACAAAGTGGAGGAGTATTTGGTGATTTAATACTGTACAGCATATTCTAAGGAATAACAGAGCTAGCAATGCGGGGCAGAATTTGGTTTAAGGTAATTTATGTGTTATTATGAGCTGGTCAGCTAGCAGGTTAGAGAGTGGCCATGGGATTGTTATTAATGAGGACAGACAGAACAGCTCATGAGGCAGCACATCATAAGTGATTGAGTTGAAGGCATGTGTTGGGAAAGACAAGACTGTCTATTTTGTGCAAGAAATAAAATGAGGTGCCTGACTGTTGAAGAGAATGACTGTTGAACAACAGAAATGCGGTTCCTTTATTAAAGGGATGGCTTACTCTTAATTTCCAAATTAAACAAATATAACTTTCATTCTTGTTTTCATTAAATAATGTGTCAATGTAGAATGTAAGAAATTTAAGAGATTTGGCAACAAATTGAAAAAAAAATCAGAAAGATTTTATCTTGTGAGGCAGGATCACATGCTTTAAAATTTCTGAAAATATAACAGATGAAAGAAACACTGAGCCAAATGACAGATAAAAAAGATGAAGTAGGAGGAGGAGAATATATAGATAAGCAATCTGAAATGGTTTATACAATGTTGTGGAAAGACAGGAAGAATTGTCAAACAGCTGTTTCTGACTCTTTGTTATGGAATGAGTTTGTTGAGATGGGGTAACAGGGACTGCAGAACTGCTTGATACCAGCCCAATATGATTTAGAGGTATGGTCATAATAATAAAAATTTTCAAGTAAGCATATTTAGAGGGTTGCAGAAGAAATTTCCAAGAAATGCTTTTGTATTTATATCTCTCTCTTTATATGTATACACACCACACACACGCACACACACACACACACACACACACACACACACATATATATATATATATATATATATATATATATATATATATATATATATATATAAAATAAAGTTTTATTTCTTTTTTGTAAGTTAGCGCATGATAGGGTAATTTTAGCATCACACATAAGAGGTTTTATACAAGTCTGGAAAAAGGCAGTACTATCAGTGACGTAGGACTGGAGCCAGTCAAAAAACCTAAAACTTGACCTTTGACAGTCATGGTATATCATTTTTTCATTGGGAGATATTGCATGCTGCTGACTGGATTAGGCATGTGTAGGCTCAGAGAAGATAAAAACTGTAATCCTTTGAAAGAAGAATGCAGAAGCTATTTATTTATTTGCTTTTTTATTTGCATTTATTAATGCAAGCATTGGAAAAACATATGCATATTTAACACAGTGTATGGAGTATTGCAATGAAATCTTAGAAGGAATTGATGGTGAGTTTTTGTTGCTATAAAGGTATACAGGAATGCGATTTGAGAAAGAATGAGTCCAACTACATGATTACTGTGAACAATCAGTTGCTCTGCACTGACAACCTCAAGGCCATAAACAACAGTCTGAAAAGCACCACTAAGAAAATTCCTACCAGGTATCTTCGGATATGCATTTATCAAAGAAGTATTCAATAAAGGTTCTTAAAGTGGCATTCCATAAAGGTTCTGAAACTGGTATGTCATAAAGGTTCCAAAAGTAGTATTCTATAAAGGTTCTAAAAGTGGCATTCCATAAAGGTTCTAAAAGTGACATTCTATAAAGTTTCTAAAAGTGTCATTCCATAAATGTTCTAAAAGTGACGTTCTATAAAGGTTCTAAAAGTGGCATTCCATAAAGGTTCTAAAAGGAGTATTCCATAAAGGTTCTAAAAGGAGTATTCCATAAAGGTTCTAAAAGTGACGTTCTATAAAGGTTCTAAAAGTGACATTCGATAAAGTTTCTAAAAGTGTCATTCCATAAATGTTCTAAAAGTGACGTTCTATAAAGGTTCTAAAAGTGGCATTCCATAAAGGTTCTAAAAGGAGTATTCCATAAAGGTTCTAAAAGGAGTATTCAATAAAGGTTCTAAAAGTGGCATTCCATAAAGGTTCTAAAAGTGGCATTCTATAAAGGGGCTAAAAGTGGCATTCTATAAAGGGGCTAAAAGTGGCATTCCATAAAGGGGCTAAAAGTGGCAGCTTAAGATGGTTCAAGCCAGGGAATGGCAATAGTGGTCATAACTCTTGAAACTGTCTGGATGATGACACCTGAGGCAGAATCTCGACCAGAGGTATCAGTCAGCAGACACAAGGGATAAAAATGCACAAAAAAAGAAGTAAAATCTCAACACATCACTTTTCATCCCTACTGTTGGTCTTCAGGCAGTTGACAAAGCTGACCTGCAGAGCACTACTTCAGTTGATTTAAGTTTCTTGATAACAAACTCACGCTAAAGTTACTGTAAATTTCACCTCATAGTGAAGCAGTCTGTAGTACAGAACTAATCCAATATGCAGCAACAACAAAGACATTCCTTGACCAGTGTGCAATCTAAATGAGCACACCAAACCTTTACATCTCACATGGCACACTATTCTATGCAGGTGATACCTCTCTCAGGAAAATTCATTTCCATAAACGTCTTCATAGCTTGGTTTCCAGGTGCATTATCCTCTTTCTCTTTTCTCGTTTGGCAGGTGGAAATATAGGTAAAGCTTCTAAACTCTATATTGGCCGTATCAAGAGAAATTATGGCACATTTAACTTCTATTGCCCTGCAGTAACAAGGACCATCACACTGGTAAAAGATAGCCTTGAAAATCTAATGCCCCTTTTGTACTGACATCTGAGCTATACTGTACATTAGAAAATATAATTAAAATTCTGATAAAAGTTTATTTAACAGTGTTGTCTGCAGCTGCCTTCTTTTATTTTAATCTGTTGCTAGATTTCAGTGTCAAGTTAGAATTATCAGCGCTAAAGAAATGGCATCACAGATGTGAAGCAACAGTTTATTTTACTTCCATAGCAGTGCAGTAACTTAATTTGAAAAGAACAATTCCTTAAGGACTAAAATTTATCCTTAGCCGCAAAGATCAAGAGGTTCTTTTTAGTGAGCTGTTCAGTAAAAGAAATAAACCCTGTTGTGTTCATATAAAATTTAATTACGCTGTTCACGGGCATTAACCTAAAGTGAACTCTAAACTACATCAGCTAAACCACTAAGACATATGCATGCTCAGAGAATTTCTTCTCTAATTCTCCTCTTCAACTGTAATGAAAATGCTTGCCAGAATCTGTGCCTCAAAACATACATAATATAATGCGTCATCCCTTGTATGTTAGCTGTCAGATTTGATTAATGTGCTCTCTCTATTAGTCTTCCTTTGCAGTCTGTAAGGCAGTCTTCTGCTGGACTTCAGTATGTGCTCAGGCACATAGCATAAGATAAAAAGGTAAATGACTACTACAAAATATCACTAAATGGGGGGCTGGTTAGCACAGATGAGCCGGTAAACTGCTCTTTTATTTAGCCATGGAGATTTGGTGTCAGTGAATGAAGTCACATGTATTACTGACAGAATACTATATATGAAATATTATATCGGTGAAGAATATCTTTAGGTAAGACATAGTCTACAAACCTTGCCCTACTGTTATAATGCATACAGAAAGGCAGAAAAGAATTGTACAAAATAGTAAGGCACTCAACATTTGCAGGTAGAAATTAATACTGCTATTGTAAGGCACAGGCCTTTTAATTTTAAATTTACCAGAAATCCATTAAAGATTCTTGAACCTTGTATACTGAAAAATAATAAAAAAAGATCATAAGATGATACATATAGTAAAGAATTACTCCATTATTTAATTCTCTCCTTGAGGCATTATATGAAGCAAATATAAATGAATGCACTCATATGCATAAATGTTGAACTATAGTATGTCTAGAATATATACAGTAAACTACCTTAACAGGTTCTTATGCTAACAATGGAAATGGAACAAATAGTGGTATTCTTTGTGTTGCACTATTTGTTATGTTTTAGTTAGCCATAATTCTTGTCTGTACTTCCCTACAATAGTTGCTATCTGTGTTTTGTAGGTTTATGTTTTTTATTAAGCATTTTTAATAAAACACAACAAAATACATGGGTTGAAATTTCTAAGGAATTTGTTCTAAGTTATGTTCATTTTGCAAATCTGATCTTCCTTCCATAAAAACTGTTGATAGACCCATCTCTCTGTTTTCAGCAGTGTAACATTACTGAGAGGTGAACTCATAAAGTCCTGAGCAGTAGACATCCAGTTAATACACTTGCTTCCAAAAGTCTTCCAAGTTAGTAAAGCCCTTGCTTCCTGACAGACTTCCCCCAAATCCTATGTTTAAAGCATGCCCTGTTCACAAACAATGCATGTTACAAAAAAAAAAAAACAGTTGTTCTTTAGACAATGGGCTACACACTGGTGTTAGTATCAAAATTCTGCCTGATGATATTATATTTATATTTCAAACTTATTAAAGAAAAACAGTATTTTCCTGGTCAAAATGCATTAGTATTATGGTCAGACCAAGAGTTATAGTTCTGTAACCATGGAAGACTGACCCAATATATTAGTGAGTGAATTGTTTGTGTGTTTAGGAGCTTCCCAGTAACATATGACAAGAGTGGGTTTCATACAGCTGTTGTGTGGTGTTGCACAATCACATTAGATTATGCATACCATAATTTTAAAATATTTCAAAACAACATTACTCTACAGAACCACGTGGTAACTATCAGAGGCAAAATTGTGTGCCATAATGTTATGCATAAAACAGAAGCATGTGTTTGCCTGTAGGCTGCACAGTTAAATTCATTTTAATATGAAAATATAACTAATATTCATAAATTCTTTATCAAACATCAGTTATATCATATGAATCCTTCTCATTACAAACCATGTTTTGATTCCAATTTTTAACTAACAGCCATGGCATATGCCACCCCCAACTTGTTCACATCACACTCCATTTCTGCATAATTCTGTAAATATGGAAAATGTCTCATATTTCTCGTAGCTTTTACCAATGACTCCTTAATGACTGTAGCCTTGTACATCCTACCTTAACTGTTTTACTACACACATTTAATTTTAAGAGTGTACCTCGAAAAGATAGTTACAGTTTTTACCATGTTTCTTTTCCCAAGTGTGCACAGCATGAATAGTTTTCTAACATGCACTGCTTGTCTTTCTAACATACCCTACTATGACTATCACACTCCATTTCTAATTTATTAATGCAAATATGGAAAACATTGCAATATTTTTATTACCTTTTAGCAACTCAAACACTGTATAACCTACAGTGATGTTTTCAATTTGGATACTTACCATCTCCGGGCAGATTGCAGATAACACCTTCTTCTTAACAAATTACATAATGTTCAACAAATATTAGTTTGAATATTATTAATTAAGTGTACATTAAAAAACACTTAGCTGACTGCTTCCATTAGCAAAAAGTGTTTATTATCGTGTTTTGTAACACACACTACTTAACTAGACTTTTGTAAATATGTAAATAGTTCATATTTTTCATCATCTTTTGCAAAAATACTTCAGAACCTCACCATCATTGATGTTTTTCATGTGGATGTCTACCATATCCTGTTATCTTGCACACGCTACCTTCTTCTTAAAGTATCACCTACTGGTAATGGGATATTACTCTCTGTATTGCAATACTGGCGATAATACTGGGACCTCAAAAATAGGTCTATGTCTTGCTGTTGTCTTACCTAAGTATATTTAGTGGCATTTAATCTTTTGTACAACCCACCCTCAGCATGACAGTGGCACACTATCTTTACACTGTAATAATGCAAAACTGGAAAATGTTATTTTTCATAGCTTTTACATATACTCTGCCTGGAAATAGTCTAAATGCAAAGACTTTGACATAAGCTAAACACTAAAACAGAGCACGCACATGGCTGCACAAAACTATTGATGGTATGAAACAGTAAAGAACTGTATCTTTGTTACCATAAGAAATAGTATTAACAATAATAATTGCAACAAAAGTACCAAGAGTAATATAGAATATGCTCACATACTAAAATCCCTGAAAAACACTGTCATCATATAATGTAATGAAGTGTACAGGCTGGCTATCATTTAAAATCGTGTGGGACATGAACAGTAGTTACAGATCAGTGCTGTATTCAAAGGAAATCAGTACATACTTTATACTTCTACTACAATGGCAACTCAGAAATAAAGAATTTGACAGCATTACTGTACTCTCCATACTGACCAACAGGGTCTACACACTAGCTCAATGGATGCACATATAAAGAAGCATGTCACTTCCGCTAAGGCAAGTCTTCAAAACAGAAGCCAAGGAAAAAACAAATACACAAGTGCAGATAATCACAAAAAAAGAAAAAAAAGTATATTTGTTACTGTAAGTAATACTTTTAGAATACAATACTCAGCAGAAAAATATAAATTTCATCAAATATTGTTCTGTAATCAAGAATTTTACAAAAGAAATGGAGTAGCTCTCATAGTGTTATATAGTTTTCTAGACTCATAAATTCTTTGATAGTCCAAAGCCACTGAGTGTTGAAGGACTATACCTCCCTTGTCAGTACCATCCCACAGGCTGCACTTTCTTTTCTACAATAATTTTGTCAGCATCTATCCAGTCATCTATATTATGTTTAAAGGAAGGCAGAGAGTCACACTGCTTAACACATAGGGGAAATTTATTCCAGAGGTTTATTTGTTCATTTGTTATGTGGACGAAAACACTCAACTAAATTTATTCTTTCTGTTGTCATTAACATATTTTAGGATTGCACAATTGCTGTTACTCTGTGGATGCTAAGGGGATTTTCATTACTGTGCAGCACTTTGAGTGGTTGTCAGTGTTAAATACTGTGCTTGAATTTTTTATTTTTTCCAGAGGTTTGAAAAGAGTTATAAACCTGCGCTTCCGCCATGTTTTATTTATCTTCTGGTGAAAATTTAAGTCCCTGGTTCTAGAACTTCTGGAGATACTGGCTTTCCAGAGATAGAGGGTGACAATGACAGGTCTCTAACTGTGTGGTATGCAAGAGAGAGAGATTTCCCCTCTGCAGTCTATCAAACACTGAATAAAAGGATAGATTCCAGCCTCTCTTTCTAGCTCATGGTCATTAGGCCTATGATGTTTTTGCTTTCAAACCTTTGAGGTCTTTCTAACTGTTTGATATGCTCTGTGAAATACATCCAAAAGGGGGCACTGTACTAAGCAATTGGAAGTCTAATTAAGACTAGCCTTGGAGTATGGAATGATGTGGAACACAGACTAGGATAATTCTGACATGATAATTCACTGGTCATAGCCAACAATCTGTTTAAGCAACCTAAGAAATGGCTTTACACATGGGTATATCCAGATGATCAATACCAAAGTCAGATTGACTACATACTTTGCAGCCAGATGTGGAAGAGTTCTGTTCTATACAGACAGGAAAAACACATTCTGGAGTTGATTCTGGCTCAGGACTTCAGCTTTATATTGTGAAGTTTAGAATTAAGTTAAAGAAAACAAGAAAGGCAACTAGGAGTTTGAGATGTAAACTTAGCAATGCAAATAAATATGAGGAGGTGAGTAATAGATTTAAGGAATTACAACTGGTAGATAAAGTACCTGATGTATGGTAGACAGAAATTTGGGATACTCTCCAGGTGGTAAAATCTAAAATATTCCAAAGACAAAGATGATTAATAAGTGGTTGAGCAAAGAAGGACAGCAAAATGCAATATGGATAAAAAAAAACAAGTTAAACTGAATGCTGAGTTTCACAGAATAGCAAGAAGAAGTAAGGAAATATGTTTAAAATGCCAGTGCAAAGAAATGGCCGAAGAAAATAGAAAGGTTAGAACAAGCTATCCATTCAAGAAGATTGGTGATATTAAGGGAAACATTTATGTAAAAATTGCCATGGTAAAAGACAAAGATGGGAGGGATCAAAAAGAAACAGAGGGTATTAAGATGAGGTTGCAGGACTATATAGAACTAGGTAAGAAGAACTCTATAATCACCGATACATGTGATGGCATGATCTCTGTCGTACAGTTAGACATCCAAGAGAATGATGTTAAATGGGCCCTACAAAGAATTAACAAAAAAGGATGAAGGAAGTGACGTAATTTGAGTGAAATTTTTCAAAATCATGAAAAAATGATGCTGTTATGGTGCTGCCTAGAATTTGGAAAAAGTTAATTTATATTCCAGCTCCCAAAAATGTCAGTGCTATAGAGAGTTCAAATTTCAAACAATTACACTTTCTTCACTAGCTACTAACATAATGTTTAATATTCTTCAAGGTAGATTTCAGAAGTATATTGAGTGAGAACTGCCAGATGGAAAGATATTTTTAGAAAGGAACAGGTCCCAGAAATCAAATTGCCAACATCTGCTGTATAACTGAGAAAGTAAGAAAGTTCCATAAGAATATTGACTTCTGCTATTTTACTATTGACTTTGAATGAATGGGCCATACCAAACTTTGGTAAGTCTTTAGAGAAGTGGGGGTAGTAGGTCACTTTATTTGCCTACTGAACAATTTCTATTCAGAAGAAGAACCAAAGAACAGAATATGAAATAGCTGACTGGATGAAAATTGTAAAAAGAGCAAGACGAGGCTATATATATATATATATATATATATATATATATATATATATATATATGTGTATATATATATATATATATATATATATATATGTATGTATATATATATATATATATATATATATATCTGTCAATTATATCTGTATTTATATCTGTATATATATATATATATATATATATATATATATATATATATACATATATATACATATATATATATATATATATATATATATATACAGTATATACATATATATATATATATATATATATATACAGTATATATATATATATATATATATATATATATACATACATATGTATATATATATATATATATATATATATATATATATATATATATCCCCTGCCCCTCTTAACCCCTGCTTTCCAATCCCCTGTCATCATACTCCACCCAGCCCTCCTGGTCACTTTTCTTTATTAAACTTTTTAAAAATATCCCTTCTCCTTTCTACTTCCCACCAGATCTCCTGTTCCCAGATTCACTGACCTGCCTGCAAGTCCTTCCACTTCCATCTCTCACTTCCATCTACTCTTCACCCTCTAAGCTCTACCTGCCTCTAGTGTTTTATTTTTCCTTGTAAAGGACCTGTACATCCTTATCTGAGCTCCAACACTGTCTCCCAAACAAAGCTTACCTGATTTTTGACTGATTATTTTTATTGCTAGCTTTTTAGGCCAGGGCCAGCCCACTCCATTCGCCCTCGCTGAGCTCGGGCTTACGCAGCTCCCCTACCCTACCCTACCCCCATTCCCACCCAAACTTTCAAATAAATTTATTTTAACCTAGCCCCACTCATCTCCTCACATCCACCAATTAAACACACATACACCACTCCCACTCAAAACTACATCGCATTAATTTACACCTACCACATACATACTACTTTACCACTCCCTTTGTCTTCCTATATTTCAATTCCCTATCTAAGCTCCCCTTTGTCCTTCACAACTTAAACTCTACCTAAACTATTTCACAATCCCCACTCCCACTCCTACATTATGTCACTAGCCTCTAACACTTCACTCTTCACCCTCTCTTTCATTCTTCCTCCTACTGCAACTAACCTCACTTCAGAATACCTATATCATCCATCATCCTACAGCCACTATAACCCATAAAACACAATTACTTACCAGCATTTATAACATATCCTCTACCCTATACACCACAGACTTAATATTATGCACAAAGATAAAAATTGTTCCCTTGCTCTTTCATTCCTACACCAAAAACACTACTTTAGCTCATAATTACCCAACAAACACAAAAAGAATAAAGAAACTCAATTCTTTTCCACCCACAAACTCTAAGCTATCCCAGTATGTAGATATACACACCAACCCAGGTCAAAGCACAACCCCCTCCTACCACCCCACCTCTTTTAAATCCTTAAACATTACGATCAATAACCTCCAAAGTATCAGGAACAAAATACCAGAATTCCACTCCTGGATAATGCACAACAAACCCCACATCATAGCCACCACTGAGGCATGGCTGAAGCCATATATTAAAGATACAGAATTCCTACCCCAGGCTTTGCCTATCTAAGATATGACCAACCCTGTAAAAATGCGGACGAGGCTTTCTGATATATCCTAACACCTTCTCTATTATATCATACAACAAGCCTGTCTTTATACTTCACAAAACCACCTCATCACTTTGCAGACATCACTACAAACAAACTACAGACCTATCCCATTTCTGTCCAATCACATTTAATGATACCCTACATCATATCAATTGGAAAACATTAAAACTCCTTCCCCTTGATGAAGCCATTGAGTTCTTTAACTCTGTAGTTCTCAAGATTCTTGTCAGTCAAGCTTCATTCAGTCTAAGGAGGATAAAAACTAATAATGCCGCTTGGCTGACAAAACTTACAATACAACTAATGACCACAAGGGATGAGGCATGGAAACATTGGCAAAAAAAAAATCTCTGACCTCACTAAATGCAAAAAACTCTGCAATCAAGTAAAGTGACTACCCTACAAAACTTTCATACGCAGAACCCTAAAAAGTTCAGGAGCTCCATTAATTCCTTACTAAACCCAGGGTCAAGTAACAATCCTTACCCAAACCCTGACAAAACACTTACAGAAATAACTACACTCTTTAACTCCTACTAAGTCAATACTATTGCCAATCTAACTACCATCTTTCCTTTCAACCCATCCCCCCAAAATACCCCTATTCCCCCTTCCACCAAACTATCCCTCTCACCTCTCCCTATCAATACAATTAAAAAGCTTCTGCAAAAGCCCAAACCTTTAACCAGTGACCCAGACAACCTACCTGCTGAGTTCCTGCAACTTGCTGCAATAGCATTTCCCATCGGCATTCTTATTAACAGATCTATTCTGCAATCCCACATACCCACTATTTGGAAAAAGCTATATATTCTGCCTACATAAAGGAGCCAATAACACTGACATCTCCAACTTCTGACCCATTGCCATCCTCTCTCCCATTGCTAAAATCCTGGAAAAATGCATTCACACACAACTGCATCAATATGTGCTTCACAATCAAATCCTTTCTCCCACTCAACATGGATTTTGACCTGGTCATTGTACTACTACTGCTCTTATATCCTTCTCTGACACAGTTAACCAGACCCAAGATGGAAAAATAGTCTTCTCTCTCTTTCTAGACCTCTTCAAGGCCTTCATTACCATCCCCCACTCTCTCCTTGTTACTAAACTGTCTGGAATAGGAATCTCACCCCAATCCCCAGACTGGTTCTCAAACTACCTCACTAACAGGCAACAATCAACCAAATGGCAAGCTTCTTTCTCTCCTTTCCTCAACACAACTACAGGTGTTCCACACAGATCTATACTATGGCCCCTCTAGTTCAGCACCTTTATCAATAACTTTCACATCTCTCTTACCCAAAGTTCTGTCATCCAATATGCAGATGATTCCACAAACATCTGTGCTGCCAGCTCACCATCTGAACTGCACTAACCCACACAAGCCACACTCACTACTACAGAGATACGGATGTCCAACAACCATCTTGCCTTAAACCTCAACAAAACAAAACTTGTTCTTTTTCTACCCAAAAAATGCACTCCACTAAACAAGGTAAATTTCAGCATCCAAGCCCAAAACAGCATACTAATTGAAGTAGTACCACATACAAAACTGTTAAGTATCATTACAGATGAAAACTTGACATTCAACCGGCACATCCAGACCATTATTAAAAAAACACACCAAAAACTGGGAACTCTGTATATACAAAAATACTTCCTCAGCCACTCTGCAAAACTATCTCTCATCTCTTCCTTCCTACTACCCTCTCTTCATTATGGTGCACCTCTCCTGATCAATATTCAGGCCTCCCTCAAATCTAAACTAGCCTCATGCTACAATAAAATCACTAAATTTGTAACAAATGTGAGTTATTCTTCACACCACTTCTCATCTCTGCACCAACTAAACTGGCTAGAACTACCACATCATCTGTCACTTATTCAATTAAACACTCCACACAAACGTATCTATAAACCATCTAGCTGCCCTTCCTTATCTTCTCTACTCACACAATATCAACCAAGCAGATGTCTCTGATCCAATAACCAGCTGCTCCTAAATACAGTAAAATCAATCTGTGTAACAGGACAAATGTGCTACTCCTTTACCATAGCCAGACTATGGGATAATCTCCCTCAGTCAATAAGGTCTACCAACAGTGCCCCTCTCTTTAAGATATCTCTGAAACCACACCTCACCTCACTTTGGCATTGTAACTGCACTAAGGAAGTAGTTCCTATAACTTGAACCACTTGAACCCCCTTCTTGCCTCCTCTGATCCCTGACTCTTCCCTCTCTTGCTCTAAATATCCCCATCCATGTATTCTCCCACCCTGAAAGACTTCCCCTCTACATTTACCATCTGAAGTAATGCTAGGTACTCTCACCACAAGATCATGTTTCTCAATTGCAAAACTTCACTCTAGGTTTAAACTCCTGGCATCTGGCCTAATCAAACTTCCTAGATAGTGCTATCTTAGATCTAGCATAGATTACATACCAAGCCCTTCCTATTTCCAATTGTTATTGCTATTGAACCACAATCTACTTTACTAAGGTCTAGTGTTGTTTACTGCTCTATTACTATTTTTTAGCCCTACATTGTATGTCCCTTTATTAAATCTGTACTTTGTTTGTCCCATATGATTCTTCACCACTCTCTGCACTCCCTGGAGGGATTTGCACTCAGAAGTAGCGCAGCATCCATACCATACTACAAGGTTGTTTGTGAGGATGATTTCTTTAGTACCTCTGTAGAAAGTAGTGAAAACTGTCGATGGGAGATTCACTCTCCTCAGCCATCTCAAAAAGTGCAATCTCTGGTATGCTTTCCTGACTATGGTACCTGTACTGGTGTTCTAAGACAAGTCCTCATCAATGTGTACTCCCAGAAACTTCATGCTTCTCAATCTTCCCACTGTTTCCTCATTGATGGTAAGGGGAGAATGTTCCTTTTAATTTTTCCTGTGGTCCACAATTATCTCTTTTGTCTTGTTTACGTTTAGTGCTAAGTTGTTATAGAAGTAGAGGCTCCATGACATGTGGCTGTATGTTTTGATGTAGGTGTTGTTTTGAAAGTGCGCATTTGAGGCTGATGTGTATGTGTACTAGTATGTGTACTTCATTTAGGTGGTCTTTGAGTTTATGAACGTTGCATTTAAGGGCCTCAGCATTCAATATGTGGCTTTATGTGGCTTCCTTGTACTATGTGTGATGGGTGCAGCATGTGTACTATTGACAAACTGATTCACATTAGTAGTGCTTTTATGTAACAGTTTTGCCTCCAGTGGCATTGTGTAAATACATCTCTCACAAGCCTTATCTTAGCTTATTGTCAGTAAAGATTAAGCAGTTTAGGCATTGCCTCAGGATACCCACATCCATCAAATTGGTAACAGAGACAGTGGGAAAGTTCATATCCATGGCAAGTTATTGATTAGACGGATGTGGCAAGAATATAAAGCAATGCCACAAATATCTGATTTACAACATTGTGGGCAGTTCTTGTCACTGCAAACTATTAGCCCTGTGTGCAATGAGGTATTGTTGAAATTTCAAGGGTGCTTTTACAGGTAAACTGTCAACTCAAGATGTCTCCATCTGTACAAGGCAATACCAAATTCTTGAGGGCAAACTTCTAAAGTAGACGATGATTTATGGATCATCAATGGATGATTTTAGGGAGATATTCCAAAGGTAGGTTAGAAAGCAGCTAATCAAGCAGTAGTAACTGAAGAGAAAGAATTAGCTTTGTCAGGAATGATGAATAGCAGGGATTCCCCCAATTGGCTACTACTAGTACTGGTCTCACCGCAACTTCCAAACTGCTGGGATACAATGCCCCTCTGCTTCTTCTCTCATGAGAAGCAAACCAGTAAAACTAGCAAAAAATATAAACACTGCTTGGGATAACGTGCCCTCGTGAAGCAAAATATAAACTCCAGTACATCCAAAACTTCAAGGGCACAAACACAACAATCGGAGCTGACCTCTCCACTAAAACAGCTTTATTCCAAGGACATAAAAAAGTACATAAAAAAGTACAAACAGCCAGTAAGTGCATTCACGGTATAGTAAACACTTCTTCAGACTTTCAACTGCCATCTTATCCAAATCACAATTTATATAATTAAGGAACCAATCATCTATCACTTTCTCACTCTATTAATTAAATACATAAATAAATTAATTAATCGAACATGACTAGTGTTTCAAAAATGCATAAATATAAAATATACAATACATGTATGTCTATATATTTGGATGCATATAAAAACTGCCTAAATACATATATAAATAACTTCAATGAACTGCATATAAAAACATACATATATAAAACCATATAAACTATGTTAAACAACTTGCATGACTTAAATTAATGTGTAAATAGTCTATCATGCAAAAAGGTGCTTCAGTGGCATTCTATCGTTTAGTTAATAATACATGACTAATATATCAAAATGCATAAATATACATATAAAATACATATGTATCTATACATTTAAATGCATATAAAAATGACCCAAATAAACTACATATAAAAACATGTATAGAAGCATATAAAAACTATACTAAAAACTACATGACCTCAATTAATGTGTAAGAGGTCTGTCTTTCAAAAAGGGCTTCAGTGACATTCTATCATTTAACCCATGTAGTCTGTCAGCTTGTAGTCTCAGAATCCATCTAGTGGAGAGGTCAGCTCCGATTGTCGTGTTTGTGCCCTTGAAGTTTTGGATGTATAAAAGCAAACCAGTAGCACCAATCCCAAGATGAGAAACAGGCCATAGGCTCCTTGGTGAGTAACTGTCTTGTTCCAGGTGAGGTACTGGTCTGTAGGCTTGTTATAGCCTTTTTCCTTGTAAATGCCTTAAACAGCTACCAGAAAAATCAGGAAGGTCCCACAAAAAAGCTAACTGCTCAGCCAGAGAGAGTCAGGAATCAATGCCCTCTGCTTCTTCTCCCACCAGGAGCAAAATATCAGCACAAATTCCAAGTTGGCACCTATGAAGCCTTTATTAGGCTTTCTGGTGATTAGCAATTTCCAGGAAATAATGTCCCTTTGCCCCTTTTCTCACCAGGAGCAAAACAAAAACAATAATCTCAAGATGACTACTGAGAGGCAGTGTGTGGTCTCTCCAATAATCGGTGGTCTTGGACCAGATGTTGCGGATTTTGAAGAAAATTAGACAAGTATAGTCAGGCATCTCAATAATATGGAGAAACACAAAAAAGCACAGTTAGCTACCCTACGGACATGACAATTTCAGAAAAAAAATAGGTATCCTAAGGATTTCCAGGTATAGGTAGATAGATTTATTGCAATGTTTTGCAGAGGAAGCAGTGGTAGATTCCAGATGTTGTATAGTCATACTACTTCCATTGCCAAGCCGCGCCTTAGGGTAGAACAAACACCTGATACTGCTTAAGGAGGTAAATTAGGGAAGTGAGATATTCATGTGGTATACAACAGTGGCCAGGAGTGCACATTTATTTCTTTTGTTGATGTGTAGTAGTAGTTATCTTACTACTAAATAGTAATTTCTTTCAGTGATAAACTTAATAATACTGAATTCCATTAATTTGCCAATGCATTCCTTCAAAAATACCTCACCTAAGGATCATTCCCTGCAGCTCTGTAAGTTGTGTATATTTGTTTTACAAGGTATCTTACTGCACTAATGTCTCAAGTGCTGGATACTCCCTTTCAGATGCCATTTTGAAAGGAGAGTCATTCTGTTTAAACTGCGCCTGTCCTCTCAATATGTGTGTGTGTGTGTTTTTACCCCATTCCAAAAACATGACAAAGGTAAATTAACGCTTCCTCGAATTGCTCATAGTTGTGTGTATAGTGTGCTTGTAACTATGTGTATGCATCTTGTAAGAGATTACAACAGACTAGCCTACTTCCAGGAACAGCTGTCTACCTTATACCTACTATTTGCTGTTGGTTGTTGAAATAAGTTCTGGTTCCCCAATGGTCCTAAAGGGAATAAAGCAGGAGATTGAATATAGTAGATGCTATTCCACAGAAGAAAGTCAATACTTCCAGCTTAACTAACTTTTCCAATAAAGTAACTTTAGTTCATTACCATGGTCCTAAAAAAGACAGATATGCAGACATGACAGTTTTAAGGCATTTATTAATTCAGGTCACTTGGTCTTACATTTGTACATGATTGTGCATGTATCTTTGGATTTTGCACCTGGTTTCTTCTCCAGTTACCTTCACTTAAACAGAATTTATTTTGGTCACTTTTACTGCAACATCTACTTTGTCACTGATCTGAGGAGACATTATAAGTAATCTATCATTAGGATAAAATCTCTCAGCACTTCACAGAACATCTGAAAGGGCTAGTCTCTGAAAGAATTAAAGATGCGGCCTAAATCATTTGTAACACTCATCAGTCACAGCTAAAATGAGCTCAAAGCCTTTTTCATCACACTGGCACACACTGAAATGAATGTTTCTCTGCAGGTTAAATACTGATTTCATTTTGTGCCACTTTCTCCCAGGAGACACTTTCCATCAAGTCGCTCCATTAATCTTGAGTTGATTTTGGTGAGATCCATCAAGTGTCTTGATTTAATCTCCTTACACTGTATTTCTGCAGACTTGCCCTAAAGCTAATCTTTAGTCTGCCTTCACTTCTCTGTCTGGCTGGGAGGAAATTATATTTTAGATTGTAGATTGTACATTGTTGAACATCATACAGTGTTCAAACTTCATACAGTCAAGAAGTCTCTGCTTTGAAATATATGGCTAAATTAAAGAACATTTCTGAATGGAAATAAAGAAAGGGACAATTTTTCATTAGCCACTACAGGGCTAATTCCAAAGCAAGAATAACTTCATCTGAAAAGGGAATTGTTCCCTATAGTAAGTTACATGCAGTTCTTTGCTCAGTAGTTGAAAACATGATATGAATTATGAATTGTTAGTGGTCCCAGTTTACATTTTATTCCAGATGATATGACAGCCCCAGCAGTATAGCTGACTAAGACATGCAAGATACGGATTCTAAAGTGAGTTCCTATACTAACATGGGACCGTTTTTACAGACAATGGAGTTTCAAAGGCATGGATTAGAAGAAATAAAATATGAAGATGTAATGCAGTGTGTCAGAATAAGAAGATATACATGATGCTCTTACATGATTTCTTAAGCCTCTTAAGAATTTCAGTCAGCTGTGTTTTATACTTGCTCTGCAGTATAACAACGATACATGCCAACAGTTATTTAACTATAAAACCAACGTATTAAATCATTGTTTGCTGTTTATGTTGGACATTGTCACAGCCTGGTACACTACTGACCATTATTTATATATGACTAATAATAATAAAAAAAAGTTTCAGTGAATTAGTCAGCCAGATTCCTATGCCAAAACCACAAAAACATCTTGACTGTGTTAAAAAATCATTTTAAAGGACTGCTTGATATTGTTTTTAACATGTATTGTTACTGCAACCGAAGAGCAGACTACTACTTCATTTGATTCAGGTATGACAATACTGACAGTCTACAGGAAAGGTGTAAATTTTTTTACTAGATTCTTGACTTCAGCTGCAGGGTACACAGGTTTGTGCACAAAATATGTTTACAAGTTTTTAAGGTTTGATTTGTAAAATAAGTCTTCACTACAGAAAGTAAGAGATTCAGCATACAAAACTGCCATTTCACTGTAACCGGACAGCTATCTGCTGAACAACCCAGAACAATTAAATCTGAAAGTACTTTAGAAGCCTGATAACCCCCCGCTCCGGGAAAGCAGCATACGTGAGGGAACTTAACACATCAGTGAATCTGATTAAGGTATGTAGTTTTCTGACATTGCTCATGTGGACTCTATAGTAGTTTGCAACAGGGAGAAGATTAGATTATGTCTTTGAATCCAGGTATGTTCCAGTATCAGTGACTTATCAAGCTTAGGGTGGTATTCATAGTCATTAGGGATGCGTTAAGGCTATCTGTGCTGACCACAAATAAGCACAGATAAGCAGCAATTCAGAGAGATTATATTATTTTGTCATACACAATAATTTGTGAGTTCAGAGACAGAATATATCATCATCATTTGTGCAGTGGTAAGGGTTAAGTGGCAGCAGTGTTTGTTTACATGGCAAGATATTCATTTTAATATGAAATATTCTTACTATTGTTTCCCTGAACACTTGTGCATTATTACTTTTAAGTTGTAGGTAAATACTGGTTGTGGGGCATGTTAATGACTAGAACATTGATGTTAATGACTGCAATCTAATGTTATGTAATACAGACTTCTTTCCATAGTTCACTGAGGTTTTAAGCATTACCAATAAATCGATGATCTTTTGCCCCCTTTTATTAAGAACTTAACAAACTTCAAGCTAAAGATTCACCTGTGTTTCTGAAGGATAAAGTGTAAGTGACAGAACTGTCGCAGTTGATTCCCAGTAGTTCAAGATCAAATGAATCATACACATCTCCTAAAGACAGGCTAGGTGATAGTGCAAGCGATTTTGAAGAGGGATTGTCATTAGTGTAGGACAGTGAGTTGGTCTGATATTGTGACATACCTGATGCAGGTGATCCTTGCACACACTGATCTGACAATGCTTCATGGATGTGACCTGGACCTTGACTGAGTCTCTGGCAGGTGTAGATGAACACTGATGTAGCTTGCATGAAATCTGTTGTGTTTGTTCCTCCTCTATTTAGTGACAGTAATTCCCTAAGAAACACTTATATTCTTATGTGAATTGTTCCCATGTGTTTGCACAGTACCCTGTCCTCTTCCTCTTCCAGTATTGACTCCTACTTGAGTCTGGTAAGTCCTCACTAGGGCATGAATTTTGTTGGCCATGGATGCTAGTAGATGTGCCACCATACTACAGATCATTGTGATCATGGCATTATCCATACTCTGAAAATCCACATGCATATCCTGTAGGATTTAGACCATTTTCAGATGAGTTTCAGTGGCAGTACTCTGAGCCCTAACAGTGTCACACTGCATTTGCTGTTGTTCAGCCAATGTTTTCTGTGTTTTCTGGGGTAGTTGTACTAAATGTCTTCATCTGACACCCCTTTGTAAAGGTGTCACTGTAGACACTGTTACCTCTGATTATCTGGTATCATCCTAAAAGTGTTTGTCTGGGTTTGGATACAGTGCTGTGGAGGTGCATGGGTTCTCCTCCTGTACAAGTGCGAGTGCAATGTCAGCAATGTCACTTCCTGCAGACTTGCTACCATGTGGTGAGATCCTGCCACTAAACTTGCGGACTGCATGCTACTTTCCTTAGGCTGCTCATAAATGTAACTATATAATCATTATCATCATCATCATCATCTTTAACAGCCATTTTGATACTATTATCCTCCAAGGTTATTGGTGTAGTAAAAAAAAAGTTATTGGTATAGTGGAACTCTTTGTTTCTGTTGTTGACCCTGTAAAAATTATTTGAAAACATTATTCGTAAAGAAATAACATAGACTACTATATACTTCTTAAAGGGGTGTGGGGGAAACTTAACATGCACACTGCCTTCATTTCATTCTGTGCAGATGTGAAAGGCTCACTTATTAATAGTAACTGTCATGTGTTTAATGTAATCATTCATTGTCAACATACAATTCCCTATATAAACATATGTTACTGTTTTTAAACCAACCTTCTTAAGCAGACGAGTGTTGCTGCTGCAGACAGTGGTAAAAGCCAGTGTCCACACCACTTCTGATTATTTTTGTGCCAACATCCACTGATTTATAGCCATCCCCACAGATATCATCTGGTGTTAATGGGATAACTGATGGAGACCCCAGTACTTTTATGGCAATAGTATTCTGCCTCTCCTTGCTTCCAGCATGTCCTTTCATATCATTTTCTTTCTTCCTGCACTATGTCAATGTGTGTTTTCTGCAACCCACTATATTTATGTATAGGGCAACTTGATTGCAGGCTTTTGTCCTCTCAGCTTGTTTGGGCACCCCTTTACCACACAGACATTCGCCATATGTCCTAAAAAGTGCCGTGAGGATGTCAGTTTCCTGTGATTGCCCTTTCTCTGCCTTGCTCTAAAACTTGTGAACCACAAGCTTGCTCATATTTTCTTTGTTCTGGTTCTGGCTCTATTAGTCACAGCAGCCCCTGTTAAGGCATAAAGCCAAGCTCCAAGCTGTTCTGATAAGAATACCAAAATCATGGTCCAGCTTCTGAAGGAGTCATATCTATAAAAAAGTGAGATATGCACTGGACGTAGTGATTGAAAAAAACAGAGGAGGAGTTGATTAATCACCTGTAAACCTTCACAGATCACCTACTTCTGCCAGCAGTGTCATCACAGATATGATTACCTGAAGAAGCATAGGCCAAACCAGCTAGCTGAGTGGGTATGCCAGGCAGAGGCAAGAAGGTCAGAGCTCTACAATAAGTATAAAAATATTTTAAGTCATATTTAAAATAGGCTGCATTAATGAAGGTATTTTCTAGGTTAAAAATGTGTACCTTCAGAAATGTATCTTTAATGTTCCTACAGTAATACAAAAGAAAGTATAAACATATCTGTACATACAACTAGATCCAAATGCTAAAGTATTTGTAATTCTCTGTATAAAAACAAATGTAAGACATGTACACTAAAATAATAGTCTGCATGACTACATTTACAACTACTTGTTCATTTACTTACATGTATTACATGTAGTATTGCATTAACTTGCATTGTAGTTACATTTAGGAGACAGTTTGTGTAGGCCAGGAGATATTTAGTAGTATAGTATGTGTGTCTTTTCAGAATTGTTAACTGCACGTACAAGATGGCTGAAGTCAGTCAGGCACCACAACCAAGTCAGAATAGAAGTGGGGGAGGGTGTTGTTGCAGTGAATGTCCAGCACATACTTTAGTTTGAAGTAATCAACATAACTTCTGTATACATTTTTAAATCATCACCTTAAATGCTTAGAATTGTTAGGGAAGAAAATGTATCAAGCACACTTTTGAACAGCTTAGGAAATGAAAACTTCCATGATTTGCTACATTGTTCCTTGTGTCTCCACATTCTGGCTGAACAAAATTCAGTGACTGCTACATGCAAACCATAATATTAAAAAAAAACTGCAACATTGCACCAAAACGTGTGTCCATAAGTAAAGGGAAGATTAACAAATTATGAGGTTTACAACAAATTAGAAAGTAGAACTCAAACCAAAAACTGTAGATGGAATGAAGGAGCAAACACTATTCTTCTTTTAGTGTTTGCTGCTTCATTCCATCTACAGCTTTAGGTTTGAGTTCTACTTCAAAGTATGAGACTTCTGATACTAATATACATTTTAAGAAATGCATGGTAAGCAAATACTGCAATCAATGCAATTGGTTAGAAATAATAATGGTATACTGAAATGTTCATGGCAAAAGAAGTGAAATGAATTGTCTAATTTCTTCTCTTTATAGCTAAAGCTGATATCGTCTATACTATAAGTGGAAATAGCAGGAGTGACACTTAGAAAGACCGAGTCCTCAGTTAATAATGATTAATAAAGCAGTAAATAGTGCAGTCTGTTTAAATGATTTCATTAGATAAGAATCATGTAGTCTTGTAACTCAAGCACCATAGAACATCCAGAACATTACTGTAAGCAAGAGTGATATATATCAGTGTGCAAGCACAGGAGGTAACTGATTTTATAAGGTGTAAGTATTTATAAAGGGTTTTCTTTCTGCAGTACTGCAAACACATGTATATTAAGCACAAAAATGATCATTATGTTTGTGTAACAGACTGCAACATGTAAACTCAGCTACTACATGATAGCAAGCACTGTCCTGCCAAGTAAATATAAACACTTCCCATAAAATTTTATCCCAAGGTCTGCTAAGCATTTCCCATAAGATTTCATCACACAGTCTGCATAAGCACTTCTCATAAATTCTTACTTCAATAAAGATTTTTAAAAATAGAAATGTTTTAATGTAAGAAACTAAATACTGTGTAACATGATTTGTGAATGTATTGCATGTATTTTTTCGAGAAAAAACAGACTACAAGAACAATTTTTTTTGTTTTGTCCCTTCCTTTCTGTTTTTGTTATTGTAATTATGGATTCCTTTGTTCTTTTTTCTTTTCTTTTCTTTTTTTTACTCTCCCATTTATGTTTATTTTTTACAACTTCAAAATCCCTTGCATTGACACAGGCACACATCTCCCAGGTTATGGATAGCTCATCCTCTGCCTTTCCGGGGATGTCCTTGCAGAGTCAGGACAGAAGCACATGTCCTGCAGGCACCACAGAATTTTTGAGCCTGGCAAGCCTGACAAAATGGAGGCTTTGGGATTTGGCTGAGGATACACTGGCTGAGGAAGCTGAGTGAAGTATTACACCTGTTGAGGCTTTGCTGAAGCATGTTCAAGACATGCTGTCCTGGGTGCTGCTGACCACTGCACCACCAGAGGACCCTACCCTCTCAATATTAGGTCCTCCACTACCTTGCCACCTGGCAGTGGAAATGGTTGAGGCTCTGTGGGCTGGGACTCCTACAGGTGCTTTTGCTCTTCTTCCTTTATCCTTTCACCTAAACCCTCTTACATGTTTCCCACCCACACTACCCTCTTATATAAAAAAGTTTTGAAGAAATGGGGGGAGTTATCTACTTAATCCTGTACTTTTTCAGAATTTAATAATAAACATTGCACAGTCCACTGCTTGCCTTGACAGTTTTAAGTGTTACTGTACATAGCTGCATCTGTCCTCAATATTCAAAGACATATGACATGATATAAAGTAATATAAAACCTGTTTTTTATGTTGTACTTTGTATTTACTTAACACTTGACTTTAGGCACTTTACATATTTGCCATAAGTAAACGTGTTTTTCAAAATGCCCTCACTTTTACTTATTCATTGTTAATGCCTGGCACTTTGAGTAGCAGTGCTGCCCGCTAATAACTACTACATAGTGGGACTACAAATACCACTCTTAGTTCACAAAGTAGTAAACACATTCACTGTTTGACATGCCTTTACTTGCATGAAAGTGACAGTATAGTAGTGCTTCTGAATTACGTGCAAGTTCTGAATGGGATGATAAGTATAGCAAAGCTGTGAGGAAGAAAGCCTTCCCAAAACATGCATCGTTAATATCCATCAGACAACACGAGAGCCTGAACCAAAGCCTAACAGCACATAACAAATCAAGTACTTTTCCAATAACATTAATTTCAGGCTGCCCATATCTTTAACTGTTTTGACTTGCATTTGAACAAGATATACTGACTTATATGTTAAGGCAATGTGCAGTGATAAACTACCTATGTCACTAAGCTAGGTCTGTTACCCTTCATGAAACATTCTGCAGTTTTCCTATACCAAACCCAGACTGCAATCAGGAACATACTGGCTCAAATAAAGTTTTGAGTAGAGTTTTCAGCATCTTCCAATGGCTTTGTAAAATACTTAAGTGGTTCTTCTGATTGCAAAAGCATGCATTAAGCAAATTTTATTTTTAATGGACACTAATAATTTACTAAATATAAAACTTTGTTTTTGTAATAAAATGTAAAATGTAAAAAGAGAAAGATGAAGGCATAATCATGCATTTATGCATATTAGCATATCATTATATTAGACCTCTATTTCCAAATAGACAATGTCCTAAACTGAAATTTAAATTGCCAAAATTTTCCACTAATATTTAATATTCTTCTGTGCTGTACATAACATGCAGAAATGCAGGCAGAAAAAAAACATTCTCTTTTCTGATAAGCAAAGCTTGAAACAGAAAAAAGTAAACAGATATGTGATAAGCCACCCAGTCAATGAATACATTTGCAATCAAGTTGCTGGTCTTTGTATGGTTTCCACATTACACAATATTTCCTCCGTTCATACATGAATACGCTATCCCTTTCTCCTTTTCTTTCTTCCTTCCTCATCCCTTTCTCGCTGGCTGCTACACATTAGTACCACTTTTATTATGAATTGATTCTTCCCATTCTATTGAGGTGGCACACATATTTATATTATGGATAGGGCTAGTCTATGGCCTGTTATCAAATATTACATCTATCTTACACATATTATAAACATGTTATTAGAAAGCTAAGTGATTTTGAATACTGCTGAGAGGGTTCATAAATACTCTCTGGATTAGATAAATTGCTTTTATAATTTGATTCAAATATACACTCTGCAACTCATATGGAAGATTGTACAGCACACAAACATACGTTACAATGTACAGCTTTTAGCAGAGGATGCTACAATTGAGATATCCATGATGTGTCATCTCAGTTTGCAATGATAAATAAAGCCCTCCATCAAATTACCTTACAAACACAGTAACGGCACCACATCACATTCCACACAGTTATTTAACTTTTTTTTTTTTTTTTTTTGCAGGGGCAAGACCAACTGCACCTTTCATGTGGATGACTATAGCCCCACACTTCCACGACTATATGTATATGTAGTCAATCCAATATCACACAACAGTGGGCAAATGAGATATTTACAAGTACTTACTGCCATGCAAGCTTGTTCAGTTCCAATACAACCATGTGACTATAATGATGTGTAGCATTAAAGCCATCTTTGGTTCTAATTTGACCAAACCATGTTTTGAATGAGTGTCTGACATCCAGAGAGGTTTATACATTTGACTGGACTTCAAATAATCTAAACAGCATAATATCAACGGTAAAAAAATACTGATAGAAAAATATCAAAAATCAAAAATATCTTAATACACATATTGACCGACTCTAACAACGTCTAAATCCAACCCCATCCTAATTATTTATTTATTTATTTATTTTACATTTGTTGACCGGGCTAGTCTAGCTGGATATATGTCCATTTTCACTAGAGGCCCGGAGAGATAAGCTCCAAAGTTCAATTACAGTACATATCTACAGAAGTACATATATGAGATTGACTACATTAATCATAACTAAAACAGTATTAGCTAAAAAGTGGTTACAGGTATATAGGGTATATAACACAAAATATTGACTAAACATGATACAATTAATCATGAGGCTGCAATTAACTGTTCAGAAAGATTGATAGTAAAACACATAATATAATTGTAGATATAAGAATGGGAAAAAAGGTAAGTAAGACTGGAATAGAAGTTGAGTAAGAAAATTCTAATCGTGAAGACTAGAACTTTTATGAGAGTATACTAATAGGTAAGGCTATGTAGTAGAGGTAGAATGGTAGTTGAATTCTGATGAGATTGTTACTGAGCTGAGACAGTGCGGTAGAAACAGGTAGCTAGAGCATATAAGGTGGGGCTGAAACAAGTAGTGAGAGCATGTAGGTTAGTCAGGTTTAGTACAGGGGAACATCCAATGTGATTTAAGGAAGAGCTTAAGTTTATTTTTGAACAAGGAAATAGAGGGAAGTGTAGAAAGTTCAGTGGGGAGTAAGTTCCAGATTTTCCCAAAAGTATTAGTGAAGAAAGAGTCTCCAGCTCTATTGTTTGATTTGTTAATATTTATGAGGATTTTTTGTGAAGATCTTAGGGATTTCAGGTTATTGTAGGGATGAATAAGGTTAGATAGTATGGGTGTCTTAGCAGGTTGATAAAGAATTTTATGGGCAACGGTCAGTTGATTATATTTTAGCTGTTGCTGTAATTCAAGCCACCCTAGGTATTTTAGATTAATACAGTGGTGTGTTTTAAATGGGTTACCAGTGGCAAATCTGGCTATGTTGTTGTAGGAGTTTTCTACTTTTTTAAGGTTATTTTTTGACAGGTTAGTGAAAATGGAGAGGCATAGAGTAGGGTAGAGATTAGATGGGTGCGGGCAATAGTTATTCTAGTTGCAGGAGTGAGGAAGGGTTTGATCCTGTATAGAGAGCCTATTTTTCTGTTAGTTGTTTTCAAGATATTATTAATATGAGTGTCAAAGTTAAGGTTGTTGTCTATGGTGATACCTAGCAGTTTGGTAGTAAGATCCTGGGATATAACAGTGCTATTATTGGAAGCTATAGTGAAGTCAATTGGTGGAGATTTATTGGTAGGTGTAAAAAGTAGTTTAGTTTTTTTGGGATTTAGTATGAGACAGCGTTTTGTAAACCATAGTCCTACTGAGCTAAATAAGTTCTGTGTAAGGAAGTGAAGTTCAGATTCAGATGTGGCTGAGCATATAACTGTAGAATCAACTGCGTATTGTGTGCATGTAGCTTGGGGAACTGCTTCGTGAATGTCATTGATGAATAAGGAAAATAGGAGTGGGCCTAGTATGGACCCTTGAGGGACACCAATATTAACGGGTAGTTGGGTAGAAAGAGTGGTATTCCAGAGCACAGCTTGATGTCTGTTATTTAAGTAGGATAGGAACCATTTTATAGCTAGTGCGTCAAGTGACAGAGATTTCAGAATGTTTATGAGTATATTGTGATTTACCATGTCAAAAGCTTTGGACAGGTCAATGAAAAGTGCAGAGGAGAGCATGTTAAGGTTGCGGTTTTTGTTGATGGTGTCCATGAAGGAGAGGAGGGCAGTAGTAGTGCTGTGGGAAGGTCTGAAGCCATGTTGGGAGTTGGAGAGCAGGTTATTATGGAGAAGGTGGTCTAGTAATTGCCTATGGATGCACCTTTCCATAACCTTAGATAAAGGGTAGAGTAGGGCTATGGGATGATAGTTGGAAAGGTCAGTGGAGTCTCCTCCCTTATGAAGGGGAATAATATGTGAGACTTTCCAAAGATTGGGGACGTATCCTTCAGTAATGCTTCTATTGATGAGAATGGAGATGGGGTAGGGAATAGATCTGGCTGCTAACTGTAAGTATTCTGCAGGTAGTTTGTCAGCAGAGGGAGTGCAAGGTTTAAGTTTTTGTATAAGGGTGAGAATAAAAGCTGTAGGGACAGGTTGGAAGTGAAATGGAGGAGGTGGGTTGGATTCAGACTTAGATGTGGTTGAATTTTGTGGAAAGAGTTGACTGGCTAGAGTTTGAATAGTTTTGGTGAAAAAGGTATTAAAGGCATTGGCAGTTTGTTTGGGGTTGTTGTGGTCAGAGCCTTGTGGGTTTGGTGTAATAGATTGACCGGGGTGTAATAGTTCATTAATGCTTGCCCAGAATTTTTGTGGTTTATTGTGGTGGGATTGCTGTGAATGTAGGTAGTAGTTTTGTTTATCAGACATTATGGCTTTTTTTTGTTTCATTTCTCAATTGTTTAAAGTTTTGGAGGTCAATGGGGTTCTTAGTTAAGCGTGATCTGTACCAATATTTATTTCTGAGATGGAGTTTTTGCTTAGTTTCCTTAGAAAGCCATGGAGCAGGTTTGGTTTTTATCCTAACAGAGCGGGTAGGAGCGTGTTGGTTAAGGATGGCTAGGAAATTAGCAGTGAAGTAATCAACAGCTTCATCAAGGGAAAGTTGTTTTAATGGGGACCAATTAATTACAAGCTTTAAGTTCAGTTAAGAATAAATCGAGATTGAAGTTTTTCTTGGTTCTAATTGTTCTAAATATGGGTTTGGAATGTGGGTTGGTTTTAAGCCTAATAGCATAGGTTGGAAAGTGGTCACTTACATTGTCTGGGAGGGTTCCAGAATTGTAGGTCTGGGGTTGATTATTGATGAGTATCCAGTCTAAGGTACCTTCTTTCTTATTGGTCTTGTTAATTCTAGTGGGTGAGGTGATAATTTGTGTAAACCCATAGAGATTAATATGGGTAGTGGGGTAGTTATTGTTGCAACATTTCCAATCAATGTTGAAATCACTAAGAATGATGGTCTCTTGGCGGAGGTTTTGAGATAACCAACAGAGTATGTTTTCAATAGTAGTAATGTTATTGCCTGGAGGAACATAGATGCAGATAATATAGAGAGATTTAACAGAGTTTAGCTGAAGCTTGGTAATAAGTATTTCAGCATTAGAGACATGGGGAGGATTTTGGTGGAAGGTTGTAATTTGAAAATCAGACTTAAATAAAACCGCTACTCCACCACCTTTCTTGGCTACACGGTCGAGACGTAAGATGTTGTAACCAGGTGGGGTAACTTCATTGTCTGTAGTTATGAGTTTTAACCAAGTTTCTGTTAGACACAAAATATCAAAGGAGTAGAGTTCCAGGAGAGCATGGAGTTGTGTAATTTTGTTATTGATACTACGTGTGCTGAGATGAGTTATTAGTAGTGAGTTGGGTGTGTTTTTCAGTATATGGATGGTAGAGGTGTTTGGGGTAATGAGTTGAGTAGTGGTGGAGGTGTTTGGTCTGGGGTTTGGGTGAATGTCTCCAACCTTTAGGGGAAGGAGTAGTGTTAAATATGTAGTCTGAGTATATTTACTGAGAAGGAAAGGATGTCTTCTTGTATTTGGGAGGTTATATCTAATGTGGGCTGTCCTATGGTATTTGGGTGGTAGATAGCTGGGAGTGAAAGTTATGTTGAAATGTTCAGTATGAGAGGGTAGAGAGGAAGTGGTCAATTGTTTGGTGGGGTACAGGATGTGTGACTGTGCTAGATGCTCATAGGAGGTTAGCAGGTATGCTAGAGTTAGAGTAGGCAGAAGTGTGAGTATGAGTAAGCTTTGTAAGAGGAGTATGTTAGAAGGTTTAGTTATTGCCATAGTAGTTATAAAATTATTACTAAACAGTAGATGTGAAGTAGTTGTTGTATGGAAAAGGTATTATGGTGGGAGGGATAGGAAGTGGTGGAGTAAAGTGTGGGAGAAATAGAGAAGAGTGGATAATGGGGATGAGATAGTTATTGGTGGAAAGGTGAGGGGGTGTGGTCTGATAGGTATAAGAGTAGGACCCCTGGAGGTGGGTGGAATTTGGGGATAGGGTGGGGAGCGGAGTGAGCCCGCAGGGCGAACAGAGTGGGTTGAGACAATTGGAGGAGAAACAGGAGAAGAAACAATCAGAAATACAGGTAACTATAGGTAAGTGAGGTAGGACGTGAGTAGGAGATGTTTAGAATGACACAGAAGCCAATGGAATGAAAGTTAGAGGAGGGAAGAATACTGTTTCAGCACAAAGGTGAAGTAGGAAGATGAGCAGGTCAAGAATAGTACAGTATAGAACAGATTGCAGGGGTAGGACAGGGAGAGAGGCAGTGTAAAAGGATGGAATGAGGATGAGGATAGATAATAGGAAGCAATATATTGCATTTACAGAGGCAGGACAGAGAAGAGGGGCAGTGAAGGGAATGGTATAAGGGTGCCACCTAGTGGGCAGATCTAGTAAATGTAGGAAAGTGAGTGTGAGAGCTGATTAGAGAAGAAGTATGGAAGGTGAGATGCTAAGTAAGAGTAGGTTAGTATAAGTGACAAGGTGTGTTGGCTGTAGGGTAGCTGGAAGGGTAAGGTTAAGGCTGCTGGATACTCAAGCTTGTAGAGAATTATAGGGTCCTGATAAAAATAGTAGACAGAGGCCTATTGTGCAAATGGGACTAAGTCCATAACATACTTTCTTCCTTCCTTGATGGAGGGTGCAGAGAAAAGGAGTCAAGTAGATGAGGCCACTGGAGATTGTAAGGGTTCTTGTATCACCTGGTAGGTTTTGGCTAGGGCAAGTTCAGGACAATGCTGAGCTGGGTACTTTGGGGAGAAAAGGAGATAAATGAAGAGGAGAGAGCAGAGTTAGCACAGTTAACAAGGCAGTAAAGCTAGCAATAGTAGAGATAAAAACATGTACATTCAGACATATTTACTAATGAAATTAAATGCAATTCCTGTAGGCATTATAGACATGATTATAATAAAATATGAAATTCATTGAAGGCAATTAAAACATGACTACAACTATCAACTGGGATAAACATACAAGCTAGGTGCAAAGGAACTAAAATTTGTGAAAAAGGTAATCCTTAAAGCAGTTCAAGCATTGATTGTAAATTAAAGCTGTATGCAAACATCCAAGGTAGCATAGGTAATTCTTTCTTTATATTATAAATAGTTGTTAGCTATGGATCTGATAAAAAAAAAAAAGCACTAGAAATAAGTAGGACTATGGTTGGGGGGCAAGCCTTATTCAAACATTAATGTGGAGGCTAGTAGGGAGTCGCTATCATTATAAAGTAGAACATTAAGCAGGACCACAGGTAAAGTAAGCATATGGGCTATGCACAAATTGAGCAAGACCACAATGGTGGATTCAGTATAGCGGTCAGTCAAGCTATTACATAGCGAAAAATTATTCACAGTACATTTAGGCTGATTTTACACGTAAGGCACTTTATCATCTAGCCGTACCTTGGTATGAGCAGGTATGAAGGGTTTCCTGAGTGTTCAGAATACGCGCCACATGTGTGGCTTAGTTACAACAAGCCGTTTTGACTACAATGGCTTAAAGCTATTTCGTTAATTTAAATAGTTTTGTTAATTTCAGTGATTTAAGCTGCAATAGCTTAGATCACTTAATTTAATTTAGATAATGTACCATAGTATCAGAAATTGATTGCAGGGAACGAGAGTTCGCATTCAATGGACTAGATGGTTAAAATCAACAGAACGCTCAGACAAAGCTTCCACGTGGGGGGGTGCATTAATAATAGCCAAGAAGGCTACAAAAGGCTTTTAATGATATAGCTAGTGGACATCCACAGAATGGCCGGACAAGCTCCACGTGGCACTGTATCAGTAGCGGTGAAGGCTATAAACACACTATAGGCATGTAGAAGGACAGACCGATACCTAACTCTTATACTCTAAGAATTAAGTTTCCCTTACTGTTTACAGGAAGAAAGCCAACCACTAAACACAAGGAGATCAGGTTATCACCTCCGTAGTTAAAGACTGCTAACAGGCACAAACACCGCTAGGTGAATGGACAACAAAGTTCTGAGCAGCTTCAGCCTAAGGCTAGTAAACCCAGGTATTATAATCAGGATTAGTGGAATACAGGGATAGAAGATAGCTGCTACTAAAGGGAAATTGGATGGGTCACAAAACGATAACCATAACAGCGTTAAAAAGCAGTATCATAAGATAAAGTAATTGCAGCAATGGCTGAGCGAGAGGAAAGTCTGTTTGTCCCTATGTACTGTACAATGTTACCTCAATTATTACAACAGGAGCAGCAGGCTAGTTAATTCAAAATCTTTGCAGAGCGAGAGAACTCTTCGATCAACACACAGATCCGTATCATAGTATCAATTACATTCTAAAAGCATTTCGTTCACAATAAAAAACACTGCAGCAGGTAAATAAACATTTGTTCATCATACAAACATCCAAGTATCCAGATAATGAAACCACTGACTGTACTTACCAGAGGCAAAGATGCTGGGGCAAGAGCAGACAGAAGCCAGGGACTTAAAAGAGTGAAGTTAGTAAAAGATGGCGCATCCCAGGACAGGGGTATAAGTAACTTCCTAGAGGACTACAGGCAGCATCGAAAAGCAGAGGGTGTGCGACAGAATGGAGGGGGGTGGAGCTGCTGAATAAGCCACACCTGGAGTGTAATGCAGCTGTCCCAAAGCCTAAGGTAGTTAAGGGAGATAAGTCAGGAGATATAGGATAGTACAAGAAATACAGAGTAGTAAACAGGTACTGAAACGATGAGAGACTGAGTATGTCAGGGACAATTGGAGGAGAAACAGGAGAAGAAACAATCAGAAATACAGGTAACTATAGGTAAGTGAGGTAGGACGTGAGTAGGAGATGTTTAGAATGACAGAGAAGCCAATGGAATGAAAGTTAGAGGAGGGAAGAATACTGTTTCAGCACAAAGGAGAAGTAGGAAGATGAGCAGGTCAAAAACAGTACAGTATAGAACAGATTGCAGGGGTAGGACAGGGAGAGAGGCAGTGTAAAAGGATGGAATGAGGATGAGGATAGATAATAGGAAGCAATATATTGCATTTACAGAGGCAGGACAGAGAAGAGGGGCAGTGAAGGGAATGGTATAAGGGTGCCACCTAGTGGGCAGATCTAGTAAATGTAGGAAAGTGAGTGTGAGAGCTGATTAGAGAAGAAGTATGGAAGGTGAGATGCTAAGTAAGAGTAGGTTAGTATAAGTGACAAGGTGTGTTGGCTGTAGGGTAGCTGGAAGGGTAAGGTTAAAGCTGCTGGATACTCAAGCTTGTAGCGAATTATAGGGCCCTGATAAAAATAGTAGACAGAGGCCTATTGTGCAAATGGGACTAAGTCCATAACATACTTTCTTCCTTCCTTGATGGAGGGTGCAGAGAAAAGGAGTCAAGTAGATGAGGCCACTGGAGATTGTAAGGGTTCTTGTATCACCTGGTAGGCTTTGGCTAGGGCAAGTTCAGGACAATGTTGAGCTGGGTACAGAGGCAAAGATGCTGGGGCAAGAGCAGACAGCAGCCAGGGACTTAAAAGAGTTAATTATATATACTAATTCTGAGGTAAAACAACAGTGGTGTGGAAAAGGCATAAGGTCTTCTCAGTTATAACTTTTGTTTTGTCAACATTTTGTGTTTAGATATATTTTGCATTTTGCTGTTGATATTATGTTGTTCAGATTTAAAAAAAATGGGAAAAAGAGGTTTATTGTGTGTGTATGTGTGTTTGTCTTCATTATAGCCAAGACTTCACAAATCAGCACATGATTTTGTTAAGCTGCAAATATGCATGTCATAATTATGACAATACAGTACATTGGCATGGCGCTGAAACCAATAGCACAGTGTTTAACAACACAACATTTGTCAGTATGGAGTAGTCATGCAACAACATTTATGAACAATACTGCCATGCTTTTTTGAATGCAAACAATGTTACTGTGTTGACTTTCTGACAGGCTTTGCTTGTCAGTCATTTGGTGGATATTTAAAAAATTTGGGAGGATTTGATGATGGGAGAGCATACAGCCATGTATCCATGCATCAAGAATGCAAGACCCGGCTCGTATATACATTTTTAACGATGTATTTTACTCGTGTTTACCAGGAAGGTTTGATTGGGCAGGAAATGCCCCTTTTCAGAGGAGGCACAGGCAGAAAAGCTTCAACATTTATGAAGTAAAAAAGTACAAAGTAATTTCATGTAAAAAGTAAAACAAGAAAATCAGAATACATTTTCTCAGAAACAATACATATCTTGTAAAAATTATCCAGTAAGAGTACAAAGTTGTTTCTTGTGAAAAATAATATAAGTAAATCAGAATAAAGTTTTTTCAGCAGCAATACATTTCATGTAAAATTAGAAACCCAATGTTTAAGGTTTAAACTAGATGTAGTTAAGCGTGTAGCAAGCAGAGCTTTGATACCTTAGTTTTAGAGTTATCTTGAGGGTATAGCTACAGTCAGAGATACTGCTAAAAGAAATGGGATATGCTAGTGATGGCTTATGTTTTTTTTTGTGAGGTGCATCTGAAAGGGTAAGTGCCTGAGGGAAAAAAGGGGGCGTGGTAGCTCTAGTGGAAATGGGAGTGTTGGGAGGGGTGGAAGCGACAGAGAGAGAATAAAAGATAAAAATGGAATGGTGGAACAGTAACTGGGAAGTACACTAAAATATTGTACAGTTATTTATGAATTTGAATTAACTTACATATGCCAGATGCTGCTATGGCAGTGTGGACTCCAAGGAGCAATAGCACTATAGGCTGTTTTCTTACATCTTGCTATAAGTTTATTACAGCGTACAATGCAGGATGGGATGATATCAAAGTCTATATAGTATCTTTCTCTGTGGTTACAAATTAGAATGTTCCACCCACTAATACATTTGCATTTACTATGGGCATTATTTGGTACATCCTGCTTTATTGCAACATAGTAGTATGTAATGTGTTGGTGGTGCTACGGTAGTGTTGTCACCTCACAGTAAGACGCTGTCCGGTTCGATTCTCAGCTAGAGCGTCTTCTGCGTGGAGACATGCATGAATGGGCATACCTTCGTTGAAGGTTGTGCGTCAGGGCTTGTAACTTGGCACATAAAAATCAACTACCAATCATTAGCGGACGGGAGTTCCGCTGTGGCGACCCCTAACCGGGAAAAGCCGAAAGACACAAACAAAGTAGTATGTAATGCACTTTATCATTAATTTTTTATAGGTTCATAGGTAAGTCTTAGGCTAACTGCACTTGTGAGACATTTTAAGGCTAGACAATTTCCTGTTTTGTACTCAAATTAACTTATCCCATTTCACTAGAGATTGGCCTTACCCATCCCATGGCTGATAATTTTATATTACCCCAATGAGAATTTCTGGGATCATACTATAAATAATTTGAGCAGACTCATGCATGGGCTGAAGCATTTAGGATCTACCTCTGTCCATTAATAGTACAATGGGCAGTCCTGAGGTAAATTTTCTGTTTCTCATACATAGATGCAATTTGCATTTGGATATAGATGAAATTAATTTTATGTAGACAGGCAGTCCATTCTACAGCAGTGGTATCCTCTGCGAGATATACATGTCCCTACAAACTATTCTGATGAAGTTGCAAATCTATAGACTTGTGTACTTCAGATGCCCTTTGATTTGCTGGTGTGCAATAAATCCATCCGCATTGGGCCTGAGGATGCCAGACAAATCACCTCTTAACAGTCTGTAGGACACTGAGTATAGTGACTAGGCTTTGAGTTTATCCACGTAGGACATGTTGTTTAGGCCTTGTATCCTTTTATTAAGGTGTCTCTGTGGGTATTCCAGCTGTTGTATATGTTTTATAGCACTAAATTGCTAGGGTAACAATATAACATATGCCATGTATTTCACTAATACTCTTAGCTACTGTCACCAGGTTAGTTCAGCACTCCATTGTGGTCAGATAATTTCAGTGTACTGTACATTGTGTTGCAGGCATCACTTATTCTACAAATATACTTGCTATAGGTACAATCATCTGACTCAAAAACAAACATTTATTTCATCTTCTATTGCCTTGGACGTTAGTCTTCATACAGGAAAAGCATGTGATTTACTCATCATCTTACAAGTAGCGTTAGTGGCACAACATGTAGTGCATTCCCCTTTACTGTTGGAAAATCAGAAGGATAAGAGTTCTATTCCCACTCCAGGTGATTGGCTTGTTAACATTGCAGTGCACTCCTGAGTATGTTGAACTTCAGCTGACACCTTAAGGTGAGGCCACATCTGCTTGAGGTGGTGGTAGGTGGATGTAAAAGATCCCACGGCACCTATCAGAAGTAGGGGAGGGTCCCTGATGCCTTATCCACATTTCACCAGCAGTAGTAGATATGCCACCTCAAGTATCCACTAAAAAAAGTCTCCAGCCTGGTGGGAATAACCTGGTTAACAAAAGGATAAACTCAATATAAGCAAAGCACTTCAATTCAGCAACCCCAATTTCCTATCAACTTTATTCTAAAGTGTTGTATACAATTTTTATAATTAATTACATTACTTAGTTATCACTTCTGAATAACTCATAACACAATAAAATGATAATTAAAAAATACATACATGACTAAAAGAAATAAGCAAATGCATATTCAATTTGTGGCAGTTAGCACGTGTGAATATTTGGAGTCAGGGTAAACAATTAAGGTTAGTTCTTTTAGCAAGCTGCTTCCTATAATCCAGAATATGATTCCCTCAGCCTCCATTTGTCTTGTGTGAAAAGAGTTTTGCATATGCCACTCCTGATACATGCACATTCACTCACACTCATTCACTCACACTGCACTCTTGGATCTTATTGACTTTCTGTAATCTATTTCTTTTATTGATCTTAATATGTACATTCATCTCTATTAAATCAAGCAACTCTTCCCTTGGATAATTTTTTTCTAAACTAAGAGTACATCCATTATTCTCTGTTTCCTGTGAGCATTCCACAGAAAGTCCCAGAATATCTTCCTTTGACTTATTCCTTTCAGCTGCATTCTGTGCCTTTCATTGCTCGTTCATATGGGAACTCACTTGCCTATCACTCTACAACATTGACTGCGTCAGAGTTGCCACTGTTCCCTACTCCTTCCCTTGATGTGTAACTCCAACTGAACTTTTGTACTGGCTTCCTGCTAAAGACTCCAGAGTATCATCATGTGGCCAGTGATCAGATGGTTCCTGTTTACCTCTTTCTCCTTAATTTGGGGACTCATTGTTCCGTCATGCTGTGACATTACCAGAGTTAGATTTTCAATGCTAAAACCTTCCCTTCGCAGGTGATCCATAAGCTTGGTTTCTATTTTTTAACCTCTCCATTGCTGATCCACCTTTCTACTTCCCCCTTTTTTTCTTATTCTTGTATTGTAAAATTGTCCATATCTGAGTGCTTTTGCCTGCATTTCTCTTCAAGAATCTTTGGAGCTGCATTTCTGTATTGATTACTTTGGCTTTCTCCTTTGCATAAATGTTGCACCATATCAGATCTTTTCCCATATCCATGTTTCATTTTTATACCTTTCAAAAATCTCTAGGTTTTGTAGTTTACATTTTTGCACTTACTCAGTTGCTTCTTTTCCAAAAGGCCTAAAGTTTCTTGGTCTATATAATGTTTTTCATGGATCTGTTGTATTATTGAACACAGACTTGCATTTTAAGCTTTTATACTTGTGCAAGTAATTTTCTTTCCTCTATGTTCTCTCTTAATCTTTTTGAATATCTTCCATCTGCAAATTCTGGGCTTCTTTTGCAATAGTAAGAATACATAATTTCTTTCTTATCTTCAGTAGCCACTCTGTTATCTTTATGGTTCTTTTTTTTTTTTTTTGGCCTGTAATTTTTTTGTGTTTTTTATGGACTACTAATTCCTTCTACAGCAGGGAGGCCATCCTTCCCCTCAGCCTGGTGTAACCCCATTGTAGGAATGTTGCAATGTCTAAAAGATTCTACAATTACATTTTCTCCAGTCCTGGCACCAGTGCACCTACCAGGATTGGGCACTTTTTTATCCAGGGACTTGTGTACCCGGACATCTTTTTTATTTTTTTACCTACTTCTGTCCATGAAAAATGCTATATAAAACACAGTCTATATATCAGTGTTGTCTTGGTTAGATTTTGTAAAAACAGGATCCACCTCATGAAGGTACTCACCAATACTTGAGGATGAATTCATTCCCAGCAATACTACTCTCCTTTGCTTATTGATTTTATCCTCTCTCCATTTGAACTCTATCTCCCCTATAGGGCAATGCTGACGTAGGTACTGTGAAGAGGGCAACCATGGGCCATATGTTTGTTTTTTAATTTTAAAATAAAGAAACCCTATTACCATTTTTTCCATAAAAAATAATACCAGGAAAGTGTCTCCAGAGAAATGGTGCCCTATAAATCCAATTAATTCACTTTATATACAAGCTGGTCATGGTAGTGGGAGTATGTACAGTTCTCAAACAAATTCTGCAGTGCTGTGCTGAAAAGCATGCGACCTGTAGCTTAACAGTACAAGCAAGGCTTAGCAGCATAGCTTGCAACCTATGTGGACGTTGTGCACTTTTATGTCAGTATATAACATTGCTGTAGCTGCTCTGTTCAGCAGCAGTCAATGTTACCATGTTCTTTTTATTGTTTAATCAATTAATAATACAAATACAGATCATACTCAGCTATATACTGATGCCAGTTCCACATCACATTTTTGAGAACAACAACTTGCTGAGTGAGCATCATGTTCAGTAAATCACCTTGTATCTTAGCCCAGGTCCTGAAGAACAGTAATAATTAAGGGTTCATTGAAGCCCAGTTTCTGAACTGCTAAGTTTTACTTACCAGAGAAACTCATCAGCCCTGGCCATTCAGCTCAAATCCCAGTTCAATACTTTGCCAGTGAAAAATTAGTTATTGATGGTATTATACAAGTAAAAGTCAATTAAAGTTCAAAATAATGTACTGACTGATAAAGAATGCAGAGGTATCTCAGAAATTATGGTAGGCTGACCATCTGCAGCACTGCTGCATCAGTCAGCACAGTGGGTTTATTCCTGTGCATAATAAAGTCCATATAGTTTTGCAAATAGAAACCATTGATGGCATTATAGAATAGTGGAAATGTGAGAGCTGGCTTTTTATGTTCATACTATGGACAAATGCATTTTTGACTTCAGTGAATGCAATATGAAATGCATGGCTTCCTTCTTACTTATGTGCACTGATACATTACACTGAATCACCTGTATCACATTTTATAGTTTAATAACTCGAAATAGGATCAGCTAGCACCAAATCTTTAATGTTTAAATATGTAGTGCACCAGGGTGGCTCATGGTACTGGCTGATGGGCTGCAGCCTCTTCAGTTAAAAAAAGACTATTAATGATAGAAATTTGACTCAATTGACATTCTGAGTCACTGCAACAGATTCTTGGAAATCTGCCCATACACAGACTTCTGATGAAAGCCAAGACTGAAAAAAATTGGCTTGTACCTCAAACAGCCTGGCAGCAAACTTAGTCTGCCAATATGTGGAGTACTTTCATTATGTTGTTGAGGATGTCAGAAATGTCACTCAAAAGCATCCCACTGGGCTGCTGCATGAAGAAGCAAAGAACCCTTCCTGTTGGCTCAGGCTGCCTCAGGTGATTGAGACAGCCTGAGATGGAAAGTTAAAGGACTAAGAGTCAACTTTGTTAGTGTGGTGGAGTGAATGAGGGAATATGTATTTTATTTTTATTTTTTAAGGATTTTTTTTACAGGCAATATACCCACAACTGCCAGCATGTGGAAAGTTAAGTGCTTAGTTTATTTAAGTGTGTGTGTGCATGAGCAAGTGCTTGTGTGTTTGTGTGTGTGTGTGTGTGTGTGTGTGTGTGTGTGTGTGTGTGTGTGTGTGTGTGTGTGTGTGTGTGTGTGTGTGTGTTTGCATGTATGTATGCATGTACTTATGAGTGTGTTTATGCGTGTGTGTGTATGCATGTATCTATTTAGTTACGTGTGTGTGTGTGTGTGTGTGTGTGTGTGTGTGTGTGTGTGTGTGTGTGTGTGTGTGTGTGTGTGTGTATGTGTGTGTGTGTGTGTGTGTGTGTGTGTGTGTGTGTGTGTGTGTGTGTGTGTGTGTGTGTGTGTACCTGTGTAATGCATATGTGTTTGTGTGAGTTTGAGAATAGTGTCATAGATGCTCTCAACTGTTCCTATTATTGGGATGTAGAAAGGTAAGTACTTACTTTATTTAGGTATGTTTGTGCATGTGTGTGTGTGTGTGTGTGTGTGTGTGTGTGTGTGTGTGTGTGTGTGTGTGTGTGGTGCGCATGCATGTGTGTACCTGTGTAATGCATGTGTGTTTGTGTGAGTTTGAGAATAGTGTCATAGATGCTCTCAACTGTTCCTACTATTGGGATGTAGAAAGGTAAGTACTTTATTTAGGTATGTGTGTGTATATGCGTGTGTGTGTAAAAGGAAAGAGGGTGGCATAGACACTGTCAACTGTTCCTGACTTCACAGAATAGGTCCTCTAAAAAATGGGAACCTTTCTGAAACTGTAACAACGATCTTAAAGTAGATCCAAGCACAGCACCTTAAATGAATGCAGTTACCGAATTTACACCTGACTGGCTACTTTTTTGAAATCTAGGCCATACCGTTAGGACCTTGCACACATGGTAGCACCTCCCTTTGCCCTGCCATAGATACAGCACACTCTTAAAACATAAGACCCACATTAGCTTTTAAAAGAACATATGTCACAAATTAGAGAATGGCAAAAGGGACATGTAAGGCAGTTAATCCCAAATTCTATGATCATTTTGTTACATTGATCCATGAGGGAGGTCACGTTGACCCATTATAGGATCATCACTTTTAGACAAGTGAGTCAGTAGTCTTTAAGGAAAACAGACTGGCAGAGTCAAGCTTCACAATACATTTGTAGCAAACAATAAGAGAAAAATCTTCATACAAATAGTCATTTATTTAGAAATTAAATCAATAAATTCACATTGCAGATAAGTAGCCAGCCAATCATAGTTGAGTGAAATTATGCTGCCCCCTTCTATACTAAAAATAAGCTTTTCCTTAACTTAAAATGAGAACAAATATCCAACCTGTATGTGATATGTTTATGGTGCCACTTCTGTCCTGTCAGTGCATATCTTTTCCTTCGAACATTAAACTTGGAGTGGTCTGTAATCTGGTCAGGAACACCGCACCGAGGCCTTTTCATCCAGCTGTATGAAAGTAGCAGTAAAGAGTAAATTTTTAATATGCATCCAAGTCAGTAAATGATAAACTGCAATTTGTGAATGTGGTGTGTAGAGTATATTTTGATCTCAAATAAATGAAGAACAAGTAAAATGTTTTATTCCTTCTCAGTCAGAGGATTTAACAGTTATTTAAGACAGATTAGACTAAATCAAATGACATTACATTACACAGCATAATCACATTACAAACCCAGTAATACAAACAATAATGTATGTCTGGGTCACATTAGATAGCTATTCCACTACCCATTGTCATTTATGCAGTTACAAAGTTCTTTGTTTAAACTGAGTTTGAGAGAACAATTAACCATGGGATTTTGTTTTAACACCAGGGCAGCAACTACAGCATCAACATTATTTACTGACTGAAGCTATCATCTTGAGTGCTGACTATTTGTAATTGCTATATTTACCTAGTTTTTGCTTCACAAAGACATGCACATGCACACAATGACACAGCAGTATTAGAAACATCCAATAAACAGTAGCAAATATATATGGTAAAAGACAATGGTAAATAATTTAGGATAGTAGTTGTTTAGACAAAATCCTATGAACAAAACAGATAAGCAAAGAATCTGGCAAAATTACATTTTTTTTTCAACCAAACTTGTGTAGTTTTTACATGTTGGAGAAGAAAAGAAATCCCAATAATCTAATACCCTACTTATTTGTTAACCAGAGCTAGGGTAAGCTTATGTTTTTGTCATGTATTTTTAAAATACCTTGCCATGAATCCCACAACCTTTTCACAATGATACACAGTTAGACGTTGCCCGTTTGATTCTCAGTTAGAGCATTTTCTGTGTGGCGACATGCGTGAACGGGCGTTCCTTCGTTGAAGGTTGTGCGTTAGGCCTGGCAAGCCAGCACGTAAAACTCTACTGCCAATCATTAGCGGACTGATGCTCCGCTGTGGCAACCCTTAACCGGGAAAAGCCAAAAGACACAAACAAACTACATATATCAGCTATTTTCTCTGAAATGATTAATTCTTACCAAACTTTTAAATGTTTCAGCACTGTTTTTGGAATAACCCCATATTTATATGACTCTCTCTGCAAGTTTTTACCTTGTTGAATTGTGTTGATTCCATTTCAGTACACTGAAAATGTATTCATGCTCTCTTATTGTCAGTTCCTTACAGGACACAAGGTTGAGCAGATATGCTTATATTTCCAAAAATCAACTGCTACAGTAATGCCCAGTATTACGGTATTTATGTTTTATTAAATCCGCATATAAGAAAAATTGTGTTGGCTATCCTGTAGCTTTATGTGTCATTTACTGACTCTGGATGTTCTGTAAAATCAAGCTGTCACAACCACTCCTGCATTATTTTCATAGAACAGTGATCAAAATGTAATATTAGAAAGTTAAACTCATACTAACTTTGTAATTCCTTGGTGTTTCAAGTGTGTGTAACCATTTGTCAAAACTGCATATTATGTTACAGTTATGATTATATTTTCCTTAAAACAAGTTCTGGAAATGTTACAGATGTTATCTGTGTTCTAAACTATATTACTAATAAACCTGTCAGCTATTACTGCCACAATGTTTAAAAGCAAGAGCCACGAGTACTGAAGTTTTTTTCTGTAGTAACTGCAGTTTTTAGTAAAAGACTGAATCAAGATTCCCACCCAAATGTTCCAAATGTTGGACTAATAAATAACTTTATAACTGTGATGAGTTATACATATCGACTCAATGACCATACAGCAAACTGCTGTTTCTCTAGCAAATACTGATGTTGATTCAAAGTCTCTGGCTCTCAGTAGACCGGGCAATAACCATATGGATATTATATAACTGTCTTGAACCCCATTAGTGATATATGGTAAGCAGCACCGTTTTGATGAGGTGAAAGGACTATGCCTGATTACCAACACTGACAACACTGACAACCATTTGGACAGTAAGTGGAAACTGCCAGCTTATTTTCCAAAGAAAATCATTTAACTCGTTTATGAAACGGGGCAGACAGACAGATTTACAATTACATATAAATGTTGCTCATTGGGGTTACAGTATAGACACCATTAACAGGATAAAATAGAAAGTTAGACCCATAAACAGATCTGGTCTTTTTGGTTCAGATTACATAACCTACAGGCTCTCTAAAATACAATTTACAGGCACATACAGAAGCAATGTGTAGGTAATATTTATCAACTCATATAATACCATCAGTCAATATATTACTAAGTAATAATGCTTTATCTTCCCTCCTTACCAGTGAATTCAGGTTTAGTTTTAAAATGGGAAAAATATTGATGAAATCTTTGGTATGTATACATCTGATTCTCTACCCTGTTCTATGACATATCTGCTGTAAAAGGGAATACTTACTTTACGATTAAGACCTGCCGGGATGCTTTTGACATACATATTTTAGTAAGATTGGATACTATCCAGGTAGTTTATTTGGCTCAGTGTATTATGTAGCTCATTTCATGTAGCCTAGTCACTGAGGTCATACAAGGAATGCACGGCTTTGCATTTAAGTTACCAGACATGTAGAAGTTAAACATGGTTTGGAACAGTAGGGAGATAGGTTTACTTTCACTGTTATTGACAAGCATATACCTGGCCAGTTATGCTCAAAATTATATCCGCATGCCTTACTAAATAGGAGGGTTATAGATGGGTTACACTGACCGGGGCTTTATTTCCTTTGGGACTCAATGAACCTGCATAGGCTTGTTGATGGTGTTTATAAATGACGTACCGGTAATTTAAACTGTTGTAATTCCTGTGATTATAATAAAATTTGACTGTTATACACTTATTATTTATGTGTATTACAGTCTTTCTGAATATTGATTCTGGTGAAAAAATACATACTGTGATTTATATGCATGAAAATATGTACATAGAATTTCATACATATATTTGGGTATGTATGTCTCTTTAAATATGAATGATCTAATATGTTGTCCTGAACTCATGTTTAAATAGGTACATGTCATACCTTCAGAAGACTCTAAGCTCTTGGAAAAAGCCTACAAAGACTTCTGGATGCAATAAGAATATATTTAATAGTCACTCCACTTGGTAAAAAATAAAACTCTTAAAAATATCCCTTCGCGTCACAGAAAATACACATTAACAGTTTAATAGAGTAATGAACACCGTTTTCGTCTCCCAACAGACTTCTTCAGATGGAAAATGCATACTGAGTAAAGATCTCTGTATATATATTAATTGCTTAATTAGAAAACCAATTTCATTGGCATGGCATTAACTATCCACCATTTTGTGTGAAGCAATCATAAAAGAAGCTGAATGTTGCCTAAAAACACTGAATGTTGATTAAAAACACCGACATATAAATAAAGACAAAAATGTTTATCTAACCACATAAAATAGCTGCCTTAGATAAATTTGCATTCAGCTAGATGTTCTCATTTTAAATGTATTTGAACTTCATTTTAAATGTATTTGAACAAGATTTTATTGAACATTTGTATAAGAATATAGGCATTTTTAAGTTTTTTTGATGGGATTTTTATGGATTTTATGAGGGTAAGAAATTATTGGGCATTATTTAAAACTGTGTGTATGGTTCTTTTAAGAAATTGGATGTGAATAACAATGCCCATTTGATGATGTCATGTAACGAGGGTTTTTTAAACCAGATCTTTAATGTAAACAGTGTTCTGAAGAAGTCTGGATAATATCCGGACGAAAAGAGCTTTAACACTACTGTTTTTGTTCTTGGTTTGGTAGATTTATTTGTTGAACCTGTGAAAACTCCTAATTATTAAAGGTGCGCCTCGGCGTTTTAGTGTTGGAACTGCTACCTGTGTTCGTTATTTTGAAGTACTTCTTTTTTGATGGTAGACAGCTATTTTATGTGGTTAGATAAACATTTGTGTCTTTATTTATATGTCAGTGTTTTTAAACAACATTTAGCTTCTTTTATGATTGCTTCACACAAAATGGTGGATAGTTAATGCCCTGCCAATTAAATTGGTTTTCTAATTAAGCAATTAGAATATATGCAGAGATCTTTACTCAGTATGCATTTTCCATCTGAAGAAGTCTGTTGGGAGAGGAAAATGCTGTTCATTACTCTGTTAAAGCATTAATGCGTATGTTCTGTGACCCGAAGGAATATTTTAAAGAGTTTTATTTTTTACCAAGTGGCGTGACTATTAAATATATTCTTAGTGTATCCAGATGTCTTTGTGGGCTTTTTCCAAGTGCTTAGAGTCTTCTGAATATTGTTGTGGTTTAAAGCATTGTAGCCTAGTTTTGCTTGCTGTACGTCATACCTCTCAACTTCTTAGAACAAGAAATCTGGGCAAAGCCTAAGTAATGGGGGAGAGGCCCAAACATAGGGACAGATTTTTAATATTGCTTTTATAAAGTTAGAAAGTTGATAAAATAACAGGATTTGTCTTAGCACACATTTTTGAAGGCTATGAAGTTTGAAACTAAACTGTATGCTATTATTTAGTGACTTCAGTCCTCAGTAATTTGACGGAAAACAACTAATTTTACAAGGAACAGACATTCTGCAAAAATGTGGACAGTTGAGAAGTGTATGTGTGTGTGTATATATATATATATATATATATATATATATATATATATATATATATATAAAAACAGTTAAGATATTGGAGGCAACTATGCAAATGATTAAACTGTGTGAAATAGTGAAACCTGTTTTGATTTATTTTAATAAATACTGATTAGTCATGACTTCTTTCCCATGTGAGTGCTTATCTGGTGTTTTATACCTACGTAACTGTATCAATATCTATATCTATATATATATATATATATATATATCGGAAGAGAGGCAGACAGATATGACTAGCTGCATACATTATAAAGTCATGTGTTTCCCCTGGTTCTAGTACTGCTTTTATCCCGAAGCACATCATGTTCATCGTACTGATCACTGTTGCAGTAGCCTTAGCTACATGTGTTATATTCTGCCAAGGATATAACACAATCTTCAAACCTCCAGGGTACCTTCCATGCGCCAAAACTGAGCTGACCAAAAGACAGGTTTGTGTGCCAAGCCTTTCACAGTTTTTATGCTGACAGACAGAGGGAAAGACGATAGGGAGATTGAGCCCTGAAAGGACAATGTCGGAAACAGCAGAAGATAAATGTTCACACCCTGGCATAAAATACACACCAAAAACACGGTGCATCGAGGGAGGCAGGGAGCAGCTGCTGCAACAGTGATCATTCAAACATCTACTGTCATGGGAAGTTTACTTACACAATTGTATTATGGTCAAAATATTGATCACTGCTGCAATAGCCTTAGCGATAGGGGTGGATTACCTTAAATTACTACATTTGGGAGGTGGAAAGAAAAAAGTCCAAGAGCGCTTGGAGAATAGTCCTATCAAAGCCTAACTTGGACCTGGAGAATGAAACAAGCTTACAGTGATTTGTAAAATTTATTTATTTTATTATTTATTTTACATTTGTTGACCGGGCTAGTCTAGCTGGACATATATCCGTTTACAGTAGAGGCCCGGGGAGAAAAGCTCCAGTATAGATAAAATTACAGTGATTTATAACAATTTTCTTAATAGATTTATACAAGGTACAAGAGAGGAAATCTATAACATTGAAAAAAATATTAAGTCAAGTTATACAGCAAATATAAGAACTACATACTAAGGTTAATAAGAATATAGGCATCCCTTAGGATTCAACTCTCGACTCCAGAAGCTTCAGGTAGGGCCAGTAAGGGGACAGGAAGGAAGAATAATAAGGCGTATTGAGACATATTTTCAATCAGGATTGGTACAGGGACATAGCCAATGAGAAGTAAGGTGTGCTTTGATTTGTCTTTTGAACAGAGAGGTGGACTGTAGAGAAGCTATATCTTGAGGGATTAGATTCCAGTGTTTCCCTATGGAATTTGAAAATAGTGCATCCCCAGCTTTATTATATGATTTAGTTATGGATACTAGAAACTTGTTGGCGGACCGAAGAGTGTTTAGGTTCTTATATGGAGAAATAAGTCTAGCCAGGCTTGGAGTATTTTCAGGGAAATGAAGAGTTTTATGAATGATAAGTAGTTGTTGGTAAAGTAGGTGGTTATTTAGTTCTAGCCAATTTAGTTGTTTCAGGTTATAACAGTGGTGAGTTCTATGGGGAGTTGCATTAATGAATCTAGCTATATTGTTATAACAGGTTGAGAGTTTATTGATGTTATTTTTGGATAGTGTGGTATATATAGCCGAAGCATAAAAAAGGGTGGAGAGCAGGTGGGTCTGTGCAATGGTTTTTCTAGCTGCTGGGGTAAGGAAGGGTTTAATTCTGTAGAGTGTCCCAATTTTTTTATTAACAGCTTTAATAGTACTATTAATTTGGTCATCAAAGTTCAGATGGTTGTCAATGGTTACACCTAATAGTCGAGTGGTATTGTCAGGGTTAATGCAGGTAGAATTATCTGAGGTGATAGTAAAGAGAGGTGTAGGAGATTTGTTAGTAGGGGTAAAGAGAAGAAGCTTTGTTTTTTTGGGATTCAGGAGGAGGCAGTGCTGCATAAACCATTTTTCAACGTTATGAAAGGTTGTTTGGGTGATGGACTGGAGCGAGGGAATATTTATGGCAGAGCAGATCAATGTCGAGTCATCTGCATATTGGATGCAGGTTGCTTGTGGTACGTTCAAATATAGGTCATTAATAAATACTGAGAAAAGAAGGGGTCCAAGGATAGATCCTTGTGGAACACCAACATTTACTGGGAGTAAAGATGAAAGGTTGTTTTCCCAAAGAACTGCTTGTTGTCTGTTTTCAAGATAGCTTCTAAACCACTGTAAAGTATGTGAACTTAAGACGAGGTTGTTAAGTTTTTCAAGGAGTATGTTATGGTTAACCATATCAAAAGCTTTTGATAGATCTATAAATAGAGCAGATGAGAGAAGGTTACTGTTACGATTTCTATTTATGGAGTCAGCAAAGGACAGAAGGGCAGTTGTAGTACTGTGATGGTGCCTGAACCCATGTTGACAGTCAGCTAGAAGTTTGCTTTGAAGAAGGTAGTTAAGAAATTGTTTGTGTATACACCTTTCCATTATCTTAGCTAATGGGGACAGTAAGGCAATAGGACGATAATTGGATAATTCAGAAGAAGGGCCCCCTTTATGAAGGGGGATTATGTGAGATATCTTCCAAACTGAAGGGATTTTCCTTTCCGAGATGGTCCTATTTATCAGAATAGATATTGGGTGATAGATAGCTTTTGCAGCAATTTGTAAGTATTCAGAAGGGAGTTGGTCAGCCGATGGGGTGCACGGTTTTAGTTTTAAGAGAAGCTTATATATGATAGAAGAGGCGACAGGTTGGATTTGAAAGACATTAGTAGAGGCTGGAGAGGTATCATGTGAGGATGCAGTAGGTGTTGGTAGTGAGTTTGCTAGTGTTAGAATGGCTTCTGTAAAGTAGTTATTAAAGGCATCTGGGATCTGAGTAGAGGTATTAGGGTTAAATCCTGAGGGGGTAGGAGTAGTAGAATGTCCTGGTTTAAGAAGGTTATTAATACCTGACCAAAAATTTTGAGGGGTATTTTGTGTAGTTTTTTGAAGGTGAAGATACAATTCCTTTTTGTCTCTAAGAGTGTCTTTCTTGGTAGTATTTCTTAACTGTTTGTAGAGGAGATGGTCAGATGGAGATTTGGTAGCTTTCCATTTAGCCCAGGTTTTATTTCTAAGGATCATTTTTTCTTTTGTTTGCTTAGTTAGCCAAGGGGCAGTTTTGGCTCTAATCCTAGTAGAGTGGAATAAAGTATTCTGCTAAGTATGTACAGAGGACCAAGAAACAGCTTCTAGAATACTTTTAGAATCCAACTCTTTCCAAAAATCCATAGAGGAAGCCAGGGCCCAGGTAGTCAGTGTTTGCTCCTGCCTGGAATAGTTTTGTTGTGGTGAGTATAACAAAAAATAATAGCCTTAAATAACCATTTGGAAATAGTCTGTTTTGACATAGGTTGTCCCTTCTTCATACCTTCATAAGAAATGAACAATTGATTTGAAGATTTGAAAGACTTAGTTCTGTCAAGATAGTACCTGAGTTCACACCTCTTAACCTCTTAGAGGAAGAAATATGGATATGGTCATAAATAATGGGGGGACAAAGGGGATTATTTTTAAATATTACTCTTACAAACCTTGAAAGTTGATAGAATAACAGGTTTTGTATTAGTATGAAATTTTGGAATGGTATGAAGTCTGAAACTCAAATGTCTTTCATTATTTTCTGACTCCACCCCTCAGTGATTAACCAATGATTTGCCAGAAAACCACAATTTTATGAAAAATAGATCAAAAATATGATGTGCAAAAATCTGGACATTCTGTGAAAATCTCTAGAATTGAGAAGTATGTCTGAGTTGTTTGTGCACATCCAAGATAATGGAGTAGGCTTTCTTTCTCAGTTTTGTGGTCAGGAAATAAAATGGGGAGATGAATAGTTTGGCATCAGATATCACTTTAGGCATAAAAGAAAGATAGTTCTTCCATGTTGAGAACCTCAAGTTAGCAAGGTCAGTTAGTTCAAATTTAGCAAGCGTAAGCTTAAAATTAAGATCTGAAGGACAGACCACCCGTTTACAGGTCTTAATAGCCATATAACAAGATTTCAAAGAGTTTTAAAATTTAATATGTTTTTGAATGTTCACTGTGTTAATTTGGGTAGACACAGAGTTATGAGAAGTTGGCATTATTAAAATGGTTAATAAAGGTACTTGTTTTCACTGTTCACAGATAAAAATACCTTCATGTTTTTGACTTTGCATTGGTACTTCTTATCTCTGTGTAAAACATCTAATATTTTTAAATGAAATGCATTTAAATGTATTTTTTCATTGATATACAGTCAGAAAGGGGTTAGTATTTTAATGTAATCATTTTTTCTGTCTCGCTATAGCTACCAATGGCAGGTCTTGACCACTGGATTAGTTACAGTGGATATAGACATGTATACACACCCCTGTTAAAATGCCAGGTTTTTGTGATATAAAAAATATAAAAAAAATGAGACCACAATAAATTATTTCAATACTTTTCCCACTTTAATGTGACGTATAACCTGTACAATTCAATTGAAAAACAAACAAATCTGTTAGGGGAAAAATATAAAAAAATTTAAAAAACTTAAAATAAGCTGGTTGCATAAGTGTGCACACCCTTAAACTAATACTTTGTTGAAGCATCTTTTGATTAATTACAGCATTCAGTCTTTTTGGGTACACACCTGTCATCAAACACTGTAACTGTGCTTTTTATGTATGCCAATGCCACACCAACAATATGTATCATCTGATGAATATTGTTCATATGTATACAGTACTGCCTTCAAAAAGGCATTAGTTTCTTAATCCCCATTTCTGATGCAAATTCCCATGATGACAGTTTCACAGTTAGTATTTTCTGCCTCAACATAACAGGCAGGCTTGCCAGGTGCATTTGTTCAGTCTCTGTTCCTCACTATACCATGGTATACCACATATTTGCATTAACTACTGTCCCCTTGCATTCTCGCCATAATATTTAGGAAGGATTTAGGAATCATGATATACCATCACAGAGTCTCAGACTATAGCATGGACATGTAATACCATTCATTATTTTACTATATTATGAACAATGTTATGTATATTGTTTATAACCTGGGTAGACATAGGCAACATTCGTATTCCAAAATGACAGCCATGCTGTCTATTCTTACCTGTCAGGGTTCCAGGCCCATTCCACTGATTGTCTTCCAGTATAATGTAAAGAATGCATTGCATGGCATTTTGGCAAAGTGCTGCCTTTAAAAAGAAAATCCTTGCAGCTCTGCAAAAAGGTTCTTGGAATGTGATCCAATAAACTATGTCATTTTGTACTTACCAACTTTTTTTTTTAACAAATAAAAGCTGACAAAATTATCAGTGTACTGCAGGACAGGACACTTTTCCCATGCAATTTAGCACCAATGTATGAAATGTTTCTGATTTCTGAAATATATGTGCTAATATCATGTAATTTGAATGCTGCTAATGATATAGTAAACAGAAACAAACCCAAGGCATCTGCAAACTCATAAAATTACTATGTTTTCCTCCAAACACATTTCCATATTCCAGATATCTTTGTTTATAAGTACTTCACTCTTTCATTTGGCATGTTTCCTGTAATGCTATTTTTGGGGAAAAACAAAACAAAGCCAAGATAAGGCAGTAGTTTTCATAATCACTACTCCATCTTGGTAATGGTTTCATATAATACATATTCCCTGCCGCAAAATGAAGCACATTTGATTTGTTTCTCTTTCATGAACTTTCTTGTTATTTTAATCCTCTATGAATATTATAGTGTTAGTAAATGAATTTAACATTGAGCATTATCAATATCTGTGTGCAGGTACCTACCCAAGTGTTTTTTTTTAATTATTATTGGCAGTGACAGTCATTCTTCTTCCGTAGTCTCTTTTCACATTTCTTTCCTTTCCATTAACAGCTGCATACATTGAAACATGGACATAACACCAGTCGTCTTTCCATCCTATGCCTGTAACTTTACAAATGACAAACCTTGTATTGACCACCATCGCTGCAGATCACTCCTTGAAACATTATACATGGCTTGTTCATATTGTCTCAGACTGCAAATGCTAGAGTAAGCCACCTGAAACAATTCAGGTCATATCCACCTTCTACTGCTTTTTGCCTTGCAATTATATTATAACTCATTAGAACAGCATGTTATAGATTTAAATGGGAATACAATAAAACTAAGTAGGGTATGCTATTAATCAGGATTTTTAAGACTGGGTAAGGCTCAAATATTTTAATGAGATGTAATTTTGCAACTAGTGCTTTTATGCTTTCCATAGGTAAATTTACCATACTGAATAAACTATTTATAATGCTGAATAACAGCATATACTTTTTAACATTTGTAAATGAATCATTTTGTGGAATTTCCTAACTCCTAAACATTTAAAGAATACTTCAAAGGTAGTTACTAGGCTGTTGAATCATTAGAAATCTAACCATACATTCCCATGCAGTTTTTAGCCCTTATATTTTAAGTACAAATAATCCAGAGATGGGAATAATATTTATGTTTCCTCAGTCTATGGGTGAATTTGTGGTTACTCATCCTTTTGTCCAGTTTATGTAAGAACAGTGTAACAGGAGTATTTTGCTTCAGTGGAGAGGAAGATGATTCCAAACAAGTGTTATTCTCTTTAATACATATCTACCCCTCCAACATGTTCTACTTATGTTGCAAAGGAGATTGAGATATCCTGAGGAAATGTTTATGCCCCTTTTGGAATTGTACATTTGTAGTAGGTCTGACAGGAAAGGGTCAGTTGAGGCTCTGCAGGCAAGGCAGAGATTGTCTCCTAGTAGTCTGTATGATACTAAGAAGAGGAAGAAGGCTTTGAGACAGTCTGCAGAGATTTTAGGATTTAGACCCTTGATGTTCTTAGTAAGAAAGTGCTGGGGATGACAGGTACATACCGCAGTGGGCATATTATCCTTGATGAGCAGCATGATGGGTGCAGGATATATTGGAATGATCACATCCCTGGACTCTTACACCATACCCTTAATAATAGTCTGTATGATAAAAAGGCTCTCTTACAACAGTGGATACATAGTGATTGAAGAACTGTTCACTTACTGCATAGGTTCCCAAGTCCCTAACTAATGGATCAATATTCAATGGTGTGTTGTCAATATAATCGTTAAAAGCGACGTCTTGCTTGCTAAAGAACACTATTACACATTTCTTGTCATTTAATTTTAGTTCATGGCTTTGACACTAGCTATTTGTTTGTGAAAGGCCCTCTTAGAGTATGTTGTTGTTCTCTAGGACATTTATGATAGCCCCAAATTTACAATGATCTGTAAATTTAGTCAGCCATAAACCCCTAATAGTAGCTTTGGTATCTGAGAAGTAAATGCCAAAGAGGAGTGATCTAAGGACTGAACCTTGAGATACACCACTACTGGCAGGCCTTTTAAGGGAGGTAGTGCAGCCCACCCTATTTTCCTGAGTTCTATTTGTGAGCCAATTTGCTATCCAAGGAGTTACAGGGGTATTAACATTTAGCTGAGATAGTTTATCTACAATACCTGACTGTGGGATGTTGTCAAATGCCCTTGCAAGGTTCTGGATATGTGATGTATAAGGATCTTCCCTCATCCATTGCCTCAGTAACCTTCTCAAAGAAGTCAGTTAGATTTAATAGACAGAACTTATGATTGACATTGCCAAACTGGCTTGGATCAAGGGTTTGTAGGCTACCTATGTCCTTATTTATTAATTCCATAATGATCTTTACCATAGCTATACAGATGGGGCTGGTCAGAATTATGAGACTATGATGACAATTGCTGTCTTCCATTTATCTGGCACAAAGTTTTATTTTGAGATCTTGTTTCAGGTTGGCCAGTAAGTAGCACTGCATGTTATCTGGCCACACAGAACAAGTGTTCTTGGCCTTGCATAGTGTCTTGAGGACTTGGTCATGGGAAACCTGCGGGGTGCAGATTTGGGTGTGAGATCTGGCAAACAAAAGAGAAATACAGTTGAGTGAATTTGAAGCACTTATTTTCAGAAACTTGGAAAAAGGAATAATTCTGTAAAGGACAGTCTGTGTCAAAAGTACAGTTTTGTCTGCTTAAGGGGCAGATATTGAGAATCTTTCATATTACAATGAATAATTCCCTCTACATAAAGAATTTAATGACTTATCTATTAGTGTTGTCAACAAGAACTACACATTACAAGAAGAATACACTACAAAAAGTGATTACTTCTGAAGGAGACAGGTGAGAAAACTTTAATTCCTAGATAATGCTTCTTCAAGGCCTTGTAATATGACATGACCAATAATTCATACCAGATTTAAGTTTAAAATTTTAGAGATTATGCAAGGTCACAAGAATATCTTGGCAACTTCAAAAGCTATAGTTAACAGTGCAGGTGACATACCAGGGTGTGTTTTTAAAAACAGTACACTTCATCCAACAGCTTTTGTACAAAGAAGCAAAAGCTGTCACCTTGCAAAATAGAGAGAGAACAATTTCTATCAAAAGATGGTTAACTGTAAGCAAACAAGCTGTACAGTTTGCTTTTCAGAAAAGTATATGACTAATATTTGCACTGTTTGTGACATCAGTTACTTAGTTTATTTACTGATCTGCTGTGTTTGTCAAACTTACCGTGCAGAAAAAAATTAACTGGAAATAAAAAGAGCATGCATTGGGGCATATGTTTGACATTAAAAAATGAAATAGCAATAATGCACTCGGTGCCATATATTCAATATCAGCATCACAAATATGTTTTATTTCACAGTATTCAAATTATTTTATGAGCAAATGGTGTGACGGCAGTACTATGTCAGATGAATACAATGAGAATAAACAGGTGATCCTGTTGGTGGATTCTGTGCCTAGTCTGAATGACAGCTACTTTCTCAAACCAGTTTCAAAGCATAGATGTTTGAAACATTGTTTTATGTTTTACTAAATTCTATCATTAATTAGTATTGACTGATCTTATTTATTATATAACTTACAAATGTTTCTATTTAGCGTTCGACATGTATGTCAAGTGACTTAATTTATGTAATGGGTTTGGATTGAGAAAGCATTTAATATGTGAAAGCTCCTGTATTTGTATATTTATAGTAGTGTTTAACTCCATGTAAAATGTGCCAGTCCTTTTATGGTGCATGCAGCACACCTATCTTCCCCTATTCATAATACTAAAGCAGACCTAGCTGCCTCCTTTTCCCCACAATGGCTTAGCAACCATCTGCTGCTTATTCACAGCCTCCCTCACTAGTTCCTCCAGCTTCCTAGTTCAGGCAAATATGGGTGTTAGTCAGGGACATCTTCTCTTTTCTGTGCACTGCAAAGCTAATATTCATAATCAAACTTTTCTATAACAAACCAAAATCAACACTCACCCTTAATTTATAGTCCAAGCAAATTGCAATTTGCTCCCCTATTACACTGAACTTTATCTTGTTCTGCTTCTATTTTACAACATCATGTTTGTAGGTTTATATGTTCATAGGTTCATAGCAGGTTACTAGGTTAATGGCCCTATGGCCCTTATAAGCCTAACCAAGTTCAATCCTTGTTCCATTAAGGGTCTAAAGTTATGGTGTATATTTTAAGCAGATCTAAATCAGCAGCAACTGTTCCTATCCAAGAGAGACACAGGTGAAACCCCTGGGGTGAATTTGCAGTTTCATATCCAATCATCCAAGTTACGCTTAAAAAGGGTTAACAAGGGATTTTGTTTAACCTGTATTGGAAGTTTACTCCAGATGAGAGGCAACCTCTGGGAAACATATCTGTCTTTCCAGCAAGTTCTGCTGATTTCACATGCAAGGTTAAGGTCCCTAGAGTGAGTGAATCATGTAGCATTTGACTTATGAATGTGCAGCATTTCCATTAAAGTAGGATTGCTCCATATGCAAGGCACATGTTGCCTCTGAGTAGTCTATATGATACGGAGTATAATGACAGTGACTTTAGTCTGTCCATGTAAGACATGTGCTGAAGACCCTGAATGTTCTTTGTAAGGAACTTGTGTGGCCTGTCCAGTTGATGCAGGTGCCTTTTAGGTACACATCAAAGGGAGCATTGTACTCTATTATTGGCCTGATGAATACAGGAGGGTTACAACCTCTTTTATTCTGGAAGATATGCCCTTGCTTAAGAGGTGAGCAAAGCAGGAGGATTTCCTTACCACAGTGGAGACATGGTGATGAAATGTAAGGCCGCTTTCAACCTGTGTGCCCAAACCTATCACCACTGATTTAGAGCTTAGGGTGTTATTAGTAATATGGTAATCTGCAGGGACATCACCTTTACCAAAGGGGATGATAATGCATTTTTTGAATTGGGTTTAAAACCATGACTTTGGCACCAATCATTGGCTTGGGTAAGTCCTTCTTGTAGAATGTTGACATCATTTGGGAACTCAGTGATTTCTCCAAGTTTGCAGTCATCAACAAACATTGTCAGCCACAGACCTTTTGTTTTTGCCTGTACTTCTGAGAAATATATTCCAAACAACAGGGGCCCAAGCACTGATCCCTGTGTCCCCTATTTTGACTGTATTTGTTCTGTTGGTGAGCCAGTTTGCAACCCACCTGACAGTACATGGGTTGATCCCCCAGCAGGGTGAGTTTTTTAATGATACCTGAGTGGGAGATTGTGTCAAAGGCCTTGGCCAAGTCTATGTAGCCTGTATACACAGATTTGCCTTCATCTAGGCCTTCGTTGGCCTTAGTTGTGGCCTTTGTTGGTGACAATCTTGAAGAAGTCCACCAGGTTCAACAGGCAGGATCTTCCTTTAACAAAACCAAACTGGGTTGGATCAAGTGTTTGAAGGTCTCCTATATGCTTGTTGAAAAGGTGCATGATGATTCTCTTCATGGCCTTGCAGATAAGGCTGGTTAGACTTATGGGTATATAGTTCCCAGGGTTGGTGGATGCACCAACCTTGTGCAAGAGGATGATGCTAGCTGTTTTCCATTCAGCAGGGAAAAAAATCAGTGCTCAAGCTGTGGTTGAAAAGAGTACCCAATGGAGTTGCCAACTCGTGTTTTAAACCATTGAGAATGCAGTCTGGGATGTTATCAGGTGCCATACAGGCTGTGTTTTTGGCTTTGCAGACATCGGTTAAGACCTGCTCTTTAGAGATACTTGATGGAGAATAGGTGATAGGAATGTTTTGGGGTATATATGGTGAGGACAGAGGGGAGAGGTTTTCACTGAACCTGTCCGTTAGCAGGTTGGCTACTTCCACTGGTTCAGTATATGTGGTACCATTCACTAAGAGTTCAGCACAAATCTGGGCTCTTCCTTTAAGGTTTTGGATGTAGCTAAAGAATGCTATATGGTTATCCTTAGCTAGGGATGCTAATCTAGATTCATTGTTAGCTTTTAGGACTTTACAAGATGTCTTACTTGCTTGTTCAAGCTGACAAGGATGTGCTTTCAATTTTTAGATCTTCACCCTTGCTCTTATGTTTGTTTTAACCTTCAGCTTCTGTAATGTGCTGATCACTTACTTCTGTTTCGATTCTTTTTTTACCATGTTTTTTAAAATGCTTACGTTTTATGCACTTCCATGAATTTCAAATCAAACATTCTTTAAAAATACATATTTGATTTGACCATTTTTGATTCCTCATACAATGTTATCTCTTATCAGTCAATCATGCAGGTCAAACTCGCAGCCTTGCCTTCTTTGTTTCACATTACTTAGCACATCAGTTAACTCTTGAGCTCTTTGAATTCCAGTGAAAAATAAGCAACGTAGTTTATATTCTTTGTATTGTTGTAGGTTGAAACTTGAAAGCATTCTTCTCATATCCTTCTTACGGTTAGAAGAGTTAGATACCTTAATTGTTTCCTCATCTCTGACCTGAATGAGGTGTTAAATTAAATTTTATGACAAGGTTATTGAGGTTCGAAATCCATTAGTTGTTTTAAGTCAGACATTTTGAGACACAATTTTTATGAAATACTGCTGAGGGACTGTTGGTTCAGGATGATGAGCAGACAAGATTGCGGGAGCAACATATGGGACTCCCTTGGAAATAATGTCAGTTGAATATTGTAATTATTCAATATCACTGTGGTGCTACAAGCACTCGATTGGTGAGGTTTTGTACAGTTGTAGTGACAATAAGCAATTCAGAGACATGAAAGAGTTAAATTGAGCAAAGCGCATTAGCAATGATTTATATGCCTCTAAACTTAACACTTAAGGTAGTGTAAACACCGAAAAACCATACATATATACATGCCATCACACATAAATACATACTGCTACACATACACATTATCTCAGACATCAAAAAAGTCACATAAACACATATAACCACACACACACACACACACACACACACACACACACACACACACACACACACACACACACACACACACACACACACACACACACACAATTGAAATATTTACCTGCTGTTTAGCTAATAACCTTGCTCTTGACAGCAACAGATCTTTTAACTGTCCCAATTTTAGATGAACATCCTTTTTAGGCCTTATTTACTCATGCATGTGATCTATCAATTATTGGAGGTATGTCTCTATTTTCAGGCTTGATTTAACCTTTTTCAAAATTTCTGAATCCCCTCATCACTTGTGATTTTTTTAAGCCGTCTAGTACACAGAAAAACATGTTACATGACCAAAATACTAGTAATACCAATAATTTAAAGAAAGAGGGCAACCATCTTACATCGCTCAAAAATAAATTGCCTTTTATAGTAGAATTTTGCACTGATAATTTGACTATATTTTTTCATCATTTTTGTCACTTTCTGTTTTTAGCTTGTGTTTCAGAGTAATAGCCCACATTCTTAATTCAAGTGGGAATAGTTAAGTGCTATTTGTTATTCACATGTATGCTAATTAGATGTCTAGAATTTTGGTTGAATGTGCCTACTTTTCAAAGGGCCTTTGTACCTACTGTCAGTGTCTACAGGTTGAAAGATATGGATAGCAATGGATGTTCACTGTCAAAAGATGTGTGTAAATTCTTACATCTTCGATCTGCAATATCACGTTAGAGCTTTTGTTTGAAAATGCTGAAATGCACTATTTCGATCATAGTGTACAGCACCAAGATAGAGAATATTCTTAATTAATGTTAGCCACATACCTAGCAAGACCACTGTATGCACCATGCACTCTGGGTAGAAATAGGATTGTGCAGTGTTTTATGTCTTTCTGAATCTCCCTTAATCACAGAGAAACACAGAATCACAGAATGTACAAGGCAACAGGGCCATTTGGCCATATGGTTATTTACTCCTTGCTAGTACCTATCATTAGACCTTACCATATTTTTCATGGATCAATGAGACAGTCATACTGAGAGTGAATTTATGTATGTCCATCCAATTGTCTAATTCCTTCTTAAATGAAGTACAGTGTGTCACATTGCTTGATCTGGAGAGAAAGCTTGTTCTAGAGAACTGATAGTCATTGTGCCACAAATCTGTTTCTCCACCAATATTTGTTTATTTCCTGAAGCAGGTTCAGATTTGTTTCGAATTTTCACTGGACTGTTTGATTTGTGAAGAATTAAGAGGTCTTGAATTGTCAGATCCTTAATGGCCCTGAAGGCTAGGCATAGATCACAGCTAAAGAGTCTATAGGACACTGAATAGAGCAAAGAGACTCCAGGCTATCTTGGTAACTTATGTCCTTTAGGGTCATGATCTTTTTCCCTTAGGAACATTTGGAGTCACTCCAACTGCTTATCCCAAATGAGGCATTATATTTGATGATAGGCCTGATCATTGCAGAACATAGAGGAGTCAGGACTTCTCTGTACCTATTGGAAATACCCTTTGTAATCAGCTTTGCCAGATAGAAGGATTCCCGGACAACTGATGCAACATAACAACATAATGATCAAAGGAAAATGAGTTATCTATCCATATTCCAAGGACTCTCACAACATCTGCATTTTTAAGTGTTTTTATTAAGAAATATAAGCTGGCTGGAGGGTTTGTTTGCCAAATGCAACAGTTTTGCATTTTTTGACATTTAGTTTTATCCCATTTTCAGAGCACCTGCTATTATCGTTATAAGTTCACCTTCTAGCTTCTGCAGATAAGAAGGGGATTTAAGTGCAATGCCCAGTTTGCAATCATCTGAAAACGAGATTAACTATTGTTCCCCATTTTTTATTTTGAGATGAGAGATGTATATGCTGAATAGCAGAGGTAGGTCCCCGCATGCATCTCTGTGCTGCCACACTGATTAGTTTTGTGGTCTCTGAGGATGCATCTGCCACCCTCACAGTGTGGGTGATATCCCTTATCCCTTTAGCTAGCCATTTAACCACATAGGGATCAATTTGGAGCACATTTAGCTTGTTGATAATATTCGCATGTGGTATGGTATGAAATGTCTTTGTAAGGTCAAAGTATGATGTATAGACAGTGTGAGCACTCTCCATAACTTGCACTGCTCTTTAAAAAAATCACCATATATATTAGACAGGATATGCCCTTAACAAAGCCAAATATCTGAGAGTCAAGGCTTATAAGATTTTTTATGTTGTAGTTTATCAGGTCCAGTTCATGGTCTTACAGATAAGACTCATCAGGCTGATGGGTCTGTAATTCGCAATGTCCATGTTGTGTCCGCCTTTGTGAAGTACCATCACAACGGTTGTGTGCCAAACCTTGAGGACAAATGCTGTGGGTAAGCCCAGGTTTAATAATTATAGGTGAGGGTCCACCAGCATAAACTTAGTATGGTTAACCAGGCAGCCTGTTATGTTATCAGGTCCCTTAGAGGATGTCTCTTTTTGTTTTGGAGAGTACTTTTAAAAAGTGTTCTTTTGTAGTAATAGAGGATTTGTGGACATTGGGTATATGTAAGGACTTTACACTGAATTTGATAGTTCATTTATTTCCAAATCCACCAGATAGGAGTAGATAGTGACAGCAGTTCAGAGCAATGCTGGGTGTTACTTCATTGTTTCCTGACATAAGTAAAGAAGCATTTGTAAAGGATAGTTGTGTAAAAACTTACCATAACCATAGATGTCTTTCCATTCTATATGCAGTATTCTTAATTACTAGATGCGGGTCTATGTTTTATTATCGACAGCTTAGGTTGTTGAATGCTAAATATCGAACGGCCACCATAATCAAATTCTTTCCTCAGGAAAGAATTTGCGTGGCCGTTATTGGGGATTTGCCCTTTCCCCAATGTAGAGCGATCTTGGCGTTGGTATATTTAGTTATGGGGGCAAACCCCCCCCCCCACTATGTTTGGGTGTGTTTGTTTATTTTGTTTACGGATGGCCACATGAATTCTTTCCCAAGGAAAGAAGTCACTTATGTGGCCATTCGCTATTGTAAGATTTCGACGCTTAGGTGTCGATGTTTTAGGATTCAACAACCTAAGCTGTCGATGATATGATATAAACGCACTAGACACATATGTCTAGATATTCTTTGGCTTTACTTTCTCAGGCTTCTCAGGCTTTGGCTCATTTATCAGATTCTGAGGTTAAGTCACAGGTTCTCTCATTTTGGCTGCATCTTCTCAGGTAGCTAGACATTCCATCAAGTGCAGTTATGATGCTATAGAAGCATCCTCCAGGGATGCTGCTTCTGTCTCTGTGCTTAGGAGACATTCCTGGTTAAGGCTTCGATCATTGCCTGATGATGTAAAAAGGTAAGTTACTTGGTGCACCCCTAGATAAGTCTGCTCTGTTTGGTTCAGCAACTGCAGAACTCTTTAAAGCTCTACAGGAGAAAGGAAATTAACTTCAGGATTTAAAACACTTGTTTGTCTCACCATTTCCCAAATTCCATAGGAATTTCCCTGCCAAAACATCTTTTGTTAGGAGACCAGCTCGTTCTTCCTCTGCTACTTCTTCTGGTGCTACAGCTAAGAAATCTACTAGGAGACTACCTCAGTCCAAAGCTACTGTTTCTGTTCCTCCTACTCAGCAGCCCTTTCTGGCTAGGCCATTCCCTGTGACAACCACCCCTCTCTTCAAAGTCATATACCTCTCTTCATCTGTCTCTTTCCTTTCCATCCTGGGCAAAGATCACTCAGGATGCGTGGGTTCTTCCCATCATCAAAAAGGTTACTTTATGAGTTGGAAGACTCTCCTTTCTTTCATGGGGATTCCTCAGCCCCTCCCTGTCATCTTCATCTGTTTCTTCACATCCTATCTCAGCTGCTTGCTCAAGGCACTATTCAACCTGCATCCCTGCATCAGAGAGGAAGGGGGTTTTATCCAGAATGCTCCTTGTGCCAAGAAAGGATGGTCCTTGGAGACCAACTCTAGACCTTTCTCACTTAAACATTTTCATGGTAGTGTCTTCATTCCAGATGCTGTCACTTCACACACTTTTTTCTCTCATTTCTCCTCAATCTTTCATGGCCCTAGATCTCAAAAATGCTTATCTGCATATGGTGCTTGGGTCCAGCCATTGCTTTCTTCAAGGTCCACAGGGTTCAGGTTTATCCTTACTTAAGAAAGTCTGCTTTTTTTGGCCAACAATCCAGATCAATTGTCTCTAAACCTTGTGGAGGTCATTCATCTCCTTTGGGGCTTAGTGTTCACAATAAATTTCAAGAAATCCAGTCTGACTCCATCTCAGGATCACATCTTCTTAGGGTGTATGTTCAGGACAAATCTAATGACTGTTTTCCTGCCTATAGACAAGATTCTCTCTCTAACATCATCCTTCATGGAAAGTCTTTTGCCTCTCCCATCAATTCTGGCCACAGAATTTATGGGACTTCTAAGATTCATGGCTTCCACAATCCCCATACTGCTTTTGGCAAAGCTTCATATGAGGAAATTTCAATGGTTTCTAAAGACAACCTGGTCTCAACGTGCTCAACCTTTAGATGGTCTGGTCCCTCTCCTCTACTGTTGGAAATCAGAGCTCCACTGGTGGATTCAACAACTGTCTCTGAATTCAGATCTTCCTCTTCTCTTACTCCAGCCCTCTCAACAGATTTTCACAGATGCCTCAGACATAGGCTGGGGGGCAACCTTTGCTTCCCGGAAGTTTCAGGGTCTTTGGTCTCCATCTCAGCAGAGAGATCAACATCCAAAAGATGAAGACTCTAATTCTAGCCTTGCAAACCTTTCATTTTCTTTTCCTACCCGGTCCTCTGAAGATTTTTACAGATAATACCACCATCCTCTGGTACACAAACAAGCGGGGGGCAACAAATCTTATCTTCTTTGCAGGTTAGCCATCAAGGCATAAGAGTTAGCTCTTCAGTACACAGTAACCACTCATGCTGTTTACCTACCCTCAGCTGAAAACTGTGTGTCAGACCACTATGCAGATCCATGACACAAACCCACAAGTGAATACTTTAAAGGGATATGTTCCTGGATATAGTTTACTTGTGGGGTGCTCCACAACTGGATCTCTTTGTCTCCCCTCAAAATGGACAACTTCCCCTACTTTGTGCTAGGGTCCCGCATCCTCTGGCCTGGAAGGTGGATGCCCTATCTTTATCATGGAAGGGGATGTTTCTTTTTGCATTCCACCCTTCCCTCTAATTCAGAACGTCTTGCTAAAAATTCAGCAGGACAGACCAAAAATCTTGTTGGCGACTCCCTTTTGGCCAAGACAGCATTGATTCCCTCTTCTGCAAAAGTTGTCTCACCAGCTGGACTTACTCACACAAGACAAGAGATCCTTGATTCATCCACATCTGTCAACACTACAATTGAGCCTGCGGGTGATCAATTTCTGATTCCTTTCAGGCATCTTTTTCACAGGATGTGCTTACAGTTTTGCAGGAGGCCAGGAAACCCAACACTAGGAAATGTTACATTTCCAAATGGAAATGATTTTCTACCTGGTGCCTCAAAAGAAGTCTAGATCCATTATCTGTGGACATTCTAATTGTACCTTCTTACCTGTGTGAATTGCTTAACAATGGTTTGTCATATTCCTCATTGAAAGTCCTCAAGATTGGAGATTAAACTTTTTCTTCAAGGCATCCTCCACATCAAAACTCCCAGGAACCAGTGCTTCCTCCTTGGGATCTCTACTATGTCTTAGAGAAATTAACTCTGGTCCCTTTTGAGCCTGCGCCTCTGCTCATTTGAAGCTTTGCACTTGGAAGACAGTGCTTCTGATGACCTTAACTTCTGCTAGGAGGGTTTCTTAGATTCAGGCTTTGACAGCATCCCCTCCTTTCTTGGTCTTCCATAAGGACAGGGTATCTTTGAGGACTAATCTTTCATGCCTAAAGTGGTAAATGATTTCAGTCTGTCCAACTGCCTACCCTTTTCCCTTCTCCTCAATCCTGTAGTGAGAGGATTTTGCATACCTTAGATGTACACAGCACAGATTTTACCTTGACAAAACAAAATCTATAAGGAAGTCAGATCAGCTCTTTGCGTCTTTTCATCCCAGGTCTCTGTATTTACCTGTTTCTAAACAAACTGTTTCATATTGGATTTCTAAGACTATTGTGGTTTGCTATGTTTTTCTTGGAAAATCACTGTCTTCTTCTGTCAGAGCCCATTCCTCCAGATCAGTTGCTTCTTCAGGGGCTTCTTTTAAAGGCCTGGATACTAATTCCTTTTTGGTGGCTGCTATTTGGTCTCCAGTCCATACTTTTACCAAACATTACAAGTTGGACACTTTCTCTAGGTCCTGGGCAGGATTTGCTAGAGCTCTTCTGCATGGATGTGTAGAGAATTCTTCCTCACTTTCTTCTTCTATTCCTTTCTCCTCCCTAGGTTCCCACTAAGCTTTATCTCTCTACTGTGTATAAAAAATACTGCAACATTGAATAGAAGGACATAGGACAGGTATGTAAAATCTTACCATAACCATATATGTCTTTCTCTTCTATGTTGCAGTATTCTGTCCTTCCTGCCTTCACCCTTCAACTTGTCCCTTCCTAGGATGTCTCCTTTTTTGCTGTAGAACTATTGTTCCTCAAGGGGCTTCCTTGTTGTGAGGATGGTACACGGGGACATCTTTTTATGGCTGACATTGTCAGAAAATATGTGCAATATCCCATGTACTGGCAGTCTGCATGTCCTCCCCGTGGTCGCATGGGTTTCCTCTGGGTGCTCCGGTTTCCTCCCACATCTCAAAGACATGCTGTAGGTGGATTGGACACTCTAAATTGGCCCTAGGTGTGAGTGCATGCATGTGTGTGCCTTCCATGGAAGGTTGGGCACTGGGCTAGCAACTGGACACCGTAAAAACTCCACTGCTAATCATGAGCGGACAGGTGATCCGCTGTAGCGACCCCTAACCAGGAAAAGCTGAAAGAAGAAGAAGATCCCATGTACTGGCAGTGGCTATAATCTCTTGTATACAGGCTAGACGTTGAGTCATTGGGCAGAAGACAACCCATGTCTAAAGAATACTGTAATATTGAATATAAAGACACCGTCAATAGTGGGTCCCTTGTTTTTTCGCTACTGTAATGCTTCACTAAAGTATAGTATCTCATTGCATCCAGTGGACCTGATCCTAGCACTGAAAATCCGTAATACATAAATCAAGGATATCATTTCTTTCACATATACTGTATGTGTTTGTTTCTGTGTTTGGTTGTCTATCTCTACTGTATTTCCATGTTCCTTGCAAGCACTCCCCAGACATAATCCAAAGCTTTGTAGCTAAATTTTGAGTGGTGTTTGGAACCACAATGGCACTCCTGAGTTGACTTTGACCATTTCTGCCCACTGCATGAATTCCTTCTTAATTAATTGCTTGAGAAAGGGAATCACCAGCCTCAGTGGATTATGGTGCTGGTTCTGCTGATTCTTGAGGTGCAACTGTATCTTCTTTATGAAGAGTAGATAAAAGGGGGGCATCACAGTACAGACAACATTATACTCCATTGTTTTCATGAAGGCTCTTGCTGTTAGTTGTCTCTTCTTGACATATATTCCCTTAACATATCCACACCAATGTTATTCGGTATGGATGTGAATAGGGAACATACATCCATTGTTACTAGTGTTAAGTTGGTGCTATTCTCTTTTGTACGTTCCATGAACTCGTACAGATCTTGGAGAAAGTGCCTAGTATCTTTTAAAATATATGGATTCCTACCCACTATGGGTCTTAGACTATTTTCTATATAAATTGATATAGGTTCTGTTAACCAATTTCTTCCTGACACGGTGGGTCTAAATGGGGGTTTACTTGGATGTTTATGTACTTTAGGTATTCCATTTATTATGGGTATTACTGGTTTTGCCATTGAAAAATACTCATATAAATCTTTGTCTATTGTCCCTTCTAATAAGGTGTCATATAGTGTGTGTTCCCCTTCTTTAATAATTTCTTGAAGCTGCATTTTTTTCTATAAGGAAATATACCTTTTCTTCCTGTAACATTCTATACATACTTTTATTGTAATATTATGTATCCATTATCACCACTGGGCCTCCCTTATCTGCTGGTTTAATGGTGATAGTAGGATCAGATTGTAGGTTCTTTAATGCCTCACTTTCCTCTCTTGTTATATTATATTTCTTAGTTCTTCCTTTTATATCATCTTGCAGTTTTTCAAATATTTCATTTTCACATATTTTTGTAAACATATCTATGGCAGGGTGTTTCTTAGGCATATATGTGCTAGGTTTTTTAAATTGTCTTACATTGACATCACATGAATTTTTAAACATCATTTTAAGTTGTAAATTCCTACTAAACATTTCCAGATTAATAATTGTCTCTGTTACCTCCAGTCGCTGGGATGGAATAAAAGGCAATCCCTTGTCAAGTAATTTAATTTCAGCTGGTTTCAACTGTCTAGATGAAATGTTCCATACTAATAGTCCTTTATGTGGGACCATGTTCGCTTTGCCCTTGTTGGTGACTCCTGTGAGAATTTTCTCTTGACTCTGTTCCTCGAGCTTCCTCTCCAATTCGTGGACGCCTCTAGCCTTATCGGAAGTGTTGAAAAAAATGATTCCTCCCTTAATTCTATCCGATTGCTAGAATTACCATCACTGTGGATGTTTGAATTGAGTTGCTGCTCTTTTAGTGTTGTTGCTGTTTGTGGTTGTTCCTGTATTAAAACCTTCTGTATTGGTAATGCATTTCCTTTTCATTTGGCGCCAAGGCTCACCTTCATCATTGGAGCTGTTCAGCCCAGTATTCACTGACGTCATCCGCTCTCCTGCTGTTGTTTCTTTTAAGGTCGTCTCCTGATGTTCATTAGATTGATAGCGTGATTTGGGCCAAATAAACACATGGCCCCCCTTAAAATCTCCTACATCCCATTCAAGTGTGTGTAGTTTTTGCCTTAACATCTTGTTCTCATATGCGATTTCTGATTCAGCCAGTGTCTAAATTCTTTCACCCACAAAACTTTGTGGATACTTAGCATATATTTCTTGTTCATATTGTTGTATCTCTTTTCCAACATCATGCTCTTCTCTTTCTCCAAATTCAATTAACAAGCATATATAATTAAAGCTAATTTCTAGATTTAGTTGTTGCCATCTAGACAATAGCTCAGGTTGTTTTTCTCCTTGCGTTGGCATTTTTGGTATTCTTGTTTTACTTCGTTTTAAATTGGATGGACTGGCGTTGAGATTTATATGCCTATGGTTGAAGTATTGGCCTTTCTTTGTGGAACGTTTTCTTCTAAATAACAAAGTCACCCATCCTTGATTGTGGGGATGGAAATGACTGAAAGGGCTGCATAGTCATGTATATTCACTACTGGCTATCCCTTTACCTTGCTACATATCATGGCCTTTTCCACTTCTCCATACCTATTCCATAAACTACACTTTATTACATTGCTCTAACAGAGAATGCATGCAGTAGCAAAACATTGTGTTGTCAGATAATATTTGCTGTATATTGGAACCAGACAATGAAAAAGATGTGTGCTTTTTCATTTCTCATCACGCAGCTTAAAGAATTTTTAGGAAAGAGGGCTATAATGCAGAACATTATCTAAAGGTGTATTTACAATTTGCTCTTTGGCATCTATTGGGAGGTCTAAATGATGAGGGAGTTCATGTCTCCTGACACTGGTGTCTGTCATTACCCCTCTGACACAAATGACTCCAGCATTACAGCTGCCCTTAACTCTGAACTTCTCTAAATGTAGAGACATGTATGTTAGAGTTCAGAACTTTTTTTTCAATATTTGTTTTCCTCATGTCCTCATGCTTTCAGTTTGCCAGTGCATACCAAAACGATATTAACTCATGTAGGCCGGGTATTTTATAACACTGGCTCTATGGATGGATTTGGAGTAAGTATGTTTTCTTTTCAAAACAGCCCAGCACATTGCCTTTGTTATCAAGGTGGTGGATTTTGATCACTGCCATTAACTGTTTATGATTTTTTTTGGCTGGTTGTCTGGTTGGCTGGAAGTCTGTCTCTCTAGAAACCCTGTCAGAGGCATATTCAAAGGTCCAGATTGCAATTGGCCTGGGTTCTTCCTTGCCCAAAAGTCCAATGTAACCTTTTGGGATTGCAAAAGCTTCTTGACTCCAACTCACTTAAAACATTATCCTCAAAGCAATCATTCCCACTCAGGTAACTATAGGAAATTATATCCTTGTGATGTCCTCTCTCTGGAACAGTAATTAAAGAGCCTTAATCCTCACCACTGACACTGGTGAGGGATGTTCCCTTGTAACAAAGATAGATACACACAGTATTTTCAGATGCAGCTCTCTGCACCAAGCACAGTTTCCCTTAAGAGCACACAGTGAGCACACTCAGTCTGGGGTCTGGGTTCCCACTCTCTCTCTCTCTCCAGGCTCTCTATAAGACTCCCCACTGGCACAGCTATAGAGTTGAGTTATCAACTGAGTGTCCCAGGCCAAGTCCTCCACCACCCTCTCTGTGAAGCCAGTGCTCTGTGTCCCTGCTCCAAGTAACTGACACACACACTCTTCGAGATCTGATTTTCACACACACACACACACACACACACACACACACACACACACACACACACACACACACACACCTGGGAAAGTCTGTCACAGATTTACTAGCTATGCCCCTCTGACCAGACTATAAGGTAGATACTGCCACCAGGACACGCCAAAGCCAGCTACTCTAAGACTCTTACAAGGGTACCCAATTATACTGAGTAAAATTAATATTAATACAAATGGTAGTATTTAACCAATGCAGTAATGCTTGCAGATGCGGCCTTAGTGTCATCAAATAAATATAACAACGTTCAAAAATTAAAATATTCTCTAAAAGACCAGACGCAATGAAAAGTTTAAATATATTTAATAAATAATAAAAGAACAGGAAAATACTAAATATCTATTTACAATAAACACAAGAGTTTCAATCACAGGAAATACTAAAAAAAACAGCTGAATAGATTCACACAGTGACAGAAAAGCAGTACTTAACTAATCTCACTATATTTTCCTGACTGATCTAAAGAATTACTATTCCCTGGTCGCTTACTAAAGCAAGTCAAGGTGAAGTGGGTGAGTGATCTTCCTTCTTTGTCAGGTTTCAAAAATAGACTACTTTTTCTAAAGGTTAACTTGGGCTGAGCTTAATCTCTTCTCCTATAGTATACTCTGTTACAAGAAGCAGCACAGTGGTGCAGTGGTTAACATTTTTGCCTCACAGCAAGAGGTTTTCTGGGTCGATTCTCAGCTGGGCTGGCTTCTGTGTGGAGTCAGCATGTCCTTCCAGCATTCACATGGTTTTCTTCTGGGTTCTCTGGTTTTCTCCTACCTTCCCAAGACATGCTTTTAGAGCATTTCTTCCCGGGCCTCCACTAAAAATAGGTTCTGTTCTACTTGGCCTTAACAAGTCAACAAATTTTAAATAGATAAAAAACAGTTACAATAGTACAGTCTGACATATGTGTATATTTGTTTTCTGTGCAGCAGGACACACTGTGGGAACATTTTTAGCACAAGCAGCTTTACAAATACATTTTTCAACAAAAACATCTGTATGAATCAGTTTGATATACAAATGACATATCATTCTTTACAAAACTCCAGCTAGCTATGCTGGCATATGTTACATAACCACTGTCCTCCTTCTTCTAGCATAGCTGGCAATAACTCACATCATCACAGTCCTCATTGTGTCATAACCAATGGGAAGTACCACTGGCTGAGTAGGCCAATTATGCTTTGTTTTTGGGGTCTAACTTGGATATCTCCAATGGAGAAGGAGCTTTCTTCTTTATGCGGGCAGAACAAATCCCTAGAAAGAAAGCACAGATGTTTGAGCATAGGGAATTTGTTCTTTGTCAGTACTTTTGCATATTCTGTTGCAAATAAAAAGAAAGGAAAAGAAAAAGAAAAAAAAAAGCAGGAGCCAGTGAGTGTGCTAGTAGATCAGATATTCACTGACTGGACAACAGTGCTGGCAAAATGAGCACTGGAGCAATAACAAATTGTGTTACTGAATGTCTGTGTAAGGCTAAGACGTGTAAGTCCTGCAATACAGTACCATGAATGCTTACAGTTGATGAAGGCCCTGAGAGGCATCATTTGTTGTGGTTTTGCACACCTACAAAAGCTTATTCAGAGCATGCATAACTCAGATGCTGGAATCCCACTATCTGCTTCTAAGAGGTCTAAGGCTAGGAAGAAATTGAAAATAACAGGTGTAGAGCTTCACAAAGACTGACGAATTCTAACTCAGTAATGAACTGTAGGGCTCACTACAACCCTGCATGCTCAGTTTGTGAACTCTCTTCACCTTTGTTTGGTGATACTTTCTTTCAGGGCAGTCTCCTTTTACCTCCACTAGTGGTTGACTCTCTTACTGGGAAGGCAGTGGCCGGCTAGGTCATAGAACAAGAGATTTGTTGACATACAAGAAAGCCCTATGTTTTCAGATTGACAAGAAATCATTTTTTACAGGGTACAACCAAGAAAAATCTGAGAAAAAGGTGCACTGGAGACAGTATGCGGTTTGGGGGGAGGGGTTGCCTTGTGCAGACACGCTTGATGATGATATCTTCTGCGGGACAGACATCCTGGGCCAAGGAAAGCATCAAATAAAGTATAAAAAGCTAAGTAGCTTGATTATTTGCAGTCTGAAAAGCTATAAAGAAAACTAAACAATGTTTAGGCCACTCTTCTCATTACTGCCAAGCATCCTGTTGGCATGTCCAGTGCAGAAGAAGGAGAAACCCACCCTAAAACATTCAAAAGAGGTCTGTAAGCTTGGCCAGAAGGAGAAACATCCACCTCCACTTGATTTGCAAGACTGCATTAATTTACTGAAGCAATAAATTTTATAGTAACTGTTATGGGTTGCAACATTTGACTGGATATACAAATAAACAATGGCAATCATTCCATACCCCTGAGGTACACCACCGATTAATGTAACATATTTACTTCTACACTGTACAAGTACTACTGTTACTGTTTTTAACACAATCTTCTATAGCTGTGGGGCTAAAATGTGTCACTAGTCATATGTTCTTCAAAACTACACCCCCGCCAGAATTTCCAGCAGTGATGACTCCATGACTCCAGTTGTTATGTAAGTAGGAAAAGGAATGGTGATTTTCATGAAAACCGGCAAACGTCTACATATGCATACTTGATATAAGGGATTACACAAGCCTTCTTTCTGAAATGCTAATCTTTCTAAAGGTATGATATGTTTAGGATAGTACTGGACACAAGAAGATTTATCATAAAATAGACAAGTATCTTACCTGGACCACAGATTGTTTTAGAAACCAGCTCAGTATCTTACATAAGATGCATAGAATATTGAAAACAATATCTGTACTGTATTTTTTTAACAAAACAACCAAAGCAGTAATTTTCTGTTATTTTGATTAACATATCATGCAGCTATCTAAACTAATAAAGCAGAAATAAACAGAGATTCTGTTCTCAAAGGCATTGTAATGCAGTAATATCACTTTGGTATGACAGTTACAAAAGAAAATCTAGCAAAGCAGTCAGAATTGCCTGGTACATGGGTAGCCTAAGATAAAAGGCATACAGAGGCAAGCACCACTTAAAAAGTATTTCTTTCTCAAAAGATGCTTTCAGATTATAATATTTTTGAACTGTGTAATGAAATATGGTGGTGCAGCAGTTAGCGTTGTTGCCTCACAGCAAGAGGTTTTCTGGTTTGATGCTCGGCTGGGGTGCCCTCTGTGCGGAGTCTGCATGTCCTCCCTGTGATTGTGTGGGTTTCCTCTGGGTGCTCCGGTTTCCTTCCACATCCCATAGACATTCTGTAGGTGGATTGGACACTCTAAATTGGCCCTAGGTGTGGGTGTGTGCATGTGTGTGCCTTCTGTGGAAGGTTGGGTGCTGGGCCGGCAACTCAACACTGTAAAAAAAAACCTCCACTGCCAATCATGAGCGGACAGGTGATCCGATGTGGTGACCCCTAACCGGGAAAAGCCAAAAGAAGAAGAAGAAGTAGTAATGAAATACTTAAGTTAAAATAAATGGGAGTGTTGTATCTAGGTATAAAGTTTCCTTTTCCAGTCAATGGTATAGGGAAACTGATTAGGATCCCTTAACATTTTTCCATTGTCTGCTAGTTCTTTCTAGTTCCTCATTTCTTTGAGCACATTTTGATAGTTTGCTTTTCATTTATCAAACTCATCAATTATTTATGGATATGTCTTAGGGAAATTCACATGCCTTATTTTTGGTATGAAGGAAATGTAGAGCTGAGAATGCAGACAAAAATGTCACTGTATAATGCAAAAATGTTATTTTTCCAGAAAATTCTAACTTCATAGGCAGCACAGTTGTTCACTTTTTCAGATCAAAGGACGGATTGTTATTTTCTTGCAAATCATGATTTTCTAATGGTTGTTTACAGACTGTGAAATCAGTGCTTCCCTTGACACTCATATAATTTGTCACAGACTTATTGGATAAAATCTATTTGTACCTGTTGAACTGCATAAAAATGCGGAATGTTTCAGACCCGCAAAAATGTATTCTGTCATAGCAGCAAATTGAATGCGTCTTCTGGGTGGATGTATGTTTAGTGTTACTGGTATAACTTAGGAAAGTACAGGTTACTGTGACTGGTAAGGTGTGGTGTGGTGGGGTGGATGAAGAACAATGCTATTCCTTCCCAATACAAAAGGGTTTGATGAACTTATTTGTTCCAGTGTTCCAGTGATCAATGCCAGTCTTATTATATTAGGTTTGCTGAGTCATTGCTAATGAACAATGTAAAACAGCTCTCAATGGGTTACCTTAATGGGTTACCTTAAAAAGAATTAAGGGGACAGGAAACATTTACAAATCTATACTTGTATCTGATGGCATGCTTTCCTTCTTTTGTGTGCCTTTTCTCAACTGGGGTGCTCAGAAATGATTACCACTACACAAAGCAGTACTGGTTTTGTTTTCAGCTTTCCTAGTTTCAAGGAATGTGAGTAGATATGTATAGTAACTAAATATCTGTATACTTAAATGACATCACATTCTTTAGTTATCCTGACAGACTTGCAATCTTGTACTTGGTCTCTTATAGACTCCTCTATGGAAATCTAGGTCCACTCTTTAACGCCATGAAAGACCCATAATATATACATATATATATATATATATATATATATATATATATATATATATATATGTGTGTGTGTGTGTGTGTGTGTGTGTGTGTGTGTGTGTGTGTGTGTGTGTGTGTGTGTGTGTGTGTATATATATATATATATATATATATATATATATATATATATATATATCTGACATTCAGATAAATATAAATATATATATAAAGTTTACATGTAAGTGATCAATTGCAAATGGGTCAGAACAATTGTGACCTTACATTAAATGAATGAGCATGTCTTATCGATATGTCCCACTTCTGAACCTATGTTAAATATGGCCCTTGAGCTGTGAGGATTTTAGTCAATTTGGAGCTGTAAATATGCACCTTTGTTATTCCATGTTAAAGCCCACCCTGGAGTTTTCCTGGGAAGTGTTTTGATAACTTTAGTTGCCATTCTGTAAGTATTCATTGGATTACATGCCATAAAGTAATATATATATATATATATATATATATATATATATATATATATATATATAAATATATATATATATATATATAGTAATATATATAGAAAGTAATATATACATATATATATATAGAGAGAGAGAGAGAGAATAGAATAGAATAGACTGTACAGATGTACAACTACTATGATATAAAACAATGGGAATGAAAATGCAGCATGGAGATCACATGAATCAAACTAATTATTAAAAAAAATAAGGTTATTGCTGTCACCAGGTAATGTGTACAAAGTGCAATCATTAAAACAAATGTAACAAAACAAATAGCAACATTCATGAAACAAACATTAGAGTCTCTTTTCCTTCTGACTTTAACTTGATGACAATTTAAACCACTGGCTGCTAAATGTAGGTGCCAGTAGAGTAGCTTGCAGTCTAAATTAATTCAGCATCCTCACCTGTCTTAAACGGTGTCCCATCTTTTACAGAATATATATTTTTTAAACAGGACCCCCTGAAGAATACGTATGTAAGGCATTACATTATTCTTTCCTTTTAATCGAAAAGAAATGACACAAGATCAACTGCTGCAATTTTCTCAGTCTTCATGATGTGACATTTGCATTTTCATTTATACATGTGTCTTTGTCCTAATTCTCAAAAGTGCTTCCTTTATTTGGATCCAAGTAATATGATCTGTTTGTTATATATTGACAGCATTTAGACAGCCACAAGGAAAAGTACCTTTAAACATTTAGTTTTATTTATTTTTTAATGTAGTAGGTGTAATGGACACTAGTTTGATATCCCATCCTTTTTCTTATAAATGTTATTGATTGCCCCCCCCCCCCCCCATTGGTTAAATAACAACAGGCCATCACCTACAACATTAGATATAATAATATACTTCATGGCTCCAGCACCACTTCTGAATTACACAACCAAATGCTTTCTTTACTGGTGGCCATCACTACCTAATGAAATAGAGAGGTACTTACTCTTTCTGTCATACATAATGTTTATTTTAATTTTGCATGTCTACAGACATGTGAGTTCTTTTAATGTTTTGATTATTTGTGAATTGTTCTAAGTATGTCTGTAGGGATAATAACTGCCTGACTAAGTCCTATTGAATGAACAGGAAGGAAGCCCTAAAAACCTGTTTTTAGCAAATGGTCTGTCCATGTGGTCTTCATGCTGTATATGATATTACAAAATTTACTTTGGACACAGAAATTTACAGACATTTTTCATGTATTGAGATTTATGTAAAAAAGTATACCATTTGAGAACAGCATCCTTTATTTCAAGAAACTCACAAGGTATATTAAAATAAAAAGCACACAATAAAGCAGACTAAGCAATTTCTCACCTTAATGTGATACGACTGAACAGCATGAAGGAAGCAACAAGGCAAAATGAAAACACAAAAGACTGTTACAACACAGCAGGATGAGTTGCAGAAAAATCATAACTTAACATTCACTGCAGAATATTTAGAGTATGCTGAATGATCCTTTGGATGACAAAATGCCTTTCCTGTTATGGTGACTCTAGTGTACATCACTCAGAGGGTAGGTCAGTGCTGCACATGTATACTGGATGGTAGCTTATTCAGTTACAGTGAAGGGAGAGAGAAGGCAGAGACTGGGAAAAACAGCATAGTAACATAAATGGTAGGGGTGCATGAAAAAGCTAGTGGCAGCATGCATGTGTTTACGTCATGCTACCCACAAGGACAAATTCATGGGGACCAACAACCTCAGTTGGATCACTGCCACTCACAGTCATAGAGGGACTCTTACTACCAAAGAAGCTGGCCTCATCATTTTAGCTTTAGCACTTGTGTGATAACCAGTTAGGTCTGATTAATGCACTGGCAGGAAGTACTGAAATGAATGTGTATCTGTCTTCATCTCTGTTTGTCTGTCTCTATCATTATCATCATCTTTATCACCCCCTTTTTCCTATTTTCTTCACGGAGTCAGGATGTTTTGTCAGCTGTTTTCTAAATTCAGTGCCACTCCCCTGTCTTCTTTGATCATCATGCCTGACTATCGCAGGTCTTCTCTCATAGAGTCCCTTCATTTTTCCTGTCACTCGAAAACCTTGCTTACCAAATTGTTTTCTGCCTTCCTGCACATGTGCCTGTATAACCACATTTGTCCTCTTTGGCCTTCACTGTAATTGAAGCTACTTTGGCGTCTGCTCTGATGTCATCATTTCTGTGTCTGTCCCTCAGAGGGCTTCCTGCCATCCATCTCAGGCACTTCATCTTCATCACCTCTAGCTTCCTCATCTGCTCTGCCTTCACTGCCTATGTTTCTGTACCTTACAGAAGTACTGGTTGCACCACTGTTTTGTGCACTTTACCTTTCAGACTCTTTGGCATTCTTTTGTCACACACTAAACCAGATACTTTGTGCTAGTTGACCACAGCCCCTCTAATTCTAGCTTTGACCTCCTTATTCAGACCTCACCTCTTCTCAACCACCCCCTCCCAAACACCTGAAGCTGTAAATATCTTCCACTATTTTCCATTCTATCTTAATTTTCATCTTCTTAATGTTATAATGTACTAAACGTATTATCAGGAAACACTTGGCTTTTTAAAAAATCACAAATATAGCAAAATAAACCAGATAGTTCATAACAAAATGAACAATTTAATAAACTCAGGCTTTATGTTTTGGCCTTTACCAGTAATTGTAGGTCTATTATAAATATTATTAAACATAATTGGCCTATTTTAATGACTTCTCCTGATATTGTAAATGTTGCAGGTTCTTTCCCTAGGATAGTATTTAAGAATAAATTGAATCTGAAAAGTCAAATATATTATAAAATCTGAATGCAGCAGTCAGCGCTATTTTAAGAGATGTTAGCTTAAATGTAAGTAAGAGTACCTTTCCATGTATGAAATGTAATTATTGTCAATATATTGATGTAAACCCTTTTTTATACATGCTGTAACTAGTTTTAGATTTGAATTTCCCCATCATGTTGACTGCGAAAGTATGAATTTAATATATATTGCTAAATGCACTGGTCACACATCATTATATGTAGGGAAGACAAACAGAAGGTGTGTTAGGTTGGCATAATGTTCAAGGTGTTTACCTTACAGACAGAATATGCTAGGTTTGATCCTTACATAGGATAATTGGCAAGTCTTAAAATGGACCATGAGGGCAGTTAGCCTAGTACTAATCTATGACAAGATATGAGCTCAGTATATTTACGATATTAGAAAATTGAATTCTACCACTGCTTTAGCTAGACATGTTTCACTGATGGGTATAACGCATACCTTTATGTGTAGTATCAGGAAGGGTGATATGGAATATAGAACTGAAGTCTATGAATATGAGATGATCAGTGAGTTACATGCATTAAATACTCCTGGTTTAAATGAACAATGCCCTTTAAAACATATTTTAAAATCGAGAGGATTACATCATTAATCATGTGCTTAATTTATCTTATTTATATGAATGTGAAGTGGAGTTTTAAATACTTGAAAAGTGTGATTTGTACGTTAAAGTTTGTGTTTATTAAATCATTCATTTTGTTGTGAACTATCAGGTATTTTGTTATATTTTTAAATTTGCAAAAGAATATCTATTTTCAGTTGCCTCTTCACATAATCCACCAAAAGAACATTTTTTCTACCCTCAGAACACTTTACTTTTTACAGGACTTTTACTAGAACAAATTCCCAGGAGTTATTTTTTTTTCTTTTCTTCATATGAGATTTTATTGATAGGTCATCCATACAGGCAGAGGTTCAAGTAATGTGATAATTATACATTAAGGAAGCATGGGACCACTTCTAGAGTAAAAGTAATATATTAGACACCTGGTGTACACACAAGGAAGCAGGGACCAATCCTAGAGTAAAGGTAATATATTAGACATCTGGTGTACACACAAGGAAGCAGGGGACCACTCCTAGAGTAAAAGTAATATATTAGACACCTGGTGTACACACAAGGAAGCAGGGACCAATCCTAGAGTAATGGTAATATATTAGACATCTGGTGTACACACAAGGAAGCAGGGGACCACTCCTAGAGTAAATGTACTATATTAGACATCTGGTGTGCACACAAGGAAGCAGGGGACCACTCCTAGAGTAAAAGTAATATATTAGACATCTGGTGTGCAAACAAGGAAGCAGGGGACCACGCCTAGAGTAAAGGTAATATATTACACATCTGGTGTACACACAAGAAAGCAGGGGACCACTCCTAGAGTAAAGGTAATATATTAGACATCAGGGGTATATAGAAAAGAAGTGAAGGACTACATCTAGAGTAAATGAATTGTAATGTAATTGACATCTGGCTCCTACAGTAAATGTAATACATTAGACATCTGGTGCATATGGTAAGGAAGCAGGGGATTACCCCTAAAATAAAGGTAATCTATTAGACATCTGGTGTACACAGCAAGGAAGCAGGGGACCACTTGCTGAGTAAATGCAATACATCAGACCTCTGGTGCATACAGAAAGGAAGCAGTGGACCACTCCCAGAGTAAATGTGATATGTTCAACACCTGTGATTACATTAAAAATGTGGCGGACCACTCCTAGAATAGAGGTAATATGTTAGACATCTGGTGCATACAGTAAGGAAGCAGGGGACTACTCCTACAGTCAATATCATTAACACTCCTAACTTGGGTGAAGCTGTTTGCCCACTACCAGGAGATGAGTAATCCTGTGTAAACACTATGTTAACTTTTGCTGTGGTCAGATGCTTATAGCCACATCTGAACTGCAGTGACAGGTATACCATCGGACCTTCCCAAAACTAACAACACAGCATGGAGAGCCAGATGGAGCTGCTCTTGAACTGTGAATAATGACTTCTGTTTCATTCTCTAATTTATTCACTCATTGTCTGATATCCTCTTTTTCTAGTTCTGTATCTCAGAGGCATTAAGACACTAACCTGATACTCAGTGGGTACATGGTGTGCAAATCTTCTGTCCTCAGAGGGTATCTTTTACAGTTCTATAAGGGCTTTGAGAAAGTAGCATCATCTCATTGGTACATTTAATTAAGACAGTTATTAAAGTAAAAGCAAACCCACAACTGGAAAGAAACATTGTTATTACTCAGTCTTAAAGAAAACAAGAAACAATTACCTCCAGATTCATATAATTCTACTGCCTAAAGAAACAAAGACTCTAAGGTATGTATGAGGAGTTTAGTAAGTCAGCATCCATGTTTTACTAAATTCATATCAATTTGGATTTATTAAATGCAGACTGAAGAGCAGTGCAGACTTCTCTTGCTAAACCACTGTGCTAAATGTAGAAGTAACAAGGCTGCTTTTGTTAGTCTTACTGTCACATGATTGATGTGATATTATGCAACTTTGAATGTGATGTACTGACTGGATCTGTTTTTTGAAAACATTTGAATACATTGTGAGTTGTAGGAAGATACCACTTTACAGTCAGTGTTGTACTATTGGAATAATGTAGAACCCCCTGGAATCAATTGCTATACTACTTGGTACTAAGCAAAGATGCCCTTTCCACCATGCCTGCTTGATTCTTACTATGATGTGTCAGTGTAAAATATTATGACAGACTAGGGGATGAAGAGAATAAATGTTTTTAATAGTATAAGATATGGCTTTATATTAATTCTGTCATGTCAAGTCTCAGCTTTTCAATGACATCAGTAACTGCAATGTGAAGAGAACTGTGTCTCAAATGTACTTCCCACTAAAGCGTTACTGTGTGTTTAAAATCATTACAACCACCCCCCCCATTAATATTCCAAAGTGTGCACGCTGATTCGTCAGTGTGCACGTTGTACACCTTATTTTTTTATTTTTATTTTTTACAGCAACGGAGAATGCAAGACCTCCGTTGCTTTTTAGAAAGTGTCTCACTATGTTAAAGAAGTTTAACATAGCGAGACAGCTTTAAAAAAAGTAACAGAGATCTTCCTTTCTCCGTTGCGTTTTTAAAGCTGTCTCGCAATGTTAAATGGGTTTAACATAGCGAGACAGCTTTAAAAAAGCAACGTGGATTCTCCATTGCTTTTTTTAAAGCTGTCTCGCTATGTTAAACTCCTTTAACACAGCAAGACACTTTCTAAAAAGCAACGGAGATCTTGCTTTCTCCGTTGCTTCCACCCACAGCTCTGATGTACTGCGTAAGCATACACATGCGCAGTACATCAGAACTGCCGCAGAATACCAGACAGCTGTGGAAGGGCAGCACGGAGGCATTATACAATACCATTATTTAAGAAAAGTAAGTATTTTTTTCTTAAATAATGTCATTGTATAATAGCAATAACCCACTTCTGTGTTTTTTGCTTTTTGTTTTTCACTGATGAAGGCTTGATTTATAAGCCAAAACCAGTTTGGATTTTGTAATGTAGGTTTTTTGCCTTTATCATGTGCCTTATGGCATAACAAAGAATAAAGAATATCATTTTTTATCAGGATACCATTGTCTGCTGGTCTACGTTGTTTTTGTGAATTGCTTTTTGAGACCTGACAGTTGCCTTACATGCAGGGACTGTGTTTTGCTAATGCTGGATTTACCCACAGTTGTCTTTGTTTGGCCACTCGGGCTTCGATCTCGTGACCAAACCACACCAACCGTGGGTAAATCCAGCATTACCCACACCCAGGCATGGGTTATTGCTTAATTAACTAAGGGCATGGCATTTAGGTCCAAGGATGTCATAGTGCCGCTTTATTTGTCCTTTATTATATATATCAGTGAGTATAATTCCCCCCTTCATTGTGTTCATTTTTCCTGTCCTGATGTGACATGGAAGTAGCACATTTACAGATAGATCATTGATATGTGGGCAAAGTGCCCACTTTGGGAAGGTGCAAGTGAGCAACTCCCTACAAAAATACTTAACAGAGATCCTTAAATCAAGTAAATATAATACAGCATTCTACTAAGTGGGGGCAAGACAGCTTGCAGGGGATGGTACATAAAATGTTGTCTCTCAAGAAAGACGCACACAAATACCAGGATGTGTCAGAGGCACCACAGTTTGTCAAATTACACCAAGAAAATGTTAGTCTTCTGCTTTAGTTGTCTCAAACAGGCTTTAGTTTCACATGGGAAATCACTGATTGGTGAGAAGAAAGTAGGTTTACAAGGTCCTGTAATTACAAGTTAGTAGTTTTTTTGCAGTACAAGCACTTAACATGTCATTGTGTGGATGGCAGACTTCACTGATTTGAGGTTTTATTCACTATTGACAGCACTTTCATTGTTGCAACCTCATTGTGCAGTGCCCAAAACAGAGTATCACAGTAGCACTAGATAAGAAAATATTTCAGAAGTCATTTTATCCCTGCACATCTAGTTATACTTTCCTGAGTGAAGGTGGAAATTTGAATTTATAAAACCATATCATTTTCTTCTATTACAAGATTTTCTTTTGTGCGTGGGTTTCACCCTGTTCTCAAACTACAGTTGCCCCTTCAGTTCTTTCCTATCCATCAGGACTGCACATCTAGCTAAGGTGGCAGGGGTATTGAGACAGTGTGCTTATTCTAATATTCCAGAAGTTACTTTATCATACTTCATTTGTACATTTTCATTATCAGTGTTCATTGCCTGGCAGTTAGTGTACTTGATTACTGCAATGATCTGTTAATAAGCTGCATCCTGTAGTACAGGGTTTGATTCCCTCGGGTATTATTTGTTTATTGTGTGACTCTGAGCAAATCATTTAATCAGACAATACTCTGGGGGAAAGAGTAAATTACACTGATATATATATATATATATATATATATATATATATATATATATATATATATATATGGTTCCACTTCATATCATCGAATTATCATTTCATCGAATTTCAAATCATCGAGACCAAATCGTCGAAAACTCATTTAATTGAAAGCACACATCATCGAATCTCAAATCATTGAAAACTATAAAGCAACTATAAATAACATCCCAGACACCATTTACTACGTTTATGCAGGGGGGGGCACACCCCTCTGCACCCCTCATGTGTACTTGATGACATAACCAATCTTTGTGGCAAATTTGTTTATGATTGCTGCAAGATGTGTTATATGGATTTGTTATGTAAAATTCTTAATAAAAAGGTTTTTAAAGATATCTGCAGATTTATGTTTCATGTTAACTAAAGCTCATTGGCTACCAGTGACCTATTCAACCAGTTCAGTGCTTAAATTCCTCACATACAAGGTATTTCATTGCAGTCCAGCAGAGCACCTTTCTGTAGTCAGTTAATGAAACATACTATCCCTGTCTTGGGCTCCTATGACTCCTATGGCTGAAACAGCATTCAGTAAAACAGCTCCCACCAACCTGAAACATCCTGCCAACCAATAGTAATAGTAACTGTTCTTCTTTCAGTGAATCATTGCACCTTGGAGAATAAAGCATGTGTAAATGCTCAACTGACAAAAAAACAAACCATGGTTAGTCTACGGGAGTAGTCCAGCGGTTCATTGGCAATTCTTCATATAGTCCTTGTCACAGCTTGAGCATGTTTTTCTAAAGATGTAAATACCATGGACTATTATTTTCACAAATGTAAATCTTAAAGATGGTTTATATAAATGTAAACACTGTACATACCATGTCTAGTAATTACTGTGTAAAGTTCCATTTATGTAAAACAGTTTATTATTACAGTTTGTGCACCTCATTTGATTAGTTTTGCACCATGGCGTATACTCACAATTTGACCTGGGCTGTGGCTGAAAAGGGTCCCTGAATCAACCCAGTTAACATACAAAGAAACATATAAAAATAAACAATACTCAGGTAAGCCTTACCAATTACCTCATATAAGAGTCCAACACTGCACCTTGTCTTTGTAATGTAAACACCTTAACCATTATGCCTACCTTACTGTTTGTAAGAAGAATACAGTTGGTTACTTCTGGTTCCACTTTATTGGCTGTATGGAGTAAGTGCAACCTACTACCTGTATTATTTAAATATTATGTAGCATTTTACACTGAGCTCAGCCTGCTGCAAATATTTCCCAGAGGTGTGCAGCTCAAAGCAGTAATGTAAGCTCACCTGTGTTAGATGATCCATACTTTCATCGATGACCTGCATGGTATATTGTTAAGTTTTATTACATAGTGAACTGAAGACTGAACTTTGGGTAACCGTTCAACAACAGAAGTTGTAAATGATGTATTCTGTTATTCAGCCAAAACCTCAAGTTCAGATATTGTTCCTGACTGCATACTGCTGTGAGGTGTATTTATTATTTGAAATAAAGAAACCATTACAGAAATAAAATTCAGGGATACGTTAGTTTGATGGTACTGAGTATAAAATCACAGCTTTGATTGTCTTAAAGGATGCCATTTCAAATGATTTATAATGTGAAATAAGCAATAAAAAATCATAGGATCATAGGAGGTTACTAGGCTAATTGCCCGAGGGCCCTTACAAGCCTAGCTAAGTTAACCCTTATTCCCAAGAGTGTCTGTTATGGGTAGACACTAAATCAGCACCTATTACCCGTATCTAAGAGGAACACAGGTGGAACCCTCGGGGCAAATTTACGGTTTCCCATACGATGGTCCAAATTATGCTTAAACGGGGTCAACAAGGGGCTCTGCTTAGCATGGAATAGAAGTCTGTTCCAGAGATAACGTAACCTCTATGAAATAAAACTGTCCCTCCAGCAAGTTCTATTGATGTCATATACCAGGTTAAGGTCCCTTGAGCATGTGACATGTGTAATGTTTGACTTGCGAATGTGTAGCATTTCCATTAAGGCAGGGTCGGATATTGCCTTATATGCAAGGCACAGGTTGGCTCTGAGCAGTCTGTATGACACAGAGTAACGAGACAGTGATTTCAGTCCTCATATGACATGTGCTGGAGACCTTGAATTTTCTTTGTAAGAAATCTTTGCAGTTTCTCCAATTGCTGCAGGTGCTTAGAGAGGTTCACACCAAAGGGAGCATTATATTCTATTATTGGCCTGATGATGGAAGAGTACAGGGGGGTTATAACCTTGTTTTTCTCTGGAGGCATTGCCCTTACTTATGAGGTAAGCAACATAGAATGCCCTTCTTACCACTGTGGAGACATGGTGATCAAAGGTAAGATTGCTATCAACTTGCATGCCCAGGTCTCCCACCAGTGACTGCATGCTTAAGGCACTGATATTTATGGAGTACTTTTCAGGAGCATCACCCTTGCTGAAGATGATGATAATGCATTTTTTTGCACTGAGTCTAAGTCTGTCTTGCAGGATGTTGACATTGTTAGGGGGCTAAATGACCGCTCCTAGTTTGCAATCATTGGCAAACTTTGTCAGCCACAGACCTTTAGTTTGAATACAGTATGAATGACAATCATTATGAGGTATTTGCTATCCCCAAGAAATACAATTATTGACTTTTACTGACATCGGTTAAGAGCAAGAAAAAGTTTCCTCAACGGGGTACTTAACTTTAGTTGAAGATTTCGGTTCTGAAACTCGAAAACAAAAATTTCAAGAGTCGGCCGACTGGCACTTGAAAACTGCTTCTGCTTCGGGCACTGCACGGCAAGAAAGACTGATAAAATGGCATTGGCTGCATGCTTTATACCCCTGACTACCTGACGTTATGGAAGATGAGACAACAACCGACGCAGGACCCAAGACTTTGTTAATCAGGCCAAATGAGGGCTACTGCAAGCATATAACCCAAATGTGATGACTGCAACAGTGAATCACGAAGAACATCAAGTTTCGTACACTTTGCCAAATCAAGCTTCTCACAAGCACATACTCTGTTTCTGCAGAAATAACACTGTACTTTGATTCTGTGTCAGCTTTGAGCCCTATGGGTTTTCTATTTATCCAAACAGTATAAAATACTTCATTCTTTGATTTTAAATCTAATGCATTAACTGTTTCAAGAAGCGATGACACACCATCAACATAAACAGTAATGCAGCTTTCTAACTGAACAACTTCTTTCTTTGAATGTTCCCTCTTAATAAAAGAATGTGCCCCTTTGATTTACAAAACCTTTTGAAATTATTCCATTGCTTTAGTGGCATTGCTGACCGAAAGCTAAACATTATTCTCTTTTAAGTTCATGACTTCCTCCACAATTACGACAGTTGGCTTTTAAACTGGATACAGGCACATGCTTTGAGTTTGCTGACTCACTTTTATGCTTCACTGAGAATGTGCTGTTTCCAGAGCCTTGGAACTTGCTAGAAAGCTACTATGGGTTTTCCTTGTGACTGCTGCAGGGTTTACTGTTGCAGCCATGTGCTTGGGCCTATTTCTGTTAACTATGTGCTGCATCCCGTTGGCCTTAGAAGTTACTGGAAGCATGCATCTCTCATTTGTAAGCACATTTCTATGCTTTTCTGTAAGCTCATATATCTGTCAAATTTCAATGGCCTTATTCAAAGTTAAATCACTGTCACAAAGAAAAATGTTTCTCACAGCATCATCTTTAATACCACATACAAGTCTATCTTTTATCAATTCATCACTCAAATCACCAAATCTGCATGTTTTAGCCTTGTTTCTCAAGTCTGTTATATATGCTGCAAAAGTTTCACTAGGATTTTGATCCCTTGTGTAAAATAAGTGCCCTTCCAGTGTAACATTCATTTGAGGATTACACGTTTCTTTAAATTTACATTTTAAGTACTGGGGGTCTTCCCTTACCTCAGCCAGTACAGCTATATGATGGTTTTTCCCCCCTCTCCTGCAAAGACAGCAGGCACATACACAAATGAACACTCACTTTCTATGGCTTCTGACCCAGCTAAATTAAGCAGAATAAATGCCTTTGTACGGTCATCTTTATAAAAAAATGCATCGTGTATGAAACTGTCATACTCTTGCTCAAACACTCTCTAGTTCTCTGGAATATTATTGTCAAACACAAGTGAAGTTAGCTTCTGAAATCCATCTGCAATGCCAACAAATTATGCCCAAATACACTGAAAAATATGGCCTTTGTAATTATATATGAACATGCACACAGCCAGCACTTGTAATAACACTCAAATGCACAAGAAACTCTTTGAAATGCTTTACTTTGCTTAATATGCTCTGTAACGGCTGTATTCTGTGAAAAACTGTACTGTAATACTGCACAACCATGCAAGCACTTCATACACCTCAGACAACTCAAATAGCTTTGATTAATGAGAAAAAGTAGTCCTTAGCGAAAAAATTTGGCCATTTCCCTTATTTTATTCATCTTACGCAATTCAGACTTTATTTCAAAATTCCCCATAATTATTTTGAATATGTCTGTCAGTATATTGTATTATTGGACATTTATGTCACTTAGAAATTTGTTTAGAGTGGTCAGTATGCCTCGTTTCATATTTTGCAAAAAATAAATAACTTAAGTTTTAATATCTGAAATTTGTTTCTGACCTGTTTTGCGAGTTATATGTGCAGTAGGGATGATTTCCTCCTACATATTTCTCCACTGTTAACTGAGTGCCTCTTGGTCTCAAACTGAATAATCTGGCTTCCCTTTTGGTCCCATATCCTTTTTTAGCCATGCCTCATTTGTCAGCATGTCTTTTTCAGACGTGCCACTTCAGACACCATGTCACTCATCTCTGTCTCTACGATAGATGACAAACAGGCAAGGTTGCTTGTTTACATGCTTTATTACACAGAAACACATCAGGATGGATATTAGCTTTACAAAATATAAACAAACTGTTTAACAGACAGACTATACAGACATACATGCTTAAATCTCAACAGCTTACTACAAAATGGCAATCAGGCTTGCACGTGCTCAGTATTTGCACACTTGTGCAAGCCCTTAGGAAGTTTCTTAAAGTTGTACACACGCACTGATCTACAGTTTTCCTTAGCTAAGGAATGTTAATTTGCATTCATAAGTAGCTTTAGAAGACTTTACAAGATGTCTTATTTGTCTATTTAAGTTGAGGAGGGAGTAAATCCAGGTTTGAGACTGTAACTTCCTACTCTTAGACAGCAGTTTCTTCCTCTTATTATACAGCCTGTTACTCAGCTAGAGCATCTTCTGCGTGGAGACATGCATGAATGGGCGTACCTTCGTTGAAGGTTGTGCACCAGGGCTGGTAACTCGGCACATAAAAATCAACTACCAATCATTAGAGGACTGGAGTTCCGCTGTGGCGACCCCTAACCGGGAAAAGCTGAAAGATACAAAATGATATAGCCTGTTAATGGCTGATGTCCACCAGGTGGGTTTGTTCTTCCTTCAGGATCTTGCTTTGGTCCTATCAGGTACGGGATAGTTAATACAATTTTGTATAGATGCTTGTATAAAGCAAGTCAGGAACTTCTATTTTGGGGGTCAAATCAGATGGCATTGTAGAAGACTTTAACCTGTGACTGTTAAATGTGAACAGAAATATTAGTCAATTTTAGGATTTTCATGACTGCATAGTGGTAGTAGGAAGATTCCACTTGAGTAAAAGTTGTAGATGGAGTGCTTGTAAGGAGTGCATTACCATATACCAGCGTATGTCAGTGTGGTGTTAGCTAAAATGATTCAGTCTTCTTTGGTAAAGTAATGCTTATGCCTTTAAACTTAGTATTTTGCTGGTTATATACATACATGTCAATGGAGTGTTTGTTAAAAGTATTAAATCTTTTTCCTAACCCACTTTAGAAGTGAAGTGCGCCATACCCCACAGCAGCCATGAGAAGGGAAATGCTAATATCATTTCAGCTAACATTTAGATGAATCACTAATGACACATTGGCTTTGAGGTCAAAACTTAAAACAGATTTTGGTGGAAAAAGTGTATTGTCATTGAGGAAAATTAGAGATGGATAGACAAACAAAAACTACTAGAAAAAAGCATAATGCATATAACATGAGCAGTCCGGCTTTATTCTTATTCTAAATGAGGACACTAAGCCACATTCATTACATCATAGTGGAAACTGATGAAATGAGACATAATGAGGCATAAGCATTTTTAAAGAACAAAAAATAATGTATCCATTCTGTTCACAAAGATGTCATGGTCATGGGGTGGTTTTACCTGGTAGCATCTGGAATTCTTTAGCATAAATAACAACTTATAGGTATGGACCACATTACATAAGCAAATGAGGGTTTATTTATTTACAGATGAAATTAGCATATGTCTTTGGCATAAGGACTGGTATAGACCAATAAAAGCAGACATTTATGATAGAAGCATGGTTTGCTACATATTTCTGTCAAAAGACTGTCAACGTTTTATTCTTTTAATGTAGTGAAGTGTAGCGAACCACAAATTCTAATCTGTCTCAAATATATAATTGTTCACTTACGGACATTTTTCTAAATGTAAGTAACATACAGTATCACTCTGTGGTCCTGACTTTCAGAATATCATCTGGTATTTCTTTGAGTCCTTATCAGAAAAGTGATGGTGCTGGCTTTGTTTCTGTTTAATGTAAAATAATTAGAATGTGATTTTCATGCATGTCATGAAGATGGGGTTTTCAATAATGACCTACTTCATCATGTTAATGCAGGAATCGGTTTTGATAGAGTGGCCTGCTTTGGTTCAAATGTAATGAAAGTGCAAAATTTAAGAGGTGTTATAACTAGATTAAGCAACTGCACTGCAAAACTACCATGTTCTGTTTTTAATTTGATTCACGCTGGGTTAATTCCATTTTCATTTATCCCAAATACTGTTTATAAAGTAAATTAGTTTATTAGCAAAACGTTTACTCATAAAAGCAAGTCTTAGTCATATTAACAAAAGTTAATCTGTTCACAGAAGACTTAACTGCTGCAACTGTTCTGTGGGACAGAGCTGTCTCCGGTCTCTACGAAGTATCCTGTGCAGCAAGGGTCATGGTTATCTTATATAACACAAAACCAAAATAAGTTCGAAATAGCTACCACTACATTTTTGAGAAAAAAGCTGTTTTTGAGGACAAATATACACACCATTTTCTAACAGTGTACTATGACCTTAGCTTTCTATACTGTAAGTTAACCAAGTTGCAATGAAAAACTGCTGGAGTTTTAAGGTGAAGTTTTAAGTTCCGTTCACTACCAATTAACAATACTCAAGTAGTAGCTTTTCTGACAAACTAGCAAATGTATCATGTCTTTCCATTTGATAAACTATCACTAGTTCATTTTAATAAAAAGATAATACATTCTTATATAGACCACTTGAAGCATTTTCTGATAGTGCAGCATGAATTTGCTTTCTATTTTATAAGGGAAAGTCTTTTTATGGTGGGGGCAGCAGTAACATCCGTGCCATTGTAAATGTGTGTATATGATGCTATAATATAAATAAAGGGAACAATTAATTGCGTCTGACTCATTGGGATTCATAGACTTTCTGTAAGCCTGTGCTAATTTACCAATGTATATAGGTCAATTTGTATATTCAAAATTCTGACTCACTGATATGGTATCACCACAACGAGAAAGACCTCATCAGTTACTCATTATTATGTGTCTGAACTGAACACCACATTGCTAAAACTGACTGCACTAGTGTTCTCCCCAGCAGCCCAAGAATTATGTTTGCAAATCATCACCCCGACATGTACGTACATATATACGCACACATCCAGAGACTCCCAATTCTATACCTAGACACCACAGTGCGACCATTTATCTTGAGACACGCACACATATACACATACACATTCATGCAGCCTTATTCATGTTCTGAGAGACACCCACACTCATGCTCACACATATGCACACACGATGACATCCCACAGCCTCATTCATGCCCTGACAGACACCCACACACATGCTCACAGCTTTGCTGGACAGCTCCTTGGATATTTACGAAGAAGTGAATGGGTAGTTGCTGTCCTTTGCCAGTGTTCAATTTTCATCCTAGAGAAAAAAAATTAACTCAGCTGAGGAAAGTGAGAGCAAAAGATATTTGCAGGAGAATACACATGGCTAATTAGCACTTGTCAATTCCCTGAATCGTCACATTAGAGTACGGTTTCATCCACGAGATCAGTCTCTATACTGCCATCCCCATGAAGGGAGGTCTCAGCAGAAGAGCATTCTGTGAATTGGAAAGGTTTAGTGTGATACATAAACTTTCCAGGACATGGCCTCTGCATCATGCTAAGCCTTCCTGAATCACAGAACTTGGCTCTGCAACTCAACAAATTCATCCATGAATATGAGATATCCTTCAATTTCAGGTGTTCTTCCTAACTCTGTCCTCTGATGTTTGAGAGTTATGTATGCAGATAGCAGTATGATTTGCAGCTGGATACAAAAAGGAACAAAAACATAAATTAAAAATGCAGCTATGCAGCCCTTTATAAGAAAATGGTTTAGTATTTAAATAGTGGACTCAATTTAAAGGAAGAGTTAGCTGAATCCAGTGTTCTGCTCTAAAGGCAGAAAAAGACATAAAGAGGGACAGACAGACATACAGAGAAGATGACTATTTTTCATTATGAAGAAATAGCTATATATAAAACTGCTCAAGAAATATTTACTTATTCCCTTTGATGTTATTACGGCAGTAATCTAAACATAGAAAGCATATTATTTGTCTCCATTTTAGCACTAATGACATATCACAACTTGTACAACAGAATGATAGTGCTTGCTTCCTGAGCCAGCAATGTAAATCTGTCACAGGACACATCTGTCTAATTATATAGCACATGCAAGTGATGACAGATGCAGAAGACACATGCCAAGTCAACAGTCACTGTGCTATGAGATATCAGCCATCCCTGGCTTCATGTAAAGCATATATTCAATTTACACGTCATAGCCAAAATATGTTGGTTGCTTGGAACACTAAAATTGTCCACATTTTAAACACACACACACACGCACACATGCACACACGTGCACACACATACACACACACACACACACACACACACACACACACACATGCAGTATTCACACACACATGCAGTATTCACCCTTGCCCTTGTGGCAGCCCAGGGGTTATGGCCGAAAAGGTACTCACCTACCAAGTTAGCAGACCCATAAAAGTAAAAAAAGAAAAATAAAAAGTCATAGAAAAAAACGTGCTTTCTGCAGGTGATTCAGATAGCAAGCTCAAATTAGTCCATGGTTGGATATGTCTTATACATTAGAGTGTCTGTGTTGTGCCTGCAGCTCCTACACCTGAGAACATCTGTGTCATGTCTGCAGCTGCTCTGGTCTTTACAGTATAGTCTGACACCCCTGCTCTGAAGCTTTTAAAACTGCTGCCAACATATGAATGTGGCAACTGCAATGCAACGACTAAACAGCTTAATTTGTGAACTTACTACCTCATGCATTATGGGAAGTTGAGTCCAGCCAGAATGGGCAGACTCCAACCTCTCAGAGTCTTTTTATTATAACTGCTGTTTTATATATATATATATATATATATATATATATATATATATATATATATATATATATATATATATATATATATATATATATATATATATATGTATATATGTATATACATATATATAACATTTTGGTTTTATATATTTTTATTATATTTGGTTGTACTATAATATAATTTGTTTTTTATATTTTAAAGGGAAGGTAAAATTGTTAGGATGTTAGTTGAGAAGTGTCAACTAACCATGTAGGTTGTATGGCTGCTGCTTACTTGATTTGTTGGATTAATGCTGATTAAGTGTGTGGATATATATTGCTAGGTATCTGTTTAGAAATTACTCTGATGATGCTGAAATAATTAGTAAAGAAGTTTTGTCATCTAACTAGTTTTACTCGTGGTCTACTAGTGCTTTGTCTGTAACATCTTGGTTACACTGAGAGCAGCTCTTTTGGAATCTGGCTGTGTGTGTGTGTGTGTGTGTGTGTGTGTGTGTGTGTGTGTGTGTGTGTGTGTGTGTGTGTGTGTGTGTGTGTGTGTGTATGCTATGTTAATATATCCATTTTCCCCTTCAGCATACAGACAATAAATCTGCGAGTTAACAATATTTTATTTGAAAGACTCTTCTTAAGACACTTGAACATTTTAAATTTACAACTGAAAGACCATATTTGCAACCAAAACTACTGCCAAATAAGACAGATTACATGGGGTTACCTGGCTAAACTCTAAAAAATGTCTAAATATTGCCTTGCATATAAATCCTTACTAATCTTGATGTATAACATGGGAGAGAAAATCTGTAATGCTGTGCTCTTTGAAGCCACAACAATTTTTAATCCCTCAGTCTAAATGGATACACATTAATAAAATGCACATTTGTGGTTATTTGTTTTAAATTTTGTTGTGGTTAGTAACTATTTACATGAAACTAAAGATGAGGGGTTGATATCTGAATCCTGGCATGTAGCAGTCAGTGCTGTGGTGAGCTGTCATTGACAAGTTTGTATATTTCGTTTTAGTAATTTTCTTGCATGACACAGAATGGGGGGGGGGGGTCTTGGCCGTCATTATACACTATAGGCAGTTCTGACATATTTTTGCTTTTCTCTGGAAAGCTTTGTTTTGAGTACACTCGGTAGCATGACAATTTCCATATGCTGCCACATTCCAAGGTCTGTGCGAAGCACATTTCAGAAAGCAGAGCAACTTACAAGCTCTTAGCAGCCTATCTTAATGCCTGCCGTGCTTGGAACTACAATTATCTCTTAGCTAGCTGAGATGCATCCTATCTATCCAACTAGCTTATCATTTCAAAAGCTGGAATATCAGTTGAATTCATGTTTCGCAGGGTCAGGAAGAAGTACTTTCCATACTGCAGCAGGCCAGCTATAGTAAAAAGGATTTCTGCTTAAATGCATTCAACAACAGGTACATAACTTTGTTTTCATTCTGGAATGGCTGCATTCACCCACAAGGTTATCAAATCGTCGAATTAAGGACATGATATGTGTAACATGGCAGACAAGACAAAAAGTTATTAAAAATGGCTTCTATTTCTATAATGGTCAGATTCTCTGAGAAGACATATAAAATAAGGAAAACAAGTTGCAGAGGTTTTAGATGTTTCATTCATAGGGACTTTATTATTTTATGTACATATATATATATATATATATATATATATATATATATATATATATGGTTCTACCTGACGAAGACCGACAGCGAATTGAGCTCCAGAAGATCAACGAAGAACCTGAATCGCGAGTGGCAGAACATCGACAATGCAGAAGACCGACACGACGGATGACAACACCAACGCCGAGGATGCCGACATGGGGAAAGGCTGTGTGACCCGGTCTGTGGGGATAGGGGTTAAGTGAGTTAGGGTTAGGGAGCGATAGGGGTGGGTTAAGTGAGTTAGGGTTAGGAGGCGATAGGGGTGGGTTAAGTGAGTTAGGGTTATAGGGTGGGGTTAAGTGAGTTAGGGTTAGGGGGCGGTAGTAGGGTGTGCGATAGTAGCCGGACCTTAGGGTTAGGGTAAGGTTTAGTGTGGGCTTGTAAGGATTTTGGTGTGCTTGTGTTGTGTGTGTGGTTTGTGGAATGGGGATGTGTTTTGTTTTTAATTGTTATTGTGGTGTGTGCAGTGTATGGGGTGGTTATTTCGGTTATGTGTGGTTTCGTGTTTATGGACTGTCGAATATGTGGTGTCGGTGATGTGGTTGTCGGTGTTGTGTGGTTTCGACTATGTCAGGTAGAACCATATATATATATATATATATCTGTATATACACATATACATATAGATATAGATGTGCATCAATATTGACCTATATCTTGATATCTATCTGTATCCATTTCGCTGTAATATAAATATATATATATATATATATTATATATATGTATATATATGTATATATATATATATATATATATATATATATATATATATATATATATATATATCTGTGGGGCAGGAGAATGCTTGTTTCATTGAATCAATACTTCTTTGAGTCATAGTTTTGGACATATCTTTGACATTTTTCAGCACAGCTTTACATTGGACATTCCTGAATAATCTCCTAAACTTTTTATCTTGATGCAATTAACCTCTCTTAATCAGGATTTGCCTGCTGACATAATATATATTGACGTTGCTAAAGATTTTGATTCAGGATCACATAGTGCTATTACTGAGGGTATATGTTACCTTAAAATTAATCCTTACATAACTGTTTATCAGGCTACTTAAAGAGGGGGAATTTTACAGTAAAAGTCTGGAGTAATTTTTCAGCACCTAAAATAATTTCAAGAGGAATCCTCCAGAGGTCAATGTTTGAGCCAGTATGGTTTGGTACTTTTATGATCAGTGTTCCAGAAATTCATAAAGTCTGACAAATCAGTTTTGCAGATGATATTAAGATGGGCAGTATAATTTCATATATCCAGGATCAAAGGAGGATGCAGGAATATTTAGACCTACTGACTCGATGGTCAAACTCAACACGGATACTGTTTAACGTGAGGAAATGCAGTATTATGCAGTTTGGGAAACAGAACTGTAGCTACCCATATACCTTAGATGATTAAAGTCTAACTGTGGCAGAGCTTTTTAAAGATATAGACATTGTTGTGGATACCAGCCTAAAATTTAATTACCACATATCAAGTGTAATAGGTCAGTGTTACAGCATTTTAAGTTAACATTCAATGCTTTTTATTTTATATATTAAAATGCTGAATCGAAACAGGAGATAATCCTAAGGCAAAAAGCCGATTTACAAGACTACAGCTGTGGAAGCTGTAAGAACTGCTGACTATTAGTAGCCTTTTTAGAAGCAGAGACAGACAGAGGAGGGAGAAATGGTTGCTACAGTGGTATTAGAAGACAGGAGGAGGATTAAGCTGGGTCATTGCATGGGCGTGTCCATGATATACACAGTGTGTCCTTTAGTGCTGTTTTGAAAGAGTAGGGTTAGAGATCTGTTTAACACTTAATGGTAGATTATTCTAAGTATTTGCTATGAAGTAGCATAGAGGAGTTTACCATTACTTCTATTGGGCACATAAACTTGTAGAAGATGCTGTTGGGAGCTAAGGAGACCGTGGTTGGGAGTATAGGGCTGGATGAGAGTAGAGAGAGAGGGGCAGGAGGAGGGTTGATGTAGAATGATCCATGAGAAGTTGGGATAGTAGGATTTGATGATGAAATTCCAGCCACTGTAGGCGTTTTTGTAGGTTGGGCTTCTAAAGTCCTTCCTTTACATACATCAGCAGTGCGACCTATGATTGAGTACTATGGGTAATTTTATTTATATAGTTCCTTACAGGTTAAGAGATGGGAATATATTCAAAGGTCATTTACATTTACTAGAATGAATGCTGGGTTAGTTAATCTTCCTTATAATGATAGATTGAAAGAGCATAACACTATACTCTCTTGGTTGTAGGTTGATTATGTGGAGACCTCATTTTACTATTCAAGTACAAAATGGCTGAATCACTTTCTGCCACACTGGGAATTTGTTTTGTCACACAGTTCTGAGAATAAATCATGTTTTTTTTTTGTAGATTTGCGAAACTCTATCTTACACTACATGTATATTTTCTTCCATTTTAAGGTAAGGGTTGAGTAGAACACTCTACTTCTGCAAGTTTGAACTACAAGGAGTATTACTGCCTTTAAAAAATCCATAGACATGTGGTATGGTTCTAAAGCCTATGGCAAACTATTAACTTGCTGCCACAGAGGTTTTTGAGTTGTTTTTATTTAAATACATTGAACATTATACTAAATCTTTTCCTACAGTCCCTTATTGTTTTGAGTTTCAGAACATTGACCATTAAGCACTAATAACAAAAGCTTCAGAACCACCATTTTGTTTAAGAAAATGTTTTGGATTTTGAGAAGAATTGACTCCTACATCTGTCAAGCATGCTTATTGTGGCTGTAATATTGTGCGTGCATTGTGTATTAGAATGACAGTTAAGGTGCCTACCTCCTAAACACAATGTACAGGGTTTGGTTTTCACCCTTGCCCATTGTCTGGTTATTGGCTAACCATGTAAAAGTCTGCAGACTGGATATCTAGTATCTTAACAGTGGATGGTTATTATTGTTACATCATATGTATCATGTTAAATCAATGTATATATGATGAGTATGTACAGCCATGCTAATCTAAGGAGCAAAAGGAATCTGAGAAGCTGTAGCGCTGCAACTATCCCCCACAAAGGGTATCTGCTACTTGCCAGTTTATTCATCTTATTTGAGAAACCAAACTAAACTACTACAATGTTGTTTAATGCAAAGAGTTTGAGTTAAGGGAATGCCAGTAACCGAGTAGTTACCACATTTTCATCATCATGCAAAAACAGGTGAATCACTGTGCTCCCTTGACAAGGAGGACAACAGGTTCATGTACAAAAAGGTCTGACTACGTATTTAAAATATACCTTCTGTTTTGATCAGTATAAGGCTACAGCATCCAGTATGCATGACTTTTTCTGACGGATTTTAATTTAACATGCTGTGGTACATCCAGATCTGTAGTAAATTACCTAAAATATCTTTCTCTGTGTACTGTTTCACTCTTTCATGTACACAGTTTGTAGCACATTAGAAGAAAATATCCAAGAAAGAAAGGATAAAAAGAAACTTCAGCTGGTTTGGAATCAAACTGACTGTCTGAGGGTTTGGGTTTAGATACCATTCTCTCTTCTCATTTCTGCTTTCCTTATTATGATATGATTATGTGATGCAATAAAATATAATTCTTTCCAACTATTATGAAGATGTATGAGCAATTTAGTTTCATATGATTGTAGATGGTATCTTGTGTGTGTGTGTGTGTGTGTGTGTGTGTGTGTGTGTGTGTGTGTGTGTGTGTGTGTGTGTGTGTGTGTCCATTACATTTTTCTCTTATGGTTTAATTATCTCAGCCTGAGATTTGACATTTGTCATACTAACACAGTTTCAGAGTAGCAAACTGTGCTAAATTAATGATAATGCAAATCTGGCCTATACAGAAGAAAACAGACATTTGTTCAGATTAAGTCTCTCTACATTTCTGAGCTAGGCAGCAATGCTTATGTCAGCATTTAACAGATGTCCATATAGACATCTGTATTTAAATCTATGACTGTATCTGTATCTAACTATGTATCCATCTAGCATGCACATGGGTATGTGTACAGATATACAGACATTCAAAAACACAGAGAGAGAGTATGTGCATCAAGGAGGGGGGAGTTGGCATTGTGTTGTCCAAAGTTGTGTAGCAGATGTAATATAGCCAGAGTGATCTGTTCTTCACAGTACTACCTGCCTACTTAACAGGTATGCAAAAATTCTGATAGGGCAGACTCAATACGACATTGGGACCTACAATGCTGCCCATCATGTGCCATAATAGTGCTTTGTAAATGTTTGTGACATGAATGTGTGCTTATTCTGCAGCCACAAGTCACTCATTCAACAAAATACTATGATCAGAAACACATGATGTCAGCCTCTTAAGATGAACCCTGAAATATCTGTAAATAATTAAGGTTCTAGATAAAATACAGATGAAATATAGGATAAGTGTAACACTGTATTAAACTTGGCAGTGAAAATATATGGAAGCCACTGCAGTTAGTATTTTGAAAAAATCTGTTTCATACACAAATCATGAATGAATTCACTGCAGTGTGTAGTAAATGCCATAGGTTCATAGGTTGGTACTGGGCTATCGGCCCAAGGGCCTAAGTAAGCTTAGCCAAGAAAGTTCCCTGGCTTTCACCACCCAAGACAGTTATTTTCCTTTGCTCCTGTTGAGCAGAGCCACAGAAGTGATCCCTGGGGTGAATTTCCTATTTCGCATCCACTCATCAAGATTTTTCTTGAAGAGTGCTAGTGAGGAACTCCGCTTGACATACATGGGTAGCTTGTTCCAGAGTATGGGAAGTCTCTGAGACAGGAATCTATCCCCCCAGCATGTCTGTTGATTGTGCTGACAAGGTTTAGGCCTCTAGAGCATGCAGCTCGGAGGGATTGGGATTTCTTTAGGTGTAGCATGTCCAACAGCTCTGGGTTTGACATAGCTTTGTATGCTAGACAGAGATCACCTTGGAGTAGGTGATATGCTACAGAGTAAAGCTGGAGTTTTTTGAGATGGTCAGCATAATGCATCTGTTTGAGGCTGGTAATCCTCTTTGTGAGGTACTTCTGCAGCCTTGCCAGCTGTTGTAGATGTCTTGTGAGGTACATTCCAAAAGGGGCACTGTACTCTATAATGTGTCTAATGAGGGACGAGCAGAGGGGAACAATGACCTCTTTTTTCCTGGATGAGAACTCTTTCGTGATGAGGTGTGCCACGTACAAGGATTTCCTGACCACTGTGGTGATGTGATTATCAAAGGAGAGAATACTGTCCACCTGGGTCCCAAGGTCACTTATCACACTTTCTGTGTTAAGTAGACTGCCGCCTATGTGGTAGTTCATGGGTACAGAGTTTTTACCAAAGGGGATGGCAATGCACTTTTTGGCACTGAGCTTGAGGCTATGGCTCTGACACAAGGCATCTATTTCAGTGAGACCTTTCTGTAGGATGTCCACATTGTTTGTGGACTTGACTGCCAGAGACCTTCTGTTAGCCTGTACTTCAGAGAAGTAGATGCCAAACAGGATAGGACCCAGGACTGAACACTGTGGTAATCCACTTGTCACTGGCTTGAAGTCAGATTTGGAGTCTGCAACTTTTACAGTGTTGGTTCTGTCAGTGAGCCAGTATAACAGCCACTATAACAAACACAACATAACAACATGCTGCATTTAATTCCAAAGATGAATGAAGATGGAAGACAGAAAATGAAATATAAAGTGCTATACTCTAGGAGAACACAGATAAATATGTTTTAAACTAATACATTTATAGTATATAATGCATTCTGAATTAGAAACAAAACATGCTATTAACTTGGTCTGCATTTTTTTTTTGTATTTGGTACTTCTACTTGTTTGCACAGAACAATGGTGAAGTAAATAGGACTGTCATTTCACAGCAGCACAGACTGTTATTTGATATAGCATATGCATGTCCTGTCTGGGTTTACCCTGTGTTCACATGGGTTTTCTCCAGGTACCCTGGTTTCCTCTCACATCCCAAGGGCATGTGCTAGGTGGACTGATGGCTGTAACTTATATTGCTGTGTGCAGTGCATGTGTCATACCGAAGAAAAACATGACAATCTATTAAACACACACACACACACACACACACACACACACACACACACACACACACACACACACACACATATATATATATATATATATATATATATATATATATAGATATATAGGGGTTTACTACTAATTGTTAAACGTAAAATCACTGAAACCAAACTGATCACAGCAATAACAATCACAACTCAAATTTTAGGAAAAGACTAAATTACCTAAATAAAACATTTTTTTGCAGGATGCAAGTTCCCACACACACCCATACATACACACACCTTGTGTACCCCTTGCTACTTATATTTATCAACACCAATATTGCGCAACAGTGTTGAAAGGACAAAGTCTCCAACCTCAGTATAATGTAATCTCACGCAACTGAACATCAGCTGTCGCCAAAAAATAAATATTCAATGACTAGTGACACTGCAAAGTCTGTTTGATGATAAGCTGAATATCTGACAAAAATAAATGTACCCATATACATATATCTATTTATATGGGTCTACCTGAAAACACCGACATGCAAAAACACAGACAATGAAATCACCGACACCACAAAACCGAAAAGTACAGTTTTGTACCTACCATAAATGTAGATGTTCGAGGATTCCATTGCTGCAGTCCTGACTATTGGGTATAGTCCGCGTCCAGTCGGCCCGAATACCAGAGTATAAGGCTGACGTCGGTCAGGGCGCATTAGACTGACGTCAGTACGTCAGGGTACTAATGCGCATGACCGACGTCATATCCTCAGTCTTTTCTTGCCCCAGATGTCAGAAGACCCTAAAAGGACAAGTCCCAAAACAACCTGCACCAAAAACATGTACAATATATACAACAATATATATATATATATATATATATATATAGAAATATAAACATGTAAACTCACCTACACAACCACCCCTAAATACAGAGGGGAAGGAGGGAGGGTAAATTGGACTGCAGCAATGGAATCCTCGAACATCTACATTTATGGTAGGTACAAAACTGTACTATGTTCTTCGTCTTCCATTGCTGCAGTCCTGACTATTGGGTAGAATCCCAAAGCAGAGGTAAGGGAGGCTGGCAAATTATAAAGTAGTAGGAGCTGACAACATGCCTTGTAAAACAGCTGTGGCAAAACCAGCCCTAGACTTAGAGTAGATAGGAAGGTGATAATGCCTAGAGAAAGTATGCACTGAACTCCAAGTAGCTGCTTCCAGAATATCCTTAGTTGCCACCCCCCTTAGAAATGCTGTTGAAGTGGCAGTAGCCCTAGTGGAATGAGGCCTAATCCCAGCCGGAATCTCCTTGCCATGATGGGAATAACAAAATGCAATGCAAAGCCAATCCACCTAGAAATAGTTTGTTTTGACACAGGCTTGCCCTGAGAACTCAAAGCAAAAGAAACAAACAACTGCTGAGACTGCCTAAAATCCTTAGTCCTGCTTAAATAATAACGCAATTGCCTGTGTACATCTAAAGTGTGCAAAATCTTTTCCCCTTTATTTTGAGGTTCTGCAAAACGTAGGCAAATGAATAGTTTGGTTTAAAGCCACACTAGAAACCACCTTAGGCATAAAAGAAGGATTAGTGCGTAATGATACCCTATCCTTATGGAAAATCAAAAAGGCTCTACTGCCATAAGGGCCTGCAACTCAGACACCCTTCTTGCAGAAGTAATAGCCAACAGAAAAGCAGTCTTCCATGACAAATATTTCAATTCAGCAGTAGCTGCAGGCTCAAAAGGTTGTAGAGTAAGTTTTTCCAACACAAAATTGAGATCCCAAGCAGGAGTAGGAGCTCTACGTGGCGGTCTTATATTCTTTGCCCCTCTAAGAAACTGCTTGAACAAAGGATGCGAAAACAAAGGTGGGTCACAATCATAGTGAGCTGAAATTGCTGCAGCATGAATCTTTATGGAAGAGAAGGACAAACCTTTGTCCAATAATTCAGTAAGATATTGAAGAGCCACACTCAAATCAGGCTCTGAAATCTCCAAATTCTTTGCTGTACTCCAAAATAAAAATCTCTTCCATTTTTCTGTACACTCTCCTTGTACTAGGCCTTCTAGCTTCCATAATCACATTTAAAACTTGTTGAGGAAGTTGAGACCTGCTGTGTTTCAACACAGAATATGCCAGGCTGTTAGATGAAGAGAGTGAAGCTTGACATTGAGCAGATGACCGTCCTTCTGAGATAACAGATGAGGAATCAGAGGTAAAGGCCATGGAGGCTTCTTTACCAGACTCCGTAGTAGTGGGTACCAGTGTTGCCGAGGCCAATCTGGAGCTATCAAAATCATCCTTGGCCTGTCTTGTCTGACCTTTAATAGTACCTTTGGAAGAAGCGGTAGAGGTGGAAAGGCATACACATGAAGGTTTTTCCAACTGAAAGACAGAGCATCCACTTTCCAAGCTGTGTGATGAAACCCCTTTGTGCAATACTTTGGCAGCTGGTGGTTTAGTGGAGAAGCGAACAGATCTATGTCTGGAGTTCCCCATGACACTGTCAGTTTCTGAAATACATGAAGATCCAGTTTCCACTCGTGGGGATCCATGATTTGTCTGCTTAACACATCTGCTAAGGAGTTCTGTGCTCCTGGCAGAAACCTTGCCTGAAGAGTTAGTTGCAAGCTTAGCGCAGTCTCCCATAAAATCATTGCTTGCCTGCATAGAGGATAAGAATGTGTTCCCCTTGCTTGTTGATGTACCACATGACAGTTGTGTTGTCTGTTAGAATCAACACCTGCCCTGGAAGAAGTAACTCCTTGAAAGCCATTAATGCAAACTGGACTGCTAACATCTCCTTCATGTTGATATGTAGATGCTGTAGTCTGGCAGGCCACTTGTCTTGTATCCACTTTCCATTTAGATGAGCTCCCCAAGCAATGTCCGAGGCATCTGTCGTTAGAATCTGACTTGCCTCTGGCCGGGTCACAGAGAGTCCCTTGTTTAGGTGACATTCCTGAGCCCACCACAAGAATTATTTTTGAAGGCAAGGTATTATTTGAATGACAGTGTCCAAATCCTGGCAGTGCTGTGTCCATACATTTTTGAGATACCATTGTAGCTTCCTCATATGCAGTTTGGCATTGGGAAGCACCAGAATACAAGATGCCATGAACCCTAATGCTTGAAGGACTGTCCTTGCAGTCAGCACGGACTGATGAGATAGTTGATGGAAGTAAAGTGACAGACTCTTTTGTTTGTCCGGGGTTAAAAAGGCCATCTGGGCTGCTGTATTCAGTCTCACACCCAGAAAGCACATGTCTTGAGAGGGTACTAGACTGGACTTTATTTCGTTCACAGAATACCCTAGGCATCTTAGCACTGCTATAACATATTCCAGATGCTGTAGAAGGTCTTCCTTTTCTTGAGCCAGAATCAGGCAGTCGTCCAAGTAAGGATAGATTTGAATTCCTTGAAGCCTGAAGTAAGCTATCACTGGAGCCAGAACCTTTGTGAATACTCTGGGCAGTAGATAAGCCAAAGGGCAATGCAGAGAACTGATAATGAGAATTTCCAGCTCGAAACCGCAGATACCTCCTGCAACTTAGCCTTATAGGCACATGAAGGTAAGCTTCTTTGAGATCTAAAGTTACCATCCAGTGATCTTTGCCCAGCAGAGGTAAAAGTTGTTGTAACGTCAACATCTTGAACTTGGGAATGTCCAAAAACGTGTTGAGGAGAGATAAATCCAAAATTGGTCTCCACGTGTTCCCCTTCTTTGGTACAAGGAACAGGCGAGAATAAAATCCTAGGCCCCTTTCTGATACAGGGACTGGCTGAATGGCCCCTATGTGAAGTAACTGTAAAACTTGCTTGTGAGCCTCTTTTCTTTGCAGAGGAGGAACGTCTGGCATGCCTTTGAAAGGGGGCATTGTATGGAAATAAAATCTGTAACCGTGGTGAATGATATCCAACACCCATTTGTCTTGAGTAATTAAATCCCAATTTTCTTTGAAAAGAGACAGTCTTCCTCCCAAAGGAGCTGCCAAACGTGAATCTGCTGGCAGCTGAAAACAGAGGTCATTGGGTCTGTTTACGAAAGGACTGACCCCTGCCCTCACCAGAAGTCTGAGCAGGTGAACTCCTGTTCTAGGCCTAAAAGAACCTTGAGCCCTGCCCCTACCACGCCTAGACCTACCCCTAGACTGAGAATCATAAGCAGGATATGTCCACCCCTTAGCAGGCCAATTTCTACTAAACTTGGTGGCTGCACCTGCAAAAATCTTTAACAGTTTGCATAGACTTAGCTTTGTCCTCCATTTTCTTTAAAACTGCTTCCACAGGCGAACCAAACAACACATCAGACTGTAAAGGAGCATCCAAAATCCTTGTTTTAACATGCTCAGCTAAATTCTGATCCTTCAACCAGGCATGCCTGCGAAGAACAGAACTGGTAGCAGCCACCCTCGAGGAGGCCTGTACAGCATCAAAACCACATTGCAAAGAATGCTTACCCACTTGTTCAGACACATGAACCAAATCCAACAACTCTTTACACTCAATACCTTCCGCCAAAGCATCCACCTTAGATTTCAATTGTGAAAGGAGATAATTCTGATATTTTAGCATGTGAAACTGACAATTCAAAGCTCTCATGGCTAGAGTGGAAGAAGTATACACTTTCTTTCCCCACCTATCCAAAGCCCTTGCCTCTTTATCAGTGGGAACAGGATTTTTAACCACAGAAGCCTTTACACCTTTAGGCCCTTGAGAAATAGTTTCTGGGTCTGCCCTAGGACTCTTAAACAAATATTTATGAGCTTCGGGCACCCTATAATACCTATCAGGCTTAACAGGAGCAGGAGGCAAAGAGTCAGGGTTCAGGAAGCCTCTGCAAAACATCTTCCACCACATTCAACACAGGAGGAATAGCTAAAGGCCTATGCTGGGGTAAAAACAAGAACTCCCTAAGCCTTTTCCTGGAGTCAGAGTAATCCTGGCCTTCCCATTTAAAGTGCTCCCTCATGGAATGCAAAGTCTCTGAAAATGAGAAATCCTCAGGTGGAGACGCTGTAGGAGTGGAATCATCCACATCAGAATCAGAATAAGTAGGATACTCCTGCAAATCTTCCACAGAAGATTCTGAAGCCTCTGAACACTGTTCAAAACTATCAAACTCGGTTCCACCCTAGGCCTCTTATCAGGGGGGCATAGAACCCTAATCATAGTAATCAAATCTTCTGCCATTTTAAGCATATGTTTCTTAGGTACAGAACCCGAAATGCTAGGAGAAGCCCCCACTGAAGCTGAAGTAGGCCTACCTCTCAAAGAAGTTTTGGCAACAGAAGGAGAGGCCCTAACTACCTTGGGAAGAGAGGGAAGAACAGTCACCTGAGAAGCCCCCTCAGCCTGGCCTACCTCCTGAGAAGGCACATCCTGTAAGAGTATAGTTTCTGCCTGGGACTCCATGGAAACTCCTGGCAAAACCTCCGGCTCCACTGAGCCTTCTAAAGAACTGACGTCCGGGACTGCCGGTTCCTCAACCCTAGGCTTTACTGTTTTATCCTTGCGCTTCTTGGAAGCGGGCGCGGAGCATCCGACGGCATTTTATAATTGCAACGCTTCCCAAACACTAACCTGGCACAGTCTAACCTCCTCTTAATAGTGCGTTTGTTAAACCTAGCACAAGAGCGGCAACCAACAACGTCGTGCTCAGGCCCTAAACAAGGTATACACAAGGTATGATAATCCCTATGAGGTATCTGTTTCCCACAAGAAATACAGTTATTCACTTTTTCTGACATCCGGTAAAATACTGAGGCAAGAAAAAACCAAAATGATCCCCAACGGGGTACTTAGCCAACTCTGTTTCGGTCTGAAACTCCGGTTTCGGAAATATTTCAGAACGCCAACCTGCACTCGCAAAACTGCTTCTGCATCGGACCATGCGGCAAAAAAGACTGAGGATATGACGTCGGTCATGCGCATTAGTACCCTGACGTACTGACGTCAGTCTAATGCGCCCTGACCGACGTCAGCCTTATACTCTGGTATTCGGGCCGACTGGACGCGGACTATACCCAATAGTCAGGACTGCAGCAATGGAAGACGAAGAACATCTTCAAAAACACAAAACTTCACATGCCCGACAAACCACAATCCCAACAGTCAACAAACAAAACAAATCCCCTGTCCAAAAAGCACACACACAACACAAGCACACCAAAAACCTTACAAACCTACACTAAACCTTACAAACACAACTATCTATGCACTAACCTTAACCCAAACCCTAACCCTAAGGTCCGTCACTATCACACACTCACCAGACCCGTGCCCTAACCCTAACTCACTTAATCTGCCCCTAACCCTAAAGTCCGTCACTATCGCACACTTACCTTACTCGCACCCTAACCCTAAAGTCTGTCACTATCGCACACTTACCTTACCCACACCCTAACCCTGCCATCTGTCACTACCGCATACTTACACACTAGCGCTCGTTTGACATGTCGGTGTTGTCAGAGTCGGGATTTTCAACTGTCTGTCATCTCCGTTGTCAATCTTCTGGTGTCAGTGTTCTCGTTGTCGGCATTTCCAGCTTTTGGTGTTATCAGGTAGACCCATTTATATACATGTGTGTAATATATATGCTCAAAGTTTTGGCAATTCCATAACTTTTGGCTTTAGGAGGTGGGAGTACACCTGCAAGTATTTGCAGTTAGGGTCAGACAAAAGCAAAGAGAAGGGGTAGATTTTGTGTAGTATTGCTTGTACATGTGATAGGTTAAGGGTGTACCCAAATGTTTTGGGTTAAGGTTAGAACTTGGGTAAAGGAACATGATGTATTTAATGTTGTGTATGATTGCTGCTGTGTGCAGTTTGTGTCTGAACGTATTGTGTAATGGCAGTGTTATCAAATGGATTTTTGTAGGTTAGGTGCAGGACTGGGCTACAGGCAGTGTTATGGTTCAATTTATGGGTAGGATATATTAATAATGTGGTGTAGGGGGGTAAGTTATAGACATCATCTTAGAAGATCAGTGCCTATCAGATAGATTGCTTTGACAACTGAAAATAACTACCAGCTTTATGTAGACTTGGCAAAGCAGTCTTGACATTATAAGAGTTATCCATGTTCTCAAGCATGCTCTTACAGTCTCAGATGTATAAAACTGTATACAGTTTGAAGTCATACCAGGCAATTTTGTGGTTCAGCAGACCTCATCCAAAGCAGCTGGTTTCCTCTGACATACAGCAAAGCCAAGTACAAGGTGAATTAGCAGTCTTTCTCATGGACAGTAGGTGAATGTGTCTGAGGAGACTGTGTGTGTAACTGCAAGGATAAATGCATGTATGTGTATATTGTATGTGTGTGTGTGCACATACGCATGTATGTGTGTAACCTGTGATAGGATGATGTTGCTTTCAGACTTAAGTCACAGCCATTCATCTCCTGAGTGCTGGAGTGGGCTGTAGCTCCCCACTGACTCAGCACTGGATTAAGTGAGTTGCAGGGGAATGAAACAAAGAATGAGTACAAGTTCTGTTTCCCAGTTCCAGTATATCTTCACTAGAAAACACATTTCAAGACTGTAGTAATGAAAACTATATATATATATATATATATATATATATATATATATATTTTTTTTTTTTTTTTTTTTTGCAGTGCGGCATGCCACACTACACCTCACATGTGGGGGGCTGCTGCCAACACCCTCTGCTAATTATATATATACCAACTCTGAGATTGCACAACAATAGGGTAAGGGCAATTTCCCTTTCCCCACTGCAACGTGATCCAGTGGAAAAAGCTGCTGCCAGAAACTCCATTTAACAGAATGTTCACTCATATGAGGATGAGCGTGCGCTTTTTTTTTCAGTAGTAAAAAGTGTTCGCTCATGTGACCTCTCACTCTTGTACTACAACACCATGTGTGTGTGTGTGTGTGTGTGTGTGTGTGTGTGTGTGTGTGTGTGTGTGTGTGTGTGTGTGTATTATTTGTGATTGGCTGCAACATTTTCCCCCTTCACCACCCACAACCCCTGTTAATTATATATGTGTTTACTCAAAAACTTCCTGGGGAAAGGGAATATTTCCCTAGCTATGAACTGTTGATCACTGGCATATGTCAACCATCTGTTTGTGTCAATCAAACAGCTGTTAAAGTTGGGATAATTTATAATATAGCCACACACACACACACACACAAATTTTTCATATATATATATATATATATATATATATATATATATATATATATATATATGCATATGTGTATATATATATATATATATATATATATATATATATATATATATATATATATATATATATATATATATATATATATATATATGTATGTGTATATATATATATATATATATATATATATATATATATTATTCCCCTTCAGAAGGGCGAATGGCTGAAATATCGAAATGCGTATGGTCGAGACCATATGTTCGAAATTTCAGAATCTCAGTTTTCTGAATGTGAATCAGCATATAGCGCAGAATGGGAGATTTCCCTTTTTGCGCTGTAGTGCAATCTTGGAGTTGGAATAAATAAGTAGCAGGGTGTGGGGGTGCAGGGGGGCTTGCCCCCCTCCAGAAACATTGTTTTCTGTTTTTTTTTTACTTCCCTTTCAGAAGGTCGAACTTCTGAAATGAGAGCATATGGCTTCGGCCATATGCATTTTGAGATTTCAGCCATTCGACCTACTGAAGGGGAACTATACATATATATATATATATATATATATATATATATAAACAGAGAGAGAGAGATAAATATAGATATAGATATACAGATACATATAGATATAGGTAAACATACATAGATAGACAGTTATACATATATGATTCTAAGTGCAGAAATACAATGAAAAAAACTTACCAAGACAGATGTCAGATTAACTTCAGTGTCCTTGGAGTCTCATGCATTAATTTTTAACATGAAAGAATGCTGTTTGTGATTTAAATATACTTCCATTTCAGTGAAAATATTTGGTCTGGTTGTTGGACTACGTGGCAGCTCATGTTGGCTGGTCTTAGGCCATAACTCTGATGTTGAACTTAGTGAAACAATAGTGATGGTTACACTGTTAGATTTATAATACAATGACAGAGAAGGTTACAGCCAGATCTCCAATCATGATCAACTTATTATATGATTTAGACATGGATGCTAAGTAATTCACCTCTAGGGCAAATCTTGAGAGGAGAATCTTGACATTCATGTCAAGAACACATAATAATGGTTATGACTGTTGACACCTAATCATAATTCTTTGTACTGCACGGAGCTTTATCTGCATGTAAAACATTTTAGAGCTGCCAGACAGGAGGTAGAAACAAAGTGTCACCTATGAAGAACAAACTACTCTAAAAGCTATCCTGTCACCCTGTTTTACTCTGTCCCACTTTTGGCTTGTAATTGTGGCAGAGTGAAATGTCTTAACAGCTTTGAAAGCTGTTTTACCTTCTTCTGGTGTTCTATGCCAGATAGAACTGTCCTCTTTCAATCCCCAACACAAAACATGATCATAAAATGCTTAGGGGTGCTTTAAAAAGCTTGCTAAGCAACTTATTGAAGCAGAAAGGTGCTTAACAAGGTTGTAGTACACTCCAGTTTATGGAGATAATTGCAGTGCTCCAAGCACTGCATTTAGATCAGTATCAGATTTGCAACATAAGTATATTAAGTCCATAATGGCTGTCTAGTCTTTTTCATTATCCCTTTGTGCATTAGACCTTTAGTGTTTGTGATTAAAGTTCTTGTTTTTACCCAGAACTGTGCCTGGTGCAATTCATTTGGTTACTATTGTTTTTTAGCATATTTTCTCCAGTTTTGTTATTAAAATAGTTTGATTTGGTCAAGGCTGGTGGCCTGCCAGCATCCAGTGATTTAACATATTCACATTCCTGGAGTTTAACTAAGCCAACGAAACTTCAACCTCCATATTTTGCATGTAGTGTCACTACAACACAGAAGTGAACAACATAAACAACATAGGGTTTGAAATATTTATTTATTTATGTATTCATTTGCTTGATTATTTAAATTCATTGACCATGATAGAGCACTGATCTGAAGTAGGCTTTTTCAGACTCAGCCAGGCACATAAGCAGATGAGTAGTTCAGAGCATAAAATAATACACAGACACACACACACACACACACACACACACACACACACACACATATATATATATATATATATATATATATATATATATATTTATTTATTTATATACATATATGTACATGTATAGTAACATATGATTGTAAAACATACAAATGAAGACACAATGAAAACAATTACTTATGAAATTCCAGTGAGGGATGTGAAGATGAAGGGGTCAGGAGAAAGGTGGAAACATATATGAAGAGGTGTGAAAATGAAGGTTAGGAAGGAGGATGGGTACATATATATATATATATGACGTTGTGAAGAGGTAGTAGTAGTTACATATATATGATACAGCTGGAAAGTAGTAGTAGCTAGGGTCAGGAAGGAGAAGTGTTCCACACTTATGATATAGCTAAGAAGCAGATTTAATAGGACCCTTGCAATCTGTTAAATTTAAGTAACAAGATATGGAATGAAAAGGGAGTTGGAGGGGGGACAGAGCGAGACTGGAAAAAGGGGGAGTATGGAACAGAAATGAAAATAACATTTTTGTGGTATAGTTACTGCTGTTTTAGGGGATGGATATGTCTACTACATGGTAATCCCATTGATATACCAGTATACTGTGTCTCTTTGGATTTTTTCATTATAATCTGGAGATATGCATGCAACTCAGGCAAACTTTTTTGTTTATTGAACTATGTATTTTTCAATTACTTTTGCCTTGATTGTATTTTTCAATTAAGAACAATATCCAAACACACCCGTGGAGACAATAATTCAACTGCTGCAAAAAGATGGTAAAAGCAGGTTTAATTCCCAAACGAATCCTTTAGCACAGAGAAAAAACACAGTGGAGACAAGCGCTTTCGCCTGGACAATTCCAGGCTTTATCAAGTCAGAGTAAAAACAAACTGTGAAAGCACTACCTATATACCTTAATCACATGCTTAACTTGATTGTTAATTAAACAAAACAAGCTAGTAGAGAATTATTTAAAGACATATACCATTTCCTTTTAGCTTGTTACTAAAAGTCTATTGGGATGCAAATGTTTGTGTAAACCAAAATTGATTTCATATACAAATATATTAAACATATACTGTACAATAACACATTTTCTTAAAACATTACATTTAAAAACTTTTAAAAACAACATTTAAGCCTACGAGTATTGCATAAGAACTGTAATAGACAACAAAATGTTGTCTGTACACCAAACAACCAAACTATCAGCTACTGAATTTGTTGTATAAAATGTCAACCTATATTAAAAAATTGTGTGTGTTATAAGCTATAATCTGGCTCTTCTAAGTTTGAGAACTGGCCCTATGCTTAGCGTCTCATTCATGCCAGGTATACTGCTAGCATCAAGCCTAAGCTGCCAGATTAATTCCTTAAATTCCAGGGTGGATTCCCAGTCTCCACCTACTGCTTGGATGAACTTGTTCAAGCACCATAAAAGCAAGTTTGAAATTAGGGCAACCAAGGGAATGTTTATAGAATGCGTTACTATCTTTCTTTTTACCTATATCATACATATGCTCATATATGCGCTTCCTGAATTCCCTTTCAGTTTTTCCTATATAAAAAGCGCCACAGGTCAAACAATACCCAATGTATACCACACCTTTCGTGTTACAAGTGTAGTGACCGTGTGGTTTCAAGTTTGTTTTATGTGCTTTAAGATGTAGATGGTTACTATTGATAATAAAAGGGCACTGTTTGCACGTGCCGCATTTAAAGGTGCCATTCCTTTGTTGAGTTGTCATACAAGAAGTGATATGTCTTTGCTCAAACACCTCTTTTAAATTACGACCTCTTTTTCTAACAAAAGCTGGTCTCTTTGGAATCAAGTTTTTAAATTCATCATTGGTTTGTAGCACAAACCAAAACTTATTAATTGTGTTCTCTATCTCCCTTGAATTCTCAGAAAAAGTATAAATAAAATAGCTAGAATTCTCCTGTGCTTGTGTGCTGGAGGGCCTTGGGATGGGGATACCAACATCATTGTTCCCAAACAATGGTGTATATAACAGTCCCTTTGCTAAGAATCTCATGGATAAGGTTATTCACCAAATAATCCGGATAACCTCTCTATAAACATCACCCTAAGGTTGTTAGCTTCAGCAATGAAATCAGGCAATCTGCTACACATACGAGATGCCCTAATAAGCAGACCTTTAACTATTCCTTTCTTTTGTTGGAATGGGTGTTGGCTGTTGAAATGTAGCAGAGAATTGGAAAATGAAGGTTTTCTATAAACCTTAGAGTATAATTCCATTGATTGTGCATCTCGAAGGATTGCTACATCTAAATAATGAAGCTCATTCTCACTGATTTCATAAGTAAATGTAAGGAAATCAGTGGAAGAATTGATATATTCCAGAAAACCTGTTACTTGGTCTCTAGTGCCGTCCCAGATGATACAAATATCATCCAGGTAACGGCAAAAAAAGTGATGTACTGTGCCCAAGGGGACTGGAAAATGTGCACCTGCTCCCATCTATGTAATACCGCATTGGCATATACGGTAGCGCAGGAAGCACCCATGGCCACTCCCTTGGTTTGTTTAAACAATTCCCCGTTAAAAAACACATAACTGTTGTTAAGAACAATATTTAACAACTCAGAAGTTAAGTTAATGATATTGCTACTTAGCCTGGTTTCATGTTTGAGAAAATCAGTAAACCATTCAACACCAACACTATGGTGTATACTCCGAAATAACTCCTTAATATCCACAGTGATCATTAATGAAGAGGTGAGGCATTTTTCTTTTGGAAAAAGTCTGAGAAACTCCCATGAGTCTTTAATCAAATGGGTCATGGCCAGGGTGTACTGTTTAGTGACAAAATCTATAAATTTAGAAATAGGTTCCGTTACCTCACTTAACTCACATCACTTTTTATTGCCGTTACCTGGATGATATTTGTATCATCTGGGACGGCACTAGAGACCAAGTAACAGGATTTCTGGAATATATCAATTCTTCCACTGATTTCCTTACATTTACTTATGAAATCAGTGAGAATGAGCTTCATTATTTAGATGTAGCAATCCTTCGAGATGCACAATCAATGGAATTATACTCTAAGGTTTATAGAAAACCTTCATTTTCCAATTCTCTGCTACATTTCAACAGCCAACACCCATTCCAACAAAAGAAAGGAATAGTTAAAGGTCTGCTTATTAGGGCATCTCGTATGTGTAGCAGATTGCCTGATTTCATTGCTGAAGCTAACAACCTTAGGGTGATGTTTATAGAGAGAGGTTATCCGGATTATTTGGTGAATAACCTTATCCATGAGATTCTTAGCAAAAGGGACTCGTTATATACACCATTGTTTGGGAACAATGATGTTGGTATCCCCATCCCAAGGCCCTCCAGCACACAAGCACAGGAGAATTCTAGCTATTTTATTTATACTTTTCTGAGAATTCAAGGAGATAGAGAACACAATTAATAAGTTTTGGTTTGTGCTACAAACCAATGATGAATTTAAAACTTGATTCTAAAGAGACCAGCTTTTGTTAGAAAAGAGGTCGAATTTAAAAGAGGTGTTTGAGCAAAGACATATCACTTCTGTATGACAACTCAACAAAGGAATGGCACCTTTAAATGCGGCACGTGCAAACAGTGCCCTTTTATTATCAATAGTAACCATCTACATCTTAAAGCACGTAAAACAAACTTGAAACCACACGGTCACTACACTTGTAACACGAAAGGTGTGGTATACATTGGGTATTGTTTGACCTGTGGCGCTTTTTATATAGGAAAAACTGAAAGGGAATTTAGGAAGCGCATATATGAGCATATGTATGATATAGGTAAAAAGAAAGATAGTAACGCATTCTATAAACATTCCCTTGGTTGCCCTAATTTCAAACTTGCTTTTATGGTGCTTGAACAAGTTCATCCAAGCAGTAGGGGTGGAGACTGGGAATCCACCCTGGAATTTAAGGAATTAATCTGGCAGCTTAGGCTTGATGCTAGCAGTATACCTGGCATGAATGAGACGCTAAGCATAGGGCCAGTTCTCAAACTTAGAAGAGCCAGATTATAGCTTATAACACACACAATTTTTTAATATAGGTTGACATTTTATACAACAAATTCAGTAGCTGATAGTTTGGTTGTTTGGTGTACAGACAACATTTTGTTGTCTATTACAGTTCTTATGCAATACTGAGGCTTAAATGTTGTTTTTAAAAGTTTTTAAATGTAATGTTTTAAGAAAATGTGTTATTGTACAGTATATGTTTAATATATTTGTATATGAAATCAATTTTGGTTTACACAAACATTTGCATCCCAATAGACTTTTAGTAACAAGCTAAAAGGAAATGGTATATGTCTTTAAATAATTCTCTACTAGCTTGTTTTGTTTAATTAACAATCAAGTTAAGCATGTGATTAAGGTATATAGGTAGTGCTTTCACAGTTTGTTTTTACTCTGACTTGATAAAGCCTGGAATTGTCCAGGCGAAAGCGCTTGTCTCCACTGTGTTTTTTCTCTGTGCTAAAGGATTAGTTTGGGAATTAAACCTGCTTTTACCATCTTTTTGCAGCAGTTGAATTATTGTCTCCACGGGTGTGTTTGGATATTGTTCTTAGTTGCTTCTCATTCTTCACGAGTTGTATTTTTCAATTACTTTTGCCTTGTTTGCATTTTTGACTTACCAGGAAGTGATGTCATATAGATGCCTTAAAGAACATTATATAAGATGATGACTAAGTGCTTTTTGCTGACTATACTACTGATGAAAGCCTTGCTGGTGAAACCGGTCTAGTTTCAGTTTTATTAAACTACTTTTGAACCTTCCTTGGTGCTGGCCTTTTTTCTGATTTTGGATCTAACAGTGCTCTTGCCGTGCACCAGCCTAACTTGCTAGCTCCTATACACTACATTGATTTTCGTTTGTGCTGGCTGTTGGCGTTTGGGAGTTCTACCATTCAGGTAGTCATCTTTTTTGTGGATTGCTTAGGATTTTTCATCCTGGACATAGTTATTTTCGGATGCAAGGCATCTACATCGCTTTCTTTTAAAGGATTGACTTTTGGTCATCCTTTTTGGTTTTGTTGGATTATCATGTTTATCTAAGTTAATAAGTGAGTATATTGGATGCATTAACGCTGTTGAGTTTATCGCTTTGCGTTACACGTGGTTGCAAGTGTTTTCCACCATCTTCGGATTGGGATTTGTTTTTCAAGGTCGTTGTGGTTTCCATACTGTTTTTGGACATATCAGGACTTGAGGATCGATTTGGCCTTTTGGGACATTGTTTGGAACAACTTTTAAGGGTCCTAATACTTTTCAAACTTCATCTTTCCAGGTACTGTTCTTGACATCTATTTTGGATTAATTTTCATTGGTAATTGTTTTACCATAATGAAAAATTTTTCTGTGACAATCATTTAACTGTCTGGAAGGTGTTGTCAAGTCGTTTTTTCTTGAATACTGGACTTTAGAGAACTGTTGCAGCACAATATAACAGTGCCATTTTTTCAGGACTTTTCATGTATGTGTTCTTAGTTTATAACACGTGTATATTTCATATTATTTTGCCTAGTCGTTTTCTTTTTTATATACTGGATTTCTGAGTACTGTTGTAGCATAATACAACATTGCTATTTTTCAAGGACATTTCATGTATGGGTGCTCAGTTTGCAATATGTGCATAATTTTATTTTATTTCATTTGATTATGATGAACTAGCCATTGTTATATACACTAGGTTGATACAATATTATTGCTTATATCTGTTCATTCCTATGTTCCTACTGGTTCATGCTTTGTTTCACATTTGAGTCAATATTGGTCACATATTTTGAGGGCTTTTGTTTTGTTTGCCCAATGTTGCACTCAGGACTTCTTTTAGAATAATTGCTGGGTATACAGTGCTGACAATAATCATCTGTACATTTATACCTTTGATAACAATTTCATCTGAGGACTGTATTGAACAATTATTGATTTCTTAATATTGTTATCTGATTTAAATAAGGTGCATAAGTGTGTCTGGCTTAAATTCATTACATATTGGTATGCTCCATATGGATTTAGCCACCTCTGAACAACTGTGGGTTGTGCATTACTCAGAACATTGCATTTTAGACATTACAGGCCTTTGACTTTTGGTCTGTATGGCATTATTGCCTAGGTGCTAGGGTTTATTATTCCCTATATATAGGGTTACATTTGCCATTTATTCTGGCTTCAACTTCTTTGTGACTCTGATTGTGATTTTCTTTTTGGACTTATTCGTGATTTGCCAATTCAACCCTTAAGAATAAAAAGAATCTTTTCAGGGTTCATTTTTATTTTTATTTTTTATATCTTCTTCCTCCGGTTCATTGCAACTTATTGTCATGGATCTCAGTAAATTGTTATCTGGTTTATGCTTCGACAAGGATGACTTAAAAATTTTGGCATAGGAACTGAACATACAGAAAAGGTGGATTTGGTAATCATGGATCCAGTTGACGGTTGCGAAAACTTATTCTTTCAATTAGGTAAACAAATTAAGATGCTTAGAACAAACATTTGGCACAGTAAATTGTTTAAAGCTTACCAAATACAGAATATATCCCTAGAGGATTGAGATGTAAAATCCAACCACTAGTGGGCACACCGGATGAAACTCTGTTGAAAGATTGGCAACAAGCACAACAGGAGGCTGCCATGATTAGAGTTAATATTTTGGCCTCTTTCTATGAGAGAACAATACAGAGTAATATTACTGTAGTAGAAACAACATGTAACAACCTGAAACGGTTTGAACATGAGGCTAGTTTTCAGGGTTGTCTTGGCAAATTATCTAAAGAAATCTCTATTTTGGAAAATAACCTTAAGAAAAGAAATTGCATAAATTTGCCGGGATAAGGAAGATTATGATAGGGGCAAACAATTTGATTCACAAAGGGGTGTGAGGTTTGTTCATGGTACCAAGAATGCTTCATTTATACACAAAAAAAAGACCAAGGTCTATTTTAAAAAAGACTGGGCCTAGCTTTATTACCTCTGGTGAGGATTCTTCGACTACTGACACTGAGACACCTAATATTGGTGATTCTCCAAATGCTAAAAGGGGTCAAGGACTGAGGTCCCTTTAGGGAAAAACACAGGGCAGGAAGGAAACACAGAGGTCAAAAACTTAGAAGAGCTCTTCATGTCGATAGTGAAGTAAATCATTCATTTACTAATGTTTTAAATATTTCAAGTCATATTTTGACTGATGATCAATATTCCTTCTTAATAAAGGCCTTGGTTTTATACCTGGTTTTTCACTGATGAAAGTATTTTGGTTTCTGATACAATGGATTTTTGTAGGAAAATTAACTTGAAATTATTTTTTCAACAACAAGATCAAACTGACAATGCTCAAAGATCATCTGATTTCAGATTTCACAAATCTACATTTAACCCTCCCATGGATAAACATGTTGCTGTTTTCCAGCAGGCGGTTATAAAGGATATACACTTCAATTTGGGTTCTGTTGACACTATAAAGCATAACATGTCTAGGAAGGAACAAATAGCACTCACACAACTCAGAAATAATACGGATATTGTTATTATTTCTGCCGACAAAGGAGGTGCGGTGGTGGTGATGGATACTGAGTATTATGTGAATGAAGGTCTTAGACAACTTTCCAACCATCATCATTACATGAAGATGGAGATTGATCCTACTCCAGGTTTTGCCTTGGAAATTAATGAATTTTTGGAAAAGGCTGTAGAATCTGGAATTATCTCTGATAAAACCAAAACTCATTTGACGGTTAAGGATCCTGCAAAACAACAACTTTATCTACTTCCTAAGATTCATAAGTCCATTGATCAGCCACCAGGCAGACCGATTGTATCTGGCATTGGGTCACTCACTGAACCCTTGTCTGTTTTTCTAACTGAAAAATTGAAACCACTGTTAACATGTGTTAGAGCAAGAATCAAGGACACGACTGAATTTTTGCAGATAGTCTCAGAGTCTCAATTGGACCCTGAATGGCTTATGTGTACCCTTGATGTATCCTCGCTTTATATCAGCATCCCTCATTGGGCGGGTATTAATGCCGTGGAATACTGGCTAAATAAAACCAATTTATACCGCCCAGGCATGAACACCTTACTGTTGTGTATGGCTGAACACATTCTAACTAAAAATGTTTTTTTATTTCCAACAAAACTGCTATTGGCAACTACAGGGTACGGCTATGGGTGCATCCTTTGCACCCATTTATGCTGATCTTTTATGGGCTACATGGAAGATATGATTTTATATGACCCTTTGCATAACATATATCTACCTGAGATTGATATATGGAGAAGATACCTGACGACTGTTGGCTTATATGGAAAGGAGGTAAGGAATACCTCCAGGAATTTATTCAACATTTGAATGGGAACATCTGGGGTATCAATTCACTGTGGAATATAACAGGAGTGCAATCAGTTATTTGGATGTCAATTTAATTCGACAGGAGGATAACACTCTTAGAACGTCCGTACACAGAAAATTCTCACAATATAATACCCTTCTACATGCTGATAGTTTCCATCCGAAACATATTATTCGGAACATACCGAAATCACAGTTTGTGCGGATGAAAAGGATTTGTTCCTCAGTGGATGATCTTCAGAGTCATCAAATGGATCTAACTAAGAGGTTTTTGTCCAGAGGTTATTCCACTCGTACTATTGAGTCAGCAGTCCAATTTAGTAATGCTAAATCCAGGGATTCTCTTCTCCAATACAATACTAAAACTCATAATGAGGAATCAGATATATGTAGATTTGTTACCACTTATGGCAGGAATAGTGCCAATTTAGTAAATATTATTAATACTCATTGGAATATATTGAATTCTCATCCATTGTTGGAAGATTATCTCGAGAACGATGTTATTTTTCCTATAGGAAAGGCAAAACTTTAGGGAATTTATTTTCACACTATAAAAAAAAAACACGGTCATGGATCACACTCCAACTCAAAGAACACTTACTGGAGACAAACTTTCAGGCATTTATCCATGTGGACATTGCAGTTTTGTAACTATATTTTCAAAACTACTTCTTTCACTAGTAGGAACACTGGACAAATATACGACATACAGTTTTTGGTAACTGCAGTTCAGACTGGATTATTTATCTTGCCACATGTACATGTCATGCATTTTATATTGGCCAAACGTCTAGACAGTTTCGTGTCAGGATCTCTGAACACCTTGGTGACATTAGAAACAGAAGATTAACTAATGCACTATATAGACATGTTATCAAACATCCCACTGCCAAATTTACATTCACCATCATTGATCATATCATAGGAATCGATCTTTTAAAACAGGTTGGCATGATATCCTAAATACCAAAGAAAAAAGGTGGATCATTAAACTTGGGGGGCTTTTCCCTCCTGGATTAAATGATAAATTATAATTTGTAATTAACCATCACTTGCATTACGTATATGTACTTATTTCTTATCAGGTTGCATTGCTTAGGTTTTTGCATTTTAGCTCATTTTAGGATACTGTGGCTGGTATTCAACACCAGAATTCTTATAACCTGACTTTTGTTTCGGGTTTATTTTTGGGCATTTACCCTTTATTGTATGTTTCTTATTAAGTTTGTTTATTATCATTGATATACCAGTATACTGTGTCTCTTTGGATTTTTTCATTATAATCTGGAGATATGCATGCAACTCAGGCAAACTTTTTTGTTTATTGAACTATGTATTTTTCAATTACTTTTGCCTTGATTGTATTTTTCAATTACGTTTGCCTTGTTTGCATTTTTGACTTACCAGGAAGTGATGTCATATAGATGCCTTAAAGAACATTATATAAGATGATGACTAAGTGCTTTTTGCTGACTATACTACTGATGAAAGCCTTGCTGCTGAAACCGGTCTAGTTTCAGTTTTATTAAACTACTTTTGAACCTTCCTTGGTGCTGGCCTTTTTTCTGATTTTGTAATCCCAGTTACGCCTGCATTGATGATGAATTGGCTGAAGTCTTTTTTCTGCAGCTGATGTTTCAGCACTTTTGAGCACTACATTTGTAGCCAAGTCTATTTTTGTTGGGGGGAGGGGGGCTTGACGGAAATTTAGCCCAGTAACTGAGAAGTTGTGACTACTACAGATTTTGTCTGACACAGGGTGCAAGGATATTGTGTGGGAATGCTGGAATGTGAAGCTGTATATATTTCCTCGTGTTGTCAAATCTGCTTGTGAGGTCTGGGAATGAATACTGATTTAGTAGTTTATAAAGGAGGGTCCCTAGCATGATGTCAAAGCATTCTTGTATTGAGTGTCATTTGTATTTTTTAAAGGAGAGAAACAGAACACTGATGCTCTCTTCTGGGAGCTAAGGAGATGAAGTGACATAGCCTATTAGCTGTTGTTTGTAATGAGGTAAGTCTGTAGTTAGTAATGGGAAAGCACATTCTAATTGTGTCATTAGGATCCTTTTACCTATAGCTTCTATTCTAGCTCTAGAGAGAAAGTGAGTGGTTTCCAGGCCAAGAACAGGATCTGATGTATACTCGATTGACTGATTTATGTATGTATTTATTTATTTATTTTAATGTGAAATTGAAAATGGAGATGTGTGTCTAGGCACAGCCCTATGCACTGAAAAGAAGTGGAAGTTTCTAGGGGCTACTGTAGTGGTCTAGAATGACTAGGTCAGGAGGAGGAGGAGTGGAGTTTACCTTTCAGTGTATGAAAAACAACACTACTTTGATATTCTTTGGGTTCAAAAACAACTTTCTTGGATTTAAACAATTTGTCAAGGTGATAAGATCCTGTTGTAGTTGTTGTTTGATGATCTGATGACAGGAGCTTGATCAATGTATGACCACATCACTGTGGGAGAATTTTTTTTTAAACCAGGATGCAGCACTCACCATCAGCTACTACTATTTATAGCTCCTACTAGTAATACTGGTACTAACCCTAAGCTCTTTGATCACTTTTATTGAGGAACAGGGAGAGGGAAAACCATTTTATTGTGGAACTGGGAGAGGGAAAAGCATTTATCATCTGGTATTATCTTCCTTTTTGGACCACCAGTGGAGTGGGAAGTGAAATAGGAAAACACAATATTCTCAGGAGAAGAAACGCACCTCTAGTGTCATTCTACTTGCAGCCCGGCTTTCTCCACTAAGTTCTAACTCCATACTTCGGCATGCTAACAACAGGCCAGTCATGCTTTCTCTGTCCCCCTGCCCCTTAACCCAGCATCCTTTCTTCAACAGCCAGCTGCCAACAGAGCTCATAGGGGTCATTTGGCACATTTCTTCCCACCTAGAAGAGGCATGACCATCCTCTCTACCTTGCCATCAAGTGTCCAAGATAATAATACAGCTCTGGTCACCTGGGCCATAGTCAGGTCCTTATTCCTCTACTCCACCTTCAAGGTCATCAGATGGTAGCTTGTTGTTGTAAATGGAGAAGAGTAATGGTGAAAGAGGACTGATGAACCACTTTTTATAGGAATGCTTTGGGGGAGGTTAAGGAGCATATTTTAACAGAGTGTATAGGGAGACAAAGTTTTAGAACAATGCAGAGGCCTATCAAGGACTACCAAGGGCCATTTTAAGGCTGATGAATACTGCCAATGTGAGCTGAGTCTTATCCTTACTCACAAGAAGGTCATCTGTTAGGGTTCACAAGGCTTTCAAAGTACTTTGGTTTGCCCAGAATATGTGCTGGCTTGGGGACTGTAAGCTTTGGGTAGATATTTATTCAGAAAGCTGACTAATGGCAATTGTTCTAAAAAAAAAACTTTTCCCAGGGAGAGAAGCATAGATATTGGCCTAAAGTCTGATCATTCTCTTTATGATTCATGATAATGTTTATACAAATAATTATTTTCAGTTCTTTTCTTAATTTCTCATATTTATTTATTTATTTATTTATTTATTTATTTATTATTTAGTAACAGAGTTGGTGGGCTGGTCTACTGATCCTTTTCAGATACAACTTATGCATATTCAGAAATCTGTTCTTTTGAGTTGAATTAATGTCTCCCTATATAGAAAGCAAGGCATACGTTGTACAGTAGTGTAAATGTATGTATGCATATGTGTGTGTGTGGATGCACACTACATTTTTATTGTTACAGTTAGCAAAATGACACAGTATATAAACTTTACAGTCATACCATCTGCAAACACTTTTTGGATGCTAATATTTCAGATTTTTATGAAATATATAACTCAGTCTCTGATTCATGATTCCTGGAGTGCTAAAAACATTTGAAATCAAGCCTGCTATTCTACAACTTAAGCAATGTCTGAAGAAGTATGTGTGTGTGTGTGTATGTGTGTGTATGTGTGTGTGTGGGGGAGGGGGTGCTCATGTTTTGGCTGAAGAAAAAGCAATGCTACACTGAGTCATTTTCCTTGGGAATCTGATAATGATCCTTGTTCTTAGAATTCTGCCTTGAAAATTATTCACTTTATTCAGATCAGCCAAGAATACGAAATCCTCTTTATTCAAATGAATCAAATTATCTGACTGAGCTTAGTAGTCTAAACATGACTTCCCCTCCTTATTAAAAATGAGTTTCTACTCACCTCACTTAGTATTAAGTTCAGGAGACTTAGGACCATGACATAATCTACTTATTATTTATTTTATTTACTATTTGTTCACCAATTAAGTGGACTTGTCTACTAACCCCTGTGATGTTCCCCCTCTGGACCAGTAATCAAGGAGCCTGAATCCTCATCACTGACATCGGTGAGGGCCGTTCACTTGAAACAAAAATAGATATACACAGTATTTCCAGAAGCAGCTCTCTGCATCAAGCACAATTTTGCTTAAGAGTACACAGGGAACATAGTCAGGGAACAGGGTTTCCCTCTCTCTCTCTCTCTCCAGGCCCACAATAAGACTCCTCACTGGCACAGCTGTAGTGTTGAGCCCTTAGCTGAGTGTCCAAGTTAAGTCCTCCAACACCTTCTCTGTGAAACCAGTGCTCGGTGTCCCTGCTCCAAGTAGCTGACACACACACTCTGTAAGATTTGATTTGCACACACACAGACACACACACACACACACACACACACACACACACACACACACACACACACACACACACACACACACACACACACACACACACCAGGAAAGTTTAGCACAGATTTATTGGCTATGCCCCTCTGCCCAGACTATAAGGCAGCTACTGCCAGACACTCCAAAACCAGCTACTCTAAGACTCTTACAAGGATACCCAATTATACTCAGTGAAATCAATATTAATACAAATGGTAGCGTTTGACCAATGCGACAAGACTTTCAGGAGTGGCCACAGTGTCACCAAATAAATATAAGTATTATCAAAGCTTAAAATATTCTCTAAAAGACCAACCACAATGAAAGGTTTAAATGTTTAAGTGTTCTTCCTGTAGTCCGCTATTATGTTTTGGTTGTTTAGCCAGTGTTCTTCCTGTAGTCCTGTCGGTCTTTGCAGTGGTGTGTTTTTTGTTTTTAATAATAAGCAATAAAAGTACATGAAAATACTAAATATCTATTTACAATAAATGCCAGAATTTCAGTCACAGGAAATATTGAAAACAACACAGATGAATAGATTCACACAGATACAGAAAATTGGGTCTGTATTAAAATCATGAAAGCTGAAATCTGCAAATGCAATTACATCGACACATAAATGTCGATCTACAAAAACAGTGAACTATGGAAATGTCGAAAGTCAGAACGCCAAACGAATTTCCTTGGCCAGCAGAGTTGGAAAAGTGTTTTACATTAGGTTTGTTTAGTTAGGTTTAACTTACCTATATGGCGTTGATGCTTCCAGAAATTCTTTTGGCGTTCTGATTTTCGACTTTTCTGTATTTTGCTGTTTTAGTAGATCGATGTTTATGTGTCGATGTAATTGCATTCGCGAATTTCAGCTTTTGTCATTTTAATATAGACTCAGAAAAACAGTATTTAACTAATCTCACTATATTTTCCTGACTGACCTAAATAATTACTGTCCCCTAGTTCACTTACTAAAGCAAGGAAAGATGATGTAGGTGAGTCGTTCTCCTTTGTCAGGTTACAAAAACAGACTGCCCTGAGACTTCAGTCTCAGCTAGTATTAAAACATCATTTTTTGTGCTAGATTACAGAATGACATCACACACATCTGGTCTTCTGACTTCTGGTTCATATATCATCCTCTTTACTAGCAAATGAACCAGAATCTAGCACATATTTGTCAATAATGCCCACACACACAGAGCTTTGCTAAGATATGTTGCAGCTTCTGGAAGTCATAAAACAATTTCAAACATCCACCCTTCCAGACTAGCAAATACTTCACTGCTAAAGACAATACAGAAGGTTTCCTAGTATAGTATTTTTGTCTCTGGCTGCATTGAGACTCATGAGTTACAATCTTTATGCCCCAAATTAAGTAATTTAATTTCAAACTATTTTTCAAAGTTAGCTGGACTGAAATTAACCTCTTCTCTTACAGTATCTTCTGTTACAATAGTACAGTCTGACATACATACATATATATATATATATATATATATATATATATATATATATATATATGTGTGTGTATTATATTTTATATATATATATATATATATATATATATATATATATATATATATATATATTCCCCCCCCCCCCCGTTCAGCAGGACACATTGTTGATACAATTTTTAACACAAGCAACTTTCAAATACATTTTCAGCACAATCATTTGTACAAATCAGTTTGATATATGACGGACATGTAATTTTTTACAAAACTCCAGCTAGCTATGCTGGCATATGTTGCACATTCACTGCACTATTTTTCCTAGCCTAGCTGACAATAACTCATATCTTCACAACCCCTTTCAACCATGATCAGAGCTCAAATAGAAGTAAATACGTCATGGTCTTTGAATCAACAATGTTATATACATAATGAGTACACACAATTAATACTAATAAAGTACATATTGAGCTAGGGAGTACACAAGCACGGTCAGGTCAGAAAGTATTAGTATTCAATTCAGAAACATATTAATGATTTGATAATAGGGTCTTTTTTCAATGCAGTCAAACCTGTCTGTGAATCACACTTTCTCGCTACTACACTAATTGACCAATCTGCATTGGACAATTGGTATAAGTGTTAAGGATTTTAGTAAATCCAATGGTCAGCCAAGTAAGTTTGCCTTCATCAGAACTTAAAATCTCTTTTTTTGTGAGTATTCCCTTCAGAGATTCATACTCCACATACCCCTTACTCAATATGATCTATCTTTAGTTGGTATTCCTGGAAGAAATATAAATATGGTGCCTCTGATTCAATGTATAATTATAGATGTCTTGAAAGTTTGGCAAGGATTCAGAAATATTTTAGTAGACAAAGGACTGAGGGGTATGACATTAATAGAAAGTTGAAGGAATTATTTCTTTACTCTGTTGAGCATAGATTAGTGAAGGAAGAGTTAATCGTAATTCATAAATGTTTCTGTAGCAAAAATGATGATGTAAGTGTTGGAATAAATAGATGATGTCATCAGTAAGACATTTCTAAAGCACTATAAAATGTTTATTTTTCATTTTCAGACAGATTGGGATTATGATTCCTCTTAAAATTAGAAGGTTTGATCAAACAGAATATTTAGTGAAAAAAATGGATGTTTGGGTAGGAGAAAGAGTGTTTACTTTTGAGTATACTGGCTTGAAAGTCTTTGAAAGCTTTTCTAGGCTCTGAATTTGTTTTCTAACACATTCAGCATTGAACATACAACCTATATACACACTCTGACTATAGATACCCACAAGGATAAACACACACTTAACCAGAAAAAGTAAGTGCTTCACTCCCTTTTCAGAAAAATTGGGTACCTCTCTCAGAAAGAGCCATTTCATAAAATGTACAGTGTTGTTTATGTGAATGAACCTTAATAACAAATTCCATCCATTTTTCTATTAAGATCTTTTAGAATAACAGATCTAATAACATAGTTATTTATTACAGTAGAGTCCTATAGGTACACAAAGAAAAAAGAACAATTTGATTTGTAACTATTTATAATATATACAAACATGCCTGAAAAGAAAAAAAAGAATAATTGAGATAACGTTTTAGACGTTAACAAATATCATTTGATATTAAATGATCTTTTAAGAATGAATAATCTCTAACTATCTTTAAAACCCATTAGATTCAAGGAGGTAAGATTTAGGAAAAAAAAAAAACACCAATAAAACATAAAATTTTAGCCAATGGATTTTTAAGTAATGACATTGGAAATATCCCACTTTTCATTAAAGTAGTCTCTCTGAATGTAGGGCGGCCACAGTGGTGCAGCAGTTAGCGTTGCCACCTCACAGCAAGAGGTTCGCCGGTTCGATCCTCGGCTAGGATACCTTCTTTGCGGAGTCTACATGTCCTCCCTGTGGTCGCGTGGGTTTCCTCCGGGTGCTCCGGTTTCCTCCCACATCCCAAAGACATGCTGTAGGTGGATTGGGCACTCTAAATTGTCCCTAGGTATGAGTGCGTGGTGTGTGTGCCTTCTGTGGAAGGTTGGGTGCTGGGCTGGCACTGTAAAATTCCACTGCCAATCATGAGCGGACAGGTGATCTACTGTGGCAACCCCTAACCGGGAAAAAGCCAGAAGAAGAAGAAGTCTGTCTGAATTGCAGCCTCTTGTGAGATAAGAATTCTTCACATTTTGGTGAACTTGGTGTTTTCCATTTCATATTTATTGGTTACATTAAATAGAACTAAAAGTTTGATTAAAGAAAATGATTCTGACCATAAGCCTTTAAGAACATCTTTAATTGTTTCAATAACTGTGTGTAAGTGAACAATCATAAAAACATATACCCAATCAGTTTTACATAACTGTTTACATCTCCAGCCTTCAACATCACTTTCTTTACTAAGCACTGCTATTTTATTTGGTGTTAGTAAGTTTCAATGTAAAAAATTACATGTGAAAATACATCCAATGTTGTACCCAAGAGGTGTTTTTATAGATTTCAACAGCTGACATTTATTTTCTTCTGATAACATAGCATTATATCTTAATGTAAAGTCACCCCAAATTTATTATTTAAATTTGCATATGTGTTCAAAATCTTATAAATATTTGAAATCGTATTTTCCAATTCATAAGTAACTGTATAAAATTTCATGCAAAATGTTTAGTAGTTATGGATCTTCTTTGTACTCAGTGTAATAAAGGAAGAAGCTTATCCTGTGCAAAAAGTTCAATATTTTGTAAAAAAAAACAGTCTTGTTTTGTACATTATATTCTGTTATTAATGTTTGTAATGTCTTTACTTTAGTTCATTCTAACAGCTATGCCAACATATTAGATTATTGTTTTCCAAAATGCCTAATCATTGATTTTGAGTGTTTCCAAAAATATTTTGTGCTATTAATGGGAATTAATTTGTCAAACCAAATGTTGAGATCTATATTGTGTAAAATTGTGGTTTTAAATGTTTTTTATATAAGATTTATATATTTAGTTTGGCTAGGTAAGTTGATATTAAATTGAATATAATTATATAAATATCTCCAAAATTGATTATTTATATTATTATTTCTAATGATATCAGTTTTCATTTAGTTTGTATTAAATAGTAAGAAATGTAATGCCTTCCAATAAAAGCTATAGCTAGGATCTAACCAGTTAAAAACTACCTTTAAAAGTTGCTGCTTTAGTATATATTTCTACATTTCAAAAAGTTATATCTTCTGCAGCCAAGGATCTAGAGTATTGGTGATAAGCTATTCTATGTTTTTTGGAAACCAAAGAAAATATAACATTGTATTATTATTTTTAATGTGTTTTGCTTGACAGAAGAATTAGAGCTTGCATTACATATACAATGTTTGGAAATAATACCATTTTTATAAACTGTAGTCTATCCTCAAATTAAATTATCAATTTGTTCCATGAGGAGGTCATTTTAAATATTTCTTCTAAAATTCTTCCATAGTTTACTTCTTTGGTTTCTTCTAAATTTTTTACAACAGTACTTAAATATGTTAAGGTTGTTGATTATTTATCTATCTATTTTTTTGCATTTATTTGTAGATTTTTCTTGTTGTTAAAAACTGTATAGTCAGATTTTGTGTTATTGAATTGTAGTCCTGAGATCTTTTGATATTGTGTAATAATACAGGTTAGTTATTCTACTGCTTTTTTAAGTTTAATGTAGTTAGCATTACATCATCAGCAAAAAGCTTAATTTTGGAGTTATAATTATCAGCAATTTATATTCCTTTTATTTTTGAATTGGTTTGTATTGCTATTGAAAATATTTCTATAGCTACTGCAAATAGAATAAGTGATGGAAGGCATCCTTGTTTTCTGCATCTAGTTAAGGGAATAGGTTCTGAAGAGAAAGGCTCTAGTGTAACATACAATATATTGTCTGAGTATATCTTTTTTAGGAGAGGTATACATTTTGGGAAATCAAATATTTCTAAAATGTTGAATAAACAGTTCAAACTCAATGTCTTAAATGCTTTCTCACTGGCTTGCTTTTTATTATTTAGTGTATCTATTAGTGTTAGCACTCTTTTTATATTATAAAATGTATGTCTTTTATATAAAAATCCAGTTTGATCTGTATTAATAATTTGTGATATAGATTATTTTAATTTATCCACTAATATGGACATAAAAATCTTGTAATCTGTGTTTAAGACTGAAATAAATCTATAAAAATATCATTGCTGAGGGTTTTTATTTTCATTATATATTAGTGTATTTCCAGGGTCTATATTACATCAACGAACGGTTAAATGTTCGAATCTCTAAAGATCAAACATTTCAATGTTCAAAGATGTAATAAAAACAAAATAAACAAAACAAAATTACAAAAAAGGGTTTTAGTAGGGGGGCAAGCCCCCTTACACCCCCGCTACTTAAATATGCCAACTCCAAGATTGCACATCAGTGCACTACAGTGTGGAAACAGGAAATTTCCCCTTCACTACACTGTGGCGTGACCTTGGAGTTGGTATATTTAAGTAGGGGGTGTGGGGGTGCAGGGGGGCTTGCACCCTTTGTTTTTTGTTTTTATTACTTCATTTTTTTTTAAAGATTTTCGAACATTTAAATGTTCGATCTGTAAAGGTCGACCTTTACAGATTTGAACATTTACATGTTCATTGATCTAATATAGACCCTATTTTCAGGGTAGTATGATTATTTCATTTAATGGAACATCTACTAAGGTTTTAGGAAGAAATTTCATACTGTTTTGGAAAATAAATTTGTAAAATTCCAAAATGATTACATCTATTCCCAGAGATTTGTTAATTTTACATTATTTTACCTTGTTTACCACCTGTTGAAAAGAGATTTGTCTTTGTAAATTCTCTAAGTTCTACTGGAATTTTTTATGTATAGGTGTTCCAATAATGCAGTTACATTCTCTTTAAGTTCTATTGGAATCTTTTTTTATGTACAGTTGATCCAAGAATGCAATTACATTTTGTTTTAGTGAGTTTTTTTGATATAAGTCTTTTTTATAGATAAATAATAGTGTTTAAATGCCTATGAACTGTCTCCAGCATCTGTACATATTTTATTTTCCTTTTTAAAAACAAAACACAAGGCTTTTCTGATACAGTGGTAACCAAAAAAATTGAACATATTAAAATCACTAAAATTAAGTACAGAAGAACAAATTGAAACTGGTTTAGCATCATAACTTTAATTATCCTTTGTTTCTGAAGAAGCCTGTTTGATGAAAGCGGATAATTAAAGTTATAATGCTAAACCAGTTTCAATTTTTTCTTCTGCACTTCATTTTGCTTGTTTTAATATTTTTATTTTCTTTTTTATATTGCTTATTTCTGATATATAATTAGATCTAGTTTGCATTTTAATTCTCTCTGATAAGTTATGTGTATTTCTAGTTGACTTAGCAAATGCGGCTGTTTTGAATTTTTCTAATGCCAATGTAGTTTTGTGCCTCAAAAATTCATTATACTTTTTTATTTAGATCTTCTAATTTAGTCTTTATAAGCTTGTCTCTTTCTTTATGTTTGCTTTTAGCCATAAGAAGTCTACCATGGATTTCTAGTAGTACCCTGTCTAATTCCTTTATTTTTATTTTTATACCATACAAAAGATGTGTCACAGATGTAGGCCATAAAAGAGTAGTGCCAAATCATAATTTTGCTTACTTCATTTGAATTTTTAATTTGCATAAAGAAATATATCTCAGGATGTAGCCACTGTTTAAACATTTTTAATTTAATCATTCAGGCTGGAATTATATTCATTAATGGCAATGTTTTTAAAGTCTACTACAATTTTCATGATACGAGCATAGTGGGGTGTTATTAATGTTAACTATTTTTGAAAAAGCATCATGTGATATCAATAACCTGTCCTTTCTAGTTTGGATACCATTAGAAAAATAATAATGTGCAAGGTTTAATGACTTATAACCTTTCACAGAGTATGTGTCTTTTACATTTTGCATTTTTATTCAGTTTTAACAGCCTTGACTGTAGGAGTTAGTTTCAGTGTTCTAGCAGCACTAGAATGTAACTGACATAATATACGGTTAAAATCTCCCTTACTATTAAAGTGTCCTTAGCATTGTCAATTATGATGTCCCAGTGCTTTTTAGCTAATTTGACTCCCATCCCAAGGAATCAGTATAAATTAACTAAGATCCGTACTCTACTGTTACATTTCATAACTAAGACACAAACATTTTTTTGATCCTCAAATTTGTCTTCTATCTGAGGTAATGGCATATTATTCCTCCATAAAATCATGACCCCCTTTTAATTTTAAAAGTAGAGTGCATTAATACTTTATACTTACTTGGACTGCAGATATTTTTATCTGAATGACTAATTTGTGATTCTTGAAGAAAGATAAGCTCTGCCTTATTAGTATCTGGATATTTTATCATGTTTGCTCTTTCTTAACATAATTTAATTAATTAAAATGTAAAGATAAAGACAACTCAATTTAAAAAATAAAATTTGCTTAAGTATATATGTTGCAATGTATATTACTGGTTCTGAGATTAATTGCTTCACCTCGTCTAATTAATTTATGTAGTATAGAAGGTATTTCAGGCATGTAAAGGATTTTACAATTAAAATAGTATTTAAAATAAACTAAATTAGCTAGATACATGGGATTAAGTAATTTCTATCCTAGAAGAGAACAATCCTGCTGGACTAACCATGTCTCTCAAAACTGTGCCTGTAACTTTAAACAAAGGTTGTCATGAATAAGTACCAGACCTCTGCAGATATTAAACTGCTAATCTGAAGCTAATGGTATTTAGATCCTTATCTAAAAATTAATTATGAGTATATAATCAAGAGTTATTCAAACAATCTAATTATTATAAAGTTTTAACAGTATGCCAATTTTCAGTATGTTTTTTCTTAATACTGATATTTATACTTACTATCAATGTAAATACAATTGAAAGAGCATTTTCTTTCTAATAGTTTTTTGTCTGTTAATATTAGTCAGCGAAAATACATTTTAGTGCTGTTCAGCTTTTTAGTCCATAGTAAATGGTTCTCAACAAAATAAATAAGTTCATTCCTTTTACAGTTTATATTATTTTACAGTTCGTGTTATACAGTAACATTTAAATAAATGAATAGTGAATTTTATCAAAAACATCTTCTTTAGGATGCATATTGTGAATGTATTCTATACTTTCAAGATACAATTGTTTATATCTAACAGAATGTCCAAAATCATTTAAAGTCATTCATTTTTCTTAGACAGTTATTATCAACAGAATGGATAATGTTGTTATAGCAACTTTTTATGTAATTTTCTACATTAAGGATGTTTCTTCTGTGTCTTTAATAGGTACTGTATCATATTTGTGTTTATCTTTGTCATAACTTATTTTCTTATCTTGTATCTATAGTCAAATTATATTTTTCATAATAATTACTGGTTCTTACAGGTATCTCATACATGCGCAGCTTTCTCCACTCTAGCAATTTGATGTCTGATATGTATTTCTAGTACTGTTATACCTAGTCATTTGTAAAACTGAACATAAAGTAGCTTAATAGGTTTCTCTAAACCTTCATCACTACTGCACTAGGCACATCTTCTGGTTCACAATATATTTAGCAACTTCAGCATCTCTCAATCAGGAATATGTGAACCTTTCTGCATTCTCACGATCAAGTTCTAGACTGATTTGTTTTGAAGTCCTGCTTTAGCATGTTACCATGTATTCTAATTCTCCACCAAAAGGCCCCAACTCCTACAATTTAACTCCCTTGTCTTGTTCTGATAAGTTACAGTACAATATCTTCAGGAAGTAGTGTGAGGATCTAAGCAAGTAAAGAACAGTTAACAATCTTCTATTTATTTTCCTGCATTACACCAAAGTCTTCATATCATATATTTTAATATCTGTATGGGAATCTCACTTTGTATGTTCTTTTCAAAAGCTGGACCATTTAACAAGCCATACTCAAAACTTTATCTATCTACACTTTCTATATATATGTGAGTAAAGTTTGGCTTATACTGTTTCTTATTTGGAGCTTCTTTTAAGTTTATATAATGAATTATTTAAATGGTATTTAGATCCTTATCTAAAAATTAATGACCTATAAACAATATCTGTATGCTTTAGTTTTTTCATCTCTAAACTAATTGGTTGCATAGCATGTTATTATGTGAAGATTCTAGCTCTAATGGTGCTTGAACTGAATACAGGAAAGTTAAAGTCACAATTTTTTTTATTTAGCTCACCTCATTCAGCAGGTTTTGATCTTTGATAGCACATAAAAGAAAAACATTTCTATGTGTTTTGTTTCTGCATAATGTCAAATATTAAAAAAAAATCTATCAATTTCCTGTCCTTTTAACTTTTGTCAACCAAAAATTAAAAACAACACATATCCGGGCTGTTAACATATACTCTATAATAATTTTTGAATCAAGTCATGATACAGCTGAGAATTATATAATTTCATTCTATGCTTGCTATAACAAGGTTTTAGGATTGTTTTAAGCGTAAAAAATATATGCACGTTTTGAATTCAACTAAACTTAATACTTTTTGTTCAGTTAATTATTTTTTTTCAGATAGTATAAAATAAGTAAAGGAAAATGTAATAATATGGACTTTTCAAATTGTTTACCTTATAAGACCTATTCTGGGAATAAGGTAATAATCCTTCTTGCTTTACATTCTCAACATTGTGGTTTTCTGTATTACCTTGGAGCATGCTCTGTAAGATTAATTGAACTTATTTGTTTTGTGCTGGTATTTCTTGTAGATTTGATGATGAGTCTGTTGTCTGTTGAGTTCATTGTTTTTCTTTCTGGCATCAATCCATGTTGTTTTATTTGATAACCTATTCAAGGTGGAAGATGTCCAATCTATGTCACTGGTAATGGGAATCACATTGTTGTTTATAATGAAAGTTGTTGCTTCTTCAATGTTATTAAAAGTCCTAGTCCATTGACAGATGAATTTTTATTTTTGTTGGAAGTGAAGTTTGGAACAGAGAATTTGCCACGGGATGACCTTAGATGGGTAAAGTGTGGGGGGGGGGGTTGGTATTAGAGTGATAGGTAGGTTAGGTCTCTGTGGTTAGGGAGTGGGAAGGGAAGAGTTAATTAAGGTGGGAGCTGAGAGGAAGTGAGGCAAGGATAAGGGTGTGTCTTAAGCGTTTTTTGTAGGGGAAGTTGGTATGAGTAAGCACAATTTAGTGTGGTCTTGTTGTTGCAGCAGAATCACGTCCTAGATGACCTTCTGGATAAGGTAGGCCTTGGGTGTTGGCACTCGTCAGAAGGTAAGCAGTACTCTTAGATGTAGGTATATGCAGTGGTATTAGGGAGGTGTTTATATATATATATATATATATATATATATATATATATATATATATATTATTTTTTCCCCCTGGGGTACCAACACTAGAACAGGCAGAGTACAGGTTCATGATTCCCCTATGCTAAGCTCTCCTTTGGGAAATGGTGTTTATTAGTTGTTTCTGCAACACAAGCCTTGTTTTCATTGATGGGACTGGGTTCGGGTCTAGGTTATGCCTTAGCTTACTGGCATTAAGCATCCTGACTTGTTATGGTGTTTTGTGGGCTTTTGTTGGCCATTAGTGGTGGCTCATGCATGTTTCTGAGGTTTCCCTGGTGGTTGTGGTGTTTCTCGGGAATTTTGGGGACTGTTAGTGGTTGTGCATGCACGTTTTGCTGTGCACTCTTAAGCTTTGAAGTTTTCCTTGTCTGAGGTTTCCTTGGTGGTTGTGGTGTTAAGGTGAGTTAAGCTGTTAGGTTAAGGTAGCTGCTTTGTCTGAAGTTCCCTGGAGGTTGTGCTGTTTCCCAGGTTTCTTAGGGCCATTAGTGGTTGCTCGTTTCTTTTTAAATTGGGTTAGCTGCATTGTCTGAAGTTTCCCTGGTGGTTGTGGTGTTTTGTGGGGTTTTGGAGGCAGTTAGTGGTTGCTCTTCTTCCTTTAAAAGGGGGTTAGCTTGCCTTGTCCGAGGTTTCCCTGGTGGTTGTGGTGTTTTGTGGCCTTTGGGGGGCCATTAGTGTTGCTCGTGCACGCCTTTTTCGAAGAACGCACAAGCCTGCCCCTTAGTTACAACACATGAGCATGAAGGGCAAGTACTTTACAAACACCTGCATATACTATCTCCTGTATAGTCTTTACAAATGCTGTAGTTGTGGTTTTGTGCAAGTCTGTCGATATATTGTGCTTTTCTGAAGGGTTCATTGGCATAAGTAACTATATTTGATTAAAAATAAAATAGTATGTGGCACGAGTTGAAAGATAAAGAAGTGCTTATTCATCTTTCAGAACTGACATTGAGTTGTGCATGTGCCTTGAAAGAAATACGTATTCAATACTTTGTGTATTGGGGATACCGTTACGTTATTTCCAGATGTTAAAACAGTCATAACTAACCTGGTAATGGGTAACTAATTGAACGTTTGGGGACTGCATTTTCATGGTGGTATTTGCTGGTGACATGGAATAAGACGTGTCACAGCACCGCTTCAAATAGCTTTATGGTGAGGGACCACAAAACCTTTCAACATACCCTGGTGGCTATTTCTTTCTCACTGAAGTTAAAGGTTGTTTAATTTTCAAAAAAAAAAAAAAATCTACCGAAGTTTAAGCAGGTCAGAGAGTACAGAAACTGAAAAGTACAGCCTTGACTTTGATTTAGTTTGTTTCAAGTTGTACTCTATATTGTGTCTACAGATGTCAAGTATACTGCTCTTTTTATGTGAAAGGAATGAGCCCGACCCTGTGCTAGATCTGGAAATACATGTATATCTACTTAATTTACTTTTGGCAGTGCGGGTATTTGTATTATATTTTATTACTACGGTCACCGTACATGCCTGCAAAGTGTGAACTAAAAACTAAACCAGAATGCAGAGCATAAAGCTGAATGGTGATGTTCATATGCCAATTCTAGGACTGGGCACATTCAGAGTTCGTGGGTATAGCACAGGTTACCAGGTATCTTTGTAACCAGCAAATTAGCACCACAAGACCATGGAGAAGAAGCTGAGTTTGCTTGTCTGCGTAGTCTGGAACAATTAGATTGTGACTATATTGATTTGTATCTTATTCACTGGCCTGGCAAGCAGGGATTGAAATGTGAGGGCCCTGAGAACAAATTATATCGACAGAAGATTTGGCAAGCCATGGATACATTAAAGGAAAGTGGAAAATTCAGAGTTATTTGAGTTTCTAATTACACAGTGGAGCACATGACCGAGTTACTGCCCAACTGTCGGATCAAGCTCTCCGTTCTCCAAGTGGAGTATCACCCACAGCTTGTTCAAACAGACTTGTTGAATTTTTGTAGCAGTGCTGGAATATATCTTCAGGCATCCTCTTCTCTTGGTGTAGGAAAACTTGTTTCTGAGCCACAGATAATTAAAGTAGCAGTAAAGTATGGAAAAACACCATCACAAGTTTTACTAAAATGGGCAGTACAACAGAGTATTGGTGTTATTCCTAAATCTTCTAATCCATAATGCATTAAGGAAAATGTTATGATATTTGACTTTTCATTATCTGAAGACGATATTAATACAATAAGTAGTTTACATTCTGGCACTCGATACTGTTGGGATCCAACTCGTGTTGCATAGACAGTTACTTGAACTGTAGAGGGTCTTTGTGCAAAGCTGTTGGAAAGTCATTTGTTTTTACTTAGGATTGCATTAAATTACTTTTTATAGTCATGATGGTACGCTGCAAGTTATTCTTGTACATTTTATTCGAAAGAAAAAGCAAGCCGTTTGTCATAATTATGTCTGTGCTCTAATCCTCTACTGACTCTATTGGGAGGGTTTTTCCCTTACCCTTATATGTAGCCTTTCCTTATCTCTTCCTCTCTTTTTGTAGCAAAGCAGCACAGTGACCCTGTGATTTTGGCATTTGTCTCGCAGTTCAATGTGTGGGTCTCATTCCTGACCTCGAGTCTTTGTGTGAAGCTGGCATGTTCTTCCCATAGCCACACGAGTTTTTCTCTGGGTTGTCTGATTTACTTACCTCGCACAAACTTGTTGGTTGATTTAACCACTCTAAATCATCTGTGCTTGCTGTATGCACCCTTGCTGTTTTGGTCTGGGACTTGGCTAAGAAGGCTCCAAAAAGGACCATTTCACTTACTCAGATAAGAAAGGGGTTTAGAACACGAGTTGTAGCCAGGAAGGTTTTATTTTAATGTCATGTTTAATATTTTAATTTTAGTGTATTAGATGACAAATTAGTATGTAAGAATGCAGTTTTCCTTTGATTTCTTTTAAACAGCATTTGTTTTTTATTCCTGTAGAAGGTCTACAATATGTGTACTGGGTTATGACTTCTAATTCTAATATCTGTGACAGACTCTTTATGCATTAACGAGAATATATGGAGTTGTTTGATCTGCTTTTAAATAAAAAAAAAAATTCCACTGATAAAAGTGCATAGTGTATGAATATATGTTGCGGTATATAGCAAGAATTATGATTGTTTTACTTAGTGATTTTCCATATTTTTTCCAAAATAAGAAAAAAAACTGATAACTACACCAAAACTAAGCATATGTGGTTGAATAAGCATAAAGGAAGGTGATTAGTTAATAGAGCACACAGTAAATGAAACTGCAGACTCATGTAAGTAGAGTTTTTCTAAATATTAACCAACCGGTTATAACACTGGAATGGAGTGGGTGACCGGCCCTTAAAGGCTTTGTCATTGGAAGCTTTCATCAACAAGGTTTCTTAAATGGGATTATGCTTGGACATACTCTGGTAGCCCTCATAATGTATTTTGGGGAGTCATTAGGATAAAAGACGTCAAATTCCTGAGCGAGGTGGCACCTAGCATTGTTTACGGTTAAGGGGTTAATGAGTACAGTGCTTATTATGTCTTTTATTTGCAGATGGGAGGCATCGACGACCATCAGTTAGTGGACTGGTAATCACTCCTGAGTGGTGTTGATTGTTAAGCCCAGTTTGGCAAGTATTTAATTTCACATGTCAGATTTGTAGCAGGGTGCTGAAAGGTGACTTCATTTAATGTACAGGCAGGGTGAAGTAGGCTTGGCATTGTTCAAGGGGAGATGGGGTAGTTATAAAGGGCGGAATTATAATAACGTGAGTTGGGTTATCTTTTTGGGGCATGGGAATGGGGTGTTATGTTTCTGGGTACAGGACTGGATGAAGGGTTCGGCGGAGGATGTTGAGGCTTTGTGGGGAGTTTTCTGATTGCATGCTGGCTGGCATACAAACTGCATTGGTAAATTAAATTGCAAGAGAGTATGTAAAATTTGACTTCTACTGCATATGGCAACTGTGAGTTAAACAGCCATTATCACATTTAATACATGTTCAGCAGACTATTGGATTGTTTCATATGGAAATATGTAGGGGATGCAGGTAAGGTAATTCTCTTTGATTATCCTTCCACAGTGATTACTGGCAAGATCTTCAGTGGGTATCATTTTACTTTGGTGCATACTGTGGGATTGCTTTTGTTGGTGGTTCTTTGGTTGTGAAAGGAGTTGGTGCAGGTAAAACAAATTTTAAATATTTTCTAAAATGATGTGTCATCATTTCATGCAGCTATTGCTAAAAGAAATGCAAGAATAATATTGGTGATTCAGTGAAAACAATATTACTCGGAAAAAGAAATGTTGTTTTATATTTTATTTGTGGTATATATGATATGGATGGACGGAGGTGAGGGAGATAGGTCAGAGTAATGGGGGGCAGTTCGAGGAGAAGGGCACTTTTGATATGGCTTCATGTCTTAAGAATGTTTGGGTGAGTATTGTGAATTTACACTGTTCTTTCTTTTACAGATGTAAGCAGTCAGGGCTGGAAGGATGTGGAGTTGGAAGGTGATGTTTGTCATGGTGGCTGTTCCTCCTGTTTTGAATACATTGGTCGCAGGAGATGTTGCTACCGGATGTCTGATTTGCTGCAGGGATGAGTACTGTGGGCATCCTACTGGCTTGGAAGAAGGGGGTCTAAGGTAATGGACGCTGATGGTGTTGAAGTTCTGGTTGGTGGAGTGGCACAATGAGGTTACAGGTAATTGGTGCTGAGTTATGTTGATTGGAAGGATCATCCTTTTGGGCAGCTAGGCGTGCATCCAAAAGAGGCAACAGAATGACGTTTGGAGTTTATTACATTTGTAAGGAGGTTAGCATTGAGGAGGATGTATTCATCCTTGGGTTTTAAGAGGGTCTGAGATTACTCCCCAGTTGGTGAGGAGAGGGGCAATGAATTTGGTAGCGGTAGAGAGAGTTCAGAGGTATGTTACTTTCATGTTGGTGAATGATTTGAAGGCAGTTGGGATGCATACGATGAGCATTGTGGAGTTTGAAAGCAGGGTTCCTGTATGGTACAGGTCAGATGGATTTCATTTCAATGAATTTGGGCTGGATTTATTTCACCTCAACTGGGATTGAAGGTGGAGGATTTATTGGAAGGTGATATGGTCTGATGGGGGAACAGCCCTTTGGGCTGGTGGGTGGAGAAGATGGTCGGGTTTGTCCCTGTTCTGTCACCCTCAGTAGGATTGGAATTGAGATTGTGATTTGATGGTGGATGACGTGGAATGGAAATATGGAATCGATGATGATATTAAGGTGAGTGGCGATGCTGCCTTCAGGATTTCTATGACCTGGAATGGAATTATAGAGTTGATTATTTTAAGGTGAGCAGAGACGCTGCCTTCCTGATTATTAGGATAAGTTTAGCAAGTGGGGATGCTGCTTATTTAGGGTGAGCGGGTGCGCGTGCCCTTATGTTTATTATTTTATTCATTGCAATGTTGGATTCTGTGTGACTCAATAAAGTTTGATATTTGTTATTCTTTTAATTACAATAAAGGTCATCAAATGTCTTTGGGTGATTGTGTACTATTAAGACCGTGACAAGTGAAGTTTGGAACAGACGAATTTGTCACAGGATGACCTTGGATGGGTAAAGTGGGGGGGGGGCTATTAGGGTGATAGGTAGGTTAGGTCTGTGTGATTAGGGAGTGGGTAGGGAAGAGTTAATTATGGTGGGAGCTAAGAGGAAGTGAGGTAAGGATAAGGGTGTGTCTTAAGGGTTTTTTGTAGGGGAACTTGGTATGAGTAAGCACAATTTGGTGTGGTCTTGTTGCCCTCCCAGCCCTCCCATTTGTGATGGCTTGAGGGGCGGAGAAGAGGGTCAGGTTTGACCCTCTTCTGTCCCCCTCAGTAGGGTTGGATTTGAGATGGTGATTTGATGGTGGATGACGTGGAATGGAAATATGTAATTGAATCATGATGATATTAAGGTGAGCGGGAACACTGCCATCAGGATTTCTATGACTTGGAATGGAAATATGAAATTAATAATGATATTAAGGTGAGCGGGGATACTGCCTTCAGGATTACTATGACTTGGAATGGAATTATGGAATTAATTTAAGGTGAGCAGGGATGCTGCCTTCATGATTATTAGGATAAGTGAGCAAGTGGGGATTCAAGTTTGATGTTTGTTATTCTTTTAATTACAATAAATGTTGTCAAATGACTTTGGGTGTTCGTGTATTACTAGGACCGTGACAAAAAGTATTTGAGGTTTAATATTGTTTGGTTCAGTGTTTAACTAAATGGCCAGCATTTTTCCTCATTTCTATAGTTTTTGCTTAACAGCTGTTGACATATTTTACATTGGTTTGTACTGTTCATATTTTAAAGGAGCTTTTGACCATACTCATTTTATTACAAGTTCTTTGTCTAAAAAGGAAAGGAATGTTATTATTATGGATCCTGGTGGCATAAAAGGATTAGTAATTATTAGTTTAAAAATAGATGATGAACTCTTTTAATTCCATAGGAAACATCTGCCTGAAGGTATAAAAATTTGGTAATCCATGTTTATTTATTTATTTTATTTATTGACATTTGTTGACCGGGAAAGTCTGACTGGGACAGAAGCTCATTTTCAGCGAAGGCAAGGGGAGAAAAGCTCCACCAACATATTATGATTACACAGTATTTTACAAGACTTTACAGAATTTAAAGTACAAAACAGTACAATGTAACAAAAAATGAGAACCACACTAGTAAATTGTGGGAAGTTACAATATCAGAGAGAAAAACAGAGTAACTTATAATATATATATATATATATATATATATATATATATATATATATATATATATATATACATATACATATACATGCACACACACACACACACACACACACACACACATATATATATATATATATATATATATATATATATATATATATATATATATATATATGGTTTCATAGGTTCATAGGTTCATACTAGGCTCTCTGCCCTAGGGCATTTATAAGCCTAGCCAGAGTGAGATTGGCTTTCGCCACCCATTTTAAATTAATTTTGTTATGCCCTTTTTCGAGGTTAGCATACTGTGCCTCTGTCTAAGAGTGACACAGAAGTGATACCCGGGGTAAACCTACGATCTCCCATCCACTCATCAAGATTCCTCTTGAAGATAGTCAATGAGGGACTCTGCCTAACCTGGACTGGGATTTTATTCCAGAGTGAAGGGAGCCTCTGGGTTATGAATCTGTCCCTCCAGCATGTCCTATTTATTTCAGTGCTGAGGTTCAAGTCTCTCGAGCGCGTAGCTCGATGGGATTTGGATTTTCTGAGGTGCAGCATGTCCATTAATTCAGGGTTGGACATGGCTTTATACGTCAGGCACAGATCGCCTCTGAGCAGGCGGTATGCCACTGAGTAGAGCTGGAGTTTCTTTAACCGGGCAGCATATGGCATCTGTTTGAGCCCTTTGATCCCCTTGGTGAGGTACTTTTGGGCTCTTTCCAATTGCTGCAGGTGTCTGGTAAGGTACATCCCAAAAGGGGCATTGTACTCAATTATGGGCCTGATGAGGGATGAGTAAAGAGGCACGATGACCTCCCCTAATCTAGATGTGAATCCCTTCATGATTAGGTGGGCTATATAAAATGTTTTTCTAACCACTTTGGCCACGTGGTTGTCAAATGAGAGATTGCTATCAACTTGGGTCCCCAGGTCCCTAATTACTTCTTCTGTACTTAATGGATTACCACCTATGTGGTAATTTGTGGGCACTTTGTTTTTGCCAAAGGGGATGACTATACACTTTTTGGCGTTTAGCTTGAGGCCATGGCTTTGGCAGCAGTTGTCTGTTTCTATGAGGCCCTTTTGGAGGATGCTTGTGTCGGCTAGAGAGTCGATTATGGCGCCCAGTTTGCAGTAATCTGCGAACTTGGTCAGCCACAGTCCTTCCAAGTTGGCTTGTACCTCCGAGAAATATATACCGAACAAGAGAGGTCCCAGGACTGAGCCTTGTGGGATGCCACTTGTAACTGGTTTGGAGTCTGACATGGCTCCAGCAATTCTAACCATGTGGGTTCTGTCCTTGAGCCAGTTTGCTACCCATCTAGTGACATAGGGGGTTATATTTAAGCTGGTGAGCTTATCTATAATGCCTGAGTGGGGTATTGTATCGAAGGCTTTTGCGAGGTCCAGGTAGGCTGTGTGGACCACCTTCCCCTTGTCAATGGCCTTGGTAACTGTTTCAAAGAAATCGACCAGGTTTAAGACGCAGGATATGCCCTTAACAAAGCCAAACTGGGTAGGATCCAGTATCTGTCGGTCCCCAATATCTTTATTTATGAGGTCCATGATGATCCTTTCCATAGCTTTGCAGAACAAGCTAGTCAGGCTTATGGGGTGATAGTTTCCAGGATCCGTTGAGGCACCACTTTGTGGAGAGGGACCACTGTTGCTGCACGCCACTCTTTGGGTACATATCCTGTAGTAAGGCTGAGATTGAACAGTAGTTTTATGTTTGCGTTTAGCTCTTCTTGGAGTTCATGTAGGACGCAGCCCAGGACACCATCTGGTCCCATTGATGCTGTGTTTTTTGCTTTGGAGAGGGCAGCTCTTACCTGAGCATCTGAGATGTCAGGGGGGCAGCACTCTGCTTGGATAGATATTTGCCCTTTCAGTGGGGAGGTGGAGGAGAAGTTTCCGCTGAACCTGTCAGCTAGGATGTTGGCAATGTTTGTGGGTTTGGTGTATTTTTTGTCATTTTGGACTAATTCTGCACATATCTGGGAATTCCTACCCAGGTTCCTAACATAACTAAAGAAAGCCTTGTGATTATCCTTAGTGTCCTGTGCAATTTTTTTCTCGAAGCTTGCCTTAGATGATTTTATGACGGCCCGTAATTTTTTGCTAATACTGATCAGAGATGCCTTCCCTTTTTGGGATCATGTAGTAGCTTCCTCCTTCTATTGTATAGTTTGTTTATGGCTGGGGTCCACCAGACAGGACGTCTGCCTTTGGAGGATTGGGTCTTGGTTTTATTTGGGATTGCATGATCCATGCATTCCTGAAGGTGTTCATAAAATGCGTTTATAAAGGATTCTGCGGTCTGGGCCGTATTTTCCACAGGCCCGGAGGAATTGAAGGATTCCACCTCGGTTTTGAGGAGTGTGAAATTTGCTTTAGAGAAGTTTTTCACTGTGGTTTTCTGGGCGTGGGTGGGGTCAGGAATATCCAGTGAGATTAGTTTATGGTCTGATCTTACCAGTGAGGGATACACTTCTGGTCTGGAGCATAGAGTCCCCATGTTGGTGATGTACAGGTCCAGTATGTTTTCCCCTCTTGTGGAAGTGGTAACAAGTTGTTCCATAGCATTTGAGTTTATAAATTCTAGGAACCTTTGGGCTAGGGTGTTGGAGCTAGAGTAATGCTCCCAGTCTATGTTTGGGTAGTAGAAGTCGCCCAATATAATGATGTTTGGAGAAATCTTCATATTTTCCAGTGTTCTCTGGAAGGCCGAGTGGGGTTCCTGGGTTTGGGAGAGTGGTCTGTAGCAGGTTATAAACAGGAAGGCAGTTTTACCCACTGTTAGTTGGACAGGGATAGTCTCTGATGCTTCGTGCTGTGCCACCAACCTGGAGGTGTGGGTATCTTTGACGAATATTGATACTCCCCCTCCTTTTGTGGTTTGGTCCAGGTTTTGGGGCCGAAAAGCATGGTATGAGGTATAACCTGGTAGTGCTGGGTTGCTCTTGGGAGCCTTGAACCAGGTTTCTGTTACTGCACAGATATTGATGTTCTCCATGCTAAGGAGAGTTTTGAGTGCGTGCATCTTGAGGTTTAGACTTCTGGCGTTGAGTAGCATTACTCTTAGTTTCTTATCCCTTGTGATACCTATGGAGGTTGGTTTGTCTTTTGAGCCTTGCCTAAAAAAGGCACTATGGGGGTAGCAAGAGCCTTTGCCAATATCCGAAAGCCCAGGGGTGACAGGTGCAAGCCGTCCCTAGCGAAGCATCATGGCTTGTCGAGCATGTCATCCCAGGCTGACAGGCATTGGATCCCCTTTGAATGACACCAATACTTAAGCCAATTGTTGAAATTGATCATCTTGTCTTCATATTGTGGCATCATTCTTGGTGAGGGTAAGATGCTACTCAAGGTCAGGGTCATACCAGCCTGGGCTACATGCTCAGAGAGCTCCTCTCTGTCTCTTTTCATGTAGTCCAGGGAGGTACGTCTTAGGTCATTCACACCAGCATGGCAATGACTGAGTCATATTTGTACTTGCCTTGGAGTGACCTGAGTGCTTGTGTTATGTGGTGGATCCTAGCGCCCGACAGGCAGCTCACCTTGACCTTCTCCTTGTTCAGCCTGGTGAGCGGGACGTCAGTGTGCCTGACGATAGAGTCACCTATTACAAGTGTATCTGGTGTGTTGTTTAGCCTTAAGGGCTGTGACTGTTTGGCACACTGGCTTTGTGAGCTATGTGTTGCACGTGTTTTGTTTTTGGGTAGCGGTTGCTTGGGTGTCTGCTTTGGAGGTCTCTGCTGCTTAGGCAGATTTTTATTTAGAGCCTCCGAGTATGTTTTTGTGTGTTTATGTGTTTGGTTTGCTGTCATGGTAGGTCTATGTGAGACTGGAATTGTAGTGAGTGTGGTTTCCTTCTCCTCCTGACTGGTTACGCCAGTACTGAGTTGAGAGAGCTTAGCCTCCAGTTTGGCTATATGGTTGCATCGCTCACATGTGTTGGAATTTGTTGGGAGGAGGAGAGGGTTGTCTGTGTACATGAGGCAGTCGTAACATTGCCTCAAGATTCCCAGATTCACCAGCTGGACCGGAGAGGAGATTGACAACTGACCTTTGGACATGCTAGAACAATATTGGGAATTCCTTTATAATTGAAAAAAAGGGCCAATGGG